>NW_020955390.1:616907-647297 GCF_003031625.1 Empidonax traillii | reverse complement strand
CTTTATGGTGATGGCAGACTAGTCTACAAAAAGAGCATATGGAAAATACAACAGCAGATCAATTAGCTTGAAGATGCTTTTGATTAAAGCACTGAAACTGGTGGGACACTTCTCGAGCCTTTGAGATTATCCATGTTTCATAAATATCACAGCACAGACATTTTCTGACAGATTCTGTTTCAGCTTGGTCATACCCTCCATTAATCTGTGCCTAAACTCCAGCATGCACCAAGATCTTGAAATCTGACAGCAAGCACTGGGAAACCACAGGAGTTTAGGCAGATGAGAACTGTCAAATTACAGGAAGATCTCCAAACACTGGATAGCTCAAGCTCCAAACAATACCATATATTTCTGCAGCTTCTTTTTCTCTCGTGCCTTACAGATCGTGTGGCAACATTTTTAGTTCTTACATGGGCTAAGCTGATTTCTGTGGTCTTAGGTCTCTGCTCTAATAGAAAACACGTAAAACAACATGGTTGAGAAAATCTCTTACAATTTAAAGAAATCATATAATTTATTGTTATATTTTATATTTATATTATTTATTTATTGTTTCTATATTTATTATGCATTTATATAAATTATAAATAACATTAAATAAATGAAAATGCATTATTTAGCTTCAAATAATGTCACTTAGTGTCTTAAATAGCTATTTGGTAAAGATGAAGCTACACTGCACAAAGAAAAAATATATATTTTGTCTCCTGTTCTATCTCTTATATGTGGAGCACAAATTCAAATTCTGAAAGTAAATGACACCTAAGCAAAAGGAAGGTTATGCTTGTAGAGACTATAACTGACTAATAAAAGAAATTCTAAAATACATATTAGCAAGAGGAAAGAAACTAAATCATTTCTCTTTTAATTTGTAGGAAAAAAAAAATCACATAAATGTTTCTGTCAGAATTTCAGATGTTTCCCTACCAAGGAAGAGCAAAGACAAAAATGCGTGTTTTCTTTGTAATACCCCTATTTTTCTCTCTTCCATCTGAATTCAGCCCAGTACCAGCTGTGGGAAAGGTGGTGGATGGAAAGACCCAGAACAACATTTCACAGGTTTTGGAAAATGTAGTGCTTTTTTTCCCTTTTATTTCCCTTTTTTTTTTTTTTTTTTTTTTTTTTTTTTCCCTCCTTCAGAATTTGCAATTGCTGTGAGGACTTCTGGTCTGAAACTGGTTTAAAACCCTTGCCTGCAGAATTTTGTTCCCAACTCCATGGCCCTGGGATCTACCTTCAGAATAGAAACTGAGCTGCCTCCAGTCAGAGCCAGCATTGCAGCTCTGGGCACGTGGAGACATCCTCTCTCCTGGAGCTGGTGATAAAGGAGACAGCAATCAGAGAGGAAGAAGTCCTGTCCACCTTTCGTTCAGCTGTGGGAGCCTGGCAGAGGTGCAGAGCTGGCCAGCAGCTGCCTTGAGCTCCAGGCTGCTCCAGTTCCCATTCTCTCACTCCCTGCACAGCACCTTTAACTAGTTAGATCCAAGTGTTTCAAGGTTGGTATTGGCCCTAAACCAGGGGAAATAATTGAAGAAATTTGATTGCATGCTTTAACCTTCAGTTCAGGGTTGTTTTATGCCAGGGAAAGAAGAAGGTGCTGTCACTTTCAAGAGGAAACATAAGCAATTAATTAACCAGGCTTCTGTCTCACTATCTACCTGTCACTTGGCATTTATTACTAAAGGACAAGCTTGTTGTCTTACGATTTTTCCATGTGGTCTGGCCAAGTGGTTGGTATCAGTTCCAGTTGCAGAAGTGCCTTTCACTTGCCAGCTAGATTAGTATTTCTGGGCACCCACACAAGATTATCTGACTGAGACCTTGACTGCGTCAATGCAGACATAAGCGTTAGTTGGTGACGTGGACACACAGCCCCACCAAGCACTCAGGCTGTGTGCAGCTGGCAGGACCTTGCTGGGATCAGCAAAGGTCCTCTCCTGCCAGCTGCAGGGCAAGGGATGCTTTGTAACAGTTCTTCTCCAGAAGATGCCACTCACAGCGGAACACCAGTATGTCCATGCACCTTGTTGGAAAGAGTCAGGAAGCACCACCACCACATGAAACCTTATCATAAGATGTTGTGTCTACAGGGCAGTTTTGAGCTGTGGGACAGCTAAGGTGGCAGTCTTCCAAACTAACAAATTGCAAACAAATTCTTGTTTGTAAAACAGAAGCTGTGCTTGGCCCCGGCAGATGAACCTTAGGGTTAAAGGGTGGGCTCAGTTCCGCGCACACTGTGTCTCACCTAAAAAATCCAATGCGCAGGCTGGAAGGTGGAAAGCCCTTCCCCGGTTCTTCGTTCATGAAGATTGGCCATTACATTACATCATGAGAATCAGTGTCCTGGAAACTGCCCTGTCCCAACCATGTCATGAGAAATTCACAAGTGAGATTGTGCTCTTGTGATACAGACATACAGACAGCAACACGGAGTAGATTTGGACTAGATAATCATTGCAGGTCCCGTCCAGCTGCAATAGTTTATTCTATTCTATTCTATTCTATTCTATTCTATTCTATTCTATTCTATTCTATTCTATTCTATTCTATTCTTATTCTTATTCTTATTCTTATTCTTATTCTTATTCTTATTCTTATTCTTATTCTTATTCTATTCTATTCTATCCTATCCTATCCTATCCTATCCTATCCTATCCTATCCTATCCTATCCTACCCTACCCTACCCTACCCTACCCTACCCTATCCTACCCTATCCCTATTCCTATTCCTATTCCTATTCCTATTCCTATTCCTATTCCTATTCCTATTCCTATTCCTATTCCTATTCCTATTCCTATTCCTACTCCTATCCCTATTCCTATTCCTATTCCATTCTTTCTCCTTTATCAAGTGATGAAAGGTCTTTACAACAATACAACCCAGATATTTCTGATTCATTTGACATCACTAAGAAGTAAAATTGAAGATCTCTATGGAAACAGTGGGATTCATCAAGGAAATTCTTTGGATGGGTCAGTCCTTCCAGGTGGTTTGGTGTTGCACAGATACCAGGTATTTTCTTGTCCACTTTTTTCTGGAGCTGACAGTCAAGTTGCCCCTGGAAGAGCAACTACTACTTGTACAACCTGTTTCTCCATGGTGCCCCACAAGACCACAAAGAGCAGGTAAACCCAGCCATTGTCATCAGCTGCTCCAGGTCTGAGACCTCTCCCTGTTTCACTTTCACCTGTTCTGCACCACAAGGGCAAAGTAGTAGGATCTGCCCCCAGAGACCAAGGGCTCCTCCTCTCGTGGCCATCAGTGGGCCATTCCTGGAGCAAGATGACACACAACATGCAGCAGGGGGACAGATTCAAACTGCGTCTACTTGGATGGAGGCAGAAGTGGCTTTGCCCACCAAACATTTACTGATGCAACCTGTTTGCTGACAGGGAGGCAAGCAGATACAATTAATGCCCAGGGGACCACATGGAGGAACTCTACTGCCCAGACAGCAACACCTGAGAATTCAGAGCTGCAGGTCTCACTGCATCTCACCAACAACCTTCTGAGGATATTCACATGAACAAGGTCCAGTGGAACCATGACAGCTATTGATACAGGCAGCCATGCCTGGAGGGTGTGCAGAGAAAGTCAACCCTCACCTCTCATTTGACTTTCGACCTGAATCCTACTCTTGAATGCCCTTCACATTGTCTGAAATCCTCCCTTTTCCAAGGCACTTAAAAATAATAGTTATTTAGTTTTGTTGAACAGTTCAGAGCTGATTATACCTTATCAAAAGCAGAAAAACAAGTGGTGCATATTTTTATGTGCATGCAGTGCAAAATACCATCAAACAGATGTAGGTGTATGGATGCTATTTGTGAGATGCACCAGCTGGCTCTGCTGCCCCTCAAATACAAGGTATCTTGCCGCTTTCATAAAGGTTATGTATGTAACAGGTTGAAAGCAGAAATGTGATGTCTGAAGGCAAAAGCAGGCATGAAATAGTGGGGTGGATTTTGAAACAGCATCTGAGGATTTTTAAAGACGTGAGAAGAAAGATTAGTTGGCTTAAAATATAATTTAGTTTTTTCAAAAGAGAAACATTGAGAAGCTTCTCATGATATGATGACTTCAGACAAATTTTCAAAACCATAGATGTCAGAGTTTCGTCTTCAAAACATATCTATGCATACAACGAAGAAAACTCATTTTCACTGGAGCAGTAAGCACAACAGTACTGAATCTGCTCCCCTGTAAAGGCCTTTGTGTGTGCACTGGCTTGGCTGACTTGCACACTTTGCAGGTAAATATAGGGGGTCTGTTCTTTAAACACCAAAGGCAATATTTCAACAACACATCTTATTTCAGAGCCTAAGTTCCATTTTTAAAGGTGATCTAAACATCTCCAAGGCTAACTGAGGTTCAGTTAGAATGAGAGTCAAAAGGTGAACAGTTAATTTCACCTTTCAAAAGCTGAACAGTCTGTTTCACCTTTCAAAGCAGGACTTGGGCACTTCCAAATATCCTGTTCTTAATCTCCATTGACAAGCATTGTTTTTGTTGCTCCATCCTGTGCAATGAGAGGCGTTTGAAGGTATATGAGTCAGTCCCATAGTACTGAAAATGTGAGACTTGTCTTCTGCAAGGTAGTAAACACACGTCACACCCTAGATATCAATGGAAACAAGAGGAGGGTGCCAATGTTCCTCCAATAATTACTCTAGCAGAAGTAGGGCTTAAGAATAGTGCCTTGGTCATCACTATAATTGGTGCATCCTTGTAGATTTGTATGGCTATGTAAATAACTGCAGGGGGAAAAATGACAACCAAAGAACAACTATTTCCCTGGCTTGGTGATGGAACAACTAATACTGAGGAATAAAAGATGTGACTGACAATGATCCAAGTCATATTATAAACAAAGACTACAATGGTGGAGGAGAGAGCAAATGAAAAGACCGTCTCTTGAATAGATGGAAATTGTAAAGTCAATCTGTAAAATAAAAACTGTGTTTATATAGCTATACATCTCTCATATGCAAGCTAGAGTGAGAGGCAAATGTGTCATCCAGCTCTGAGCTTACTGCTGCAGGCATGGAGGAGACGTCCAGGAGGGGCCAGAGCACTGCATGCTGCAGACGAACAAGAACACATTAGCAAGGGCAGGTCAGAGCTGTGAAGCAAGGGATGCCAGTAATAAGTTCCCAGGAACTTCAAGCAATTTATCTCAGCTCAATGACAGGTTTATTAATTTATAATGCATTAGAAACAAAGTGTGGTGCTCAACAAGTAATAAAAAAAAATTCCTTTGTCTCTTAGGCTTTGTATATGCATATCCGCCCTGTGCTGCTTTCAGAAAATAACCAAGACAGACATTTTATCTGGGGTACACACAATTCCTTGTGTGTGGACGTATGTCAGGCTTCCATTTGTCACAGTGTAAACGACATTGAAAACCCATTTGAAAGCCACTGCTTTCAGATGAGGATCTCTGCTCTGTGCCAGGTGGCAATTTAAAAAACATTAAAAACTGGGAAGTCTCATCGCTAGTGAGTATTGGACCAATATTAGGGCTCCTTTAAGAGTTTCTTTCTTATCTGAATTTCAAGTTTTACATTTAAAATAATCATTTCAATCAATGCATTTTTTATTTATCAGAAGCAAGCAGATGTTCATAACTAAAATGTCACAGAATCACAGTTGAGGTTGGCAAGGACCTCTTGAGATCATCTGGTCAAACTGTCCAGCTCAAGCAGGGTCAGGCAGAGCAGGTTTTCCAGGACTGTGTCCAGTTGGGGTTTGGATAGCTCCAAGGATGGACACTCTACAAACTCTATGGGCAGCCTTGTGCCAATTTGACCACCTTCACAGGAGAGAATTGTTTTCATGCATTCAGATTAAATTTTCTTTTTTATTTCTAATTTGTGCCCAGTGTATCTTGTCCTGTGAGTGGGTACTGACAGGACAAGAAGAGTCTGAGAAAAGAGAAGAGTTTGGCTCACTTTTGTTCACTTCCTCCCATCAGGTATTTATGTCCCCTTGGGCCCTCTCTTCTCTAGGTTGAACAGTCCCAGCTCTCTCAGCTTTTCATCACAGAAGAGATGCTCCTGTCTGTTAATCACCTTCATGGCCCTGTGGTGGACTCAGTCCAGTATGTCCATGTCTCCATTGTATTGAGGATCCCAGGACTGGACTCAGCACTCCTGATGTGTACTCATCTTTGCTAAACAGAAGGGAAAGGTCCATTCCCTTTACCTGCTGGCAACACTCCTCCTAGTGCAGCCCAAGAAGCTGTTGGTCCCTGCCACAGTGGTGCATTGCTGGGTCATGGTCAGCTTGCTGTATACCAGGACCCCCAGGCCCTTCTCTGCAGAGCTGCTTCCCAACAGGTCAGCCCCCAACCTGTACTGGGCCATGGGGTTGCTCCTCCCCAGGTGCAGGAGTTGGCATTTCTCCTTGTTGAATTTCACAAGGTTCCTCTCTACTCAGTTCTTCTTGATATTTCTCCCAAAAGGTGCAATTTTCTGCAGCAACAAAATCTTTTTTTCCAAACCAATTGTATCACAAAAGCTAATCTGATAACAGAGAGATTCTACACAGCAGGAATGCTCCGAGATCAGAAGGAAAATACATCAATACCAGTGGGACCACCAGGGATGACTAAAGTGCACTCATTGTTTTACAATTCACTCCTTCAATACCAACAGCCAGCCAGCAGGCTATGCCTACTCCATTTGATGTTTTCTTCTGTGGTAGGCACAAACTACTGGAATCCCATCCATTCCCTCTGATACTCCCACTTGTTCCACACGAGGGGTGAGTGACTCTTTGACAATGGTGGCAGCCAAGAGGACACTGGTTCTCTCTACGTCCAACTGGCTCTGGGGGTAAAGAGAGACGTGGACAGTTCTCTGCCATGGGGCATAGAGCAAAGACCTACAAGAGCAGGCATAGATTATGTTTGTCACCACTTCCCTACTCTATGGAAAAGGCATGCAGACCTTTGAAAAAGCACTTTTAATCTATGCATTATTAATAGAAAGGCATCACGCAACAACAGCACTTTCTGCTACAACTGCTGTCTGCAGATGGATGAAAGAAGGCCACCAGAGAAGTACTAGCTTTGGATGAGAGGCATGAATGATTATTATAAACTCATGAATAATTCTGGTTTACATTTGAAAATTGCACTTGTACATACTCCTCTCCCAATACAGGCATTTTCAAAATTCATGAACTCCCTGAGAATCCATGTTCAGATGCTTTTCCCATTGCTCTTGTTTAAGAGATACATGGGCAGGTACTTAGTGACATGGTTTATTGGTGGAGTTTGCAGTGTTAGGTTTATGGTTAAATTCAATGATCTTAAGAGTCTTTTCCAATCTAAATGAGTCTATGATTCTAAAACCAAAGTGAAAAAGGTAACCTTTTCCTTTAACAGCACACCTAAACCTTCTGCCTATACAAACCTGCAAGAACAGTATCACAAGACAGTTTCCTGAATCTGTGTGCTTCCAGAGAAGGCCAAAGTAGCAGTACTTCAGATATACTAAAAGGGTAAGGGAATTTCCTTTACACTATTTCTACTTGTTATTTCAATGATGGTTTAATCCACAGGGGCTCAACTTTTATCCCACCTCAGAAAATTCCCAGATCCAAAAACAAGCACTCTGAAATAGCAGTTTTACTTAATCACTGTGCTTCACCAAGGAGGAGCTGACCTAAAGCAGGTACAAGAGTAGTAAGTAAAGAGCTGCAGGAGCTGATCAACCATCTCAGCTAGCCCTGTCCATGCTGGGCAGCTGAAGCACAGAGGGCCTGAGAGCTGCTACATACAAAGCTGGGAATAGCTCCTGCCTTTGGTTCACACATACCTGTCACTACCACTTCTTTCAGGTCAGATTTTTCCTGTACAGACTCAGATGGTACTAGAGCTGTCAGCTCTTTCCTTTGCTCTGCATCACCTGTTGTTTCTGTCTGTGGATAGGAAACCACAAAGGCTGTCGTAACACGCAATCATCTTGCTGGGTTTGGGTGTGATTCACCAGAAAACATTATGTTCCCTCTCTCTCCTGCACCACCTAATTCATGTTTCCACCATCTAGCTGCAAGGGTAGGGTGCTGTAAGACGAAAGCTGAATTTAAGTTGTGATTGACACTTCCTGGGACTGCCTCCCAGAGAAACTGTCTGAATTAGGCTGTAGAAGAGATTTTTTTCCCTCACCAAGATCAAGGCAGTCCAAGGGAGCTCATGGCTTGAGTCATTTGACTCAAATAGTCTTTTGACTATTTTTGGGTTTGGTCATTAACTAAAAGAGCTGAAAAATCACCCAGTTCCCAAACCAACAGCTGTGCATCAGCCTTTCAGTCAAAGTGAATAGGCAAAAAACGACTCTGATTTGAATTTTTAGGTCAGGCTGTACCAGAACTTCACAAACTGCTCACAGGTGCTGAATTTTTTATAGTGGTATTTTCAAGAGAATGGTCATTAGGTTGAACAGTGTTTGTTCTGGCAGATACTATTGTTTCCATGGCATGCAAGAGAGGAGTGCATTGGAAACTTTTTTTTAAGTAAAAGGGTGATAAGGTCATTGTAATAGCAATTCCTCATCTGATCATCACATGGCCCCTTCCTCCCCTTCTCACACACATTCAGAGCATCCCCCACTGTATTAGCAATTCTTGATTTCTGGGAGGTATTTTCTTTGCCGAGGAATATTCAAAGCTTTAGGCATGTACACAGCTAAATCTCTTAACATCTTGTCAACTGCAAGTGGAGGGAAAAATTCCAGGAGTTAGTTGTTAGTTATAATGATGCCAAACCCTGCCCTTGTAGGATGCACTTTATCACTCATGAGGGCAATGGGAAGCGCTCCCGCTTATCTGTTTTGTCAACAGGGAAAGCAGCTGGCAACCTGCATACTTTCCTGAGGAAAGGAAGAACAAACATCCTTTCTTAAGCCTGTCTTGTGGAGAGGCACATAGTGCAACAATGTGCTGCGTTTTGTTTGTTTTCTAGTTTTCATTTGTGCATTGAGTCTCAATTTGTGTAACAACTGTTCAGGCTCAAGATCTGTTTTGCAAATCATTGTCAATTGAGCAGCAGTGACAGATTTGTCTCAGCTGTTTTTATTGAGCATAGCTGAATGCAAAACAGCGGGTTTTGGAAAGAAAAGAAAAGACAACGGGGCCATTTCAAGCTGCAAGTCAAACCCTGTGCAAAGAATAACTATACCAAAGTGCCTGCCTACCTAAAAAGGTTGGGAAACCAATTGTCATGGTGATATAAAATGTTTCCTGCAAATATGGTCAATACACACCAAACCCAGTGACAGCCCAGTATTATCATCCAGAGCAGGAGCCATGCCCAGTACTGGAAGGCAGGGCTCCTGTGGGACCTGAGCATCATTCAGGGCCAAGTAATACCATGCAGCCTGCAAATGATCAGCCCTCACCCCAGGACCAGAGAACAGGCCAGCTCACCTCACCCTGCCCAGACACAGTATCATGAATTGCATGGAGCATAGCCCAAAAAATGTTCCTCCTTGACTTTTTTTTTTTTAATTATTTTTTTTTTTAAAGACTTCCTGCTTGTAAAATCATGACCAAGTCTGATGCCATCCCCTAGATATAACAGTGATTCTTTCATGATACCACAGCTGCAGGATACAGGGACTGACAGACACAGCCCCTCCAAAGCAATGATCTTAGGACAAACAACACAGACTTGTTCTTCAAAGTCTTCCGGTTGGAGCTAGGGTTTCCTTGGGTTCAATTTCCAGAACAGTGAGAATCTCTCTCCCAAAATACAGCAAACAGAAACTGAGAGAGGCCACTTTTCCAATTAAAACACCTTAAATGTCCCGCAATCAGTGAACAAATACTATCCAAATGCCCCCACATTAATCTGGGCACTGAATTATGGTGCCTTATTCTCCGTGGTTAGTACATGAAGGCTGCTATAGAAAAATCAGGAAATAAAGGGCCTTTCCAAGGACAGTAAGTATACAATGTCATTACAGACCTCACAACATCAGAGGTCCTGCATCCTTTCCCTTACATTTCACTCACTGCTTGCAAGTAACAGTAAATGATGAGAACAGCCTCTAATCCTCCAGCTTCCACAGGGAAGCCACAGCTTCTGTGGTCACTGCTTGTCTTGCATTATTGAACAGCCTCACCAACATCTGCCACAATGCACCACCCTGCTGCAGTACCAAGCTGTTTCATCTGCACTGAGGATACCCATATTTACATAATAAATGAGACATACCAAAGCATAATATATTTATGCTATGTCTCAAACCACCTGCACATTATCATTCCAGTAACCTCTCCAGCAGGAAATGAATTCCACATCTTCATAGGGCAGAAATATGAAAATTAATTGATAAGCCACAAGTGGATCATCGGGAACCCAAATGTATGGAGGATTTTTCAGCCAAAATTAAACCTCATGTCTCTGGAGCAAAGAGATTTATCATTTTAGGATCTTTCAGCCAGGTTTAGGGATTTGTTAGTGATTGCTCTCTGATGAAGTAACTGAAAGAAAAGCATATTCCTCTGGGTGTGTAAGTGTAGAACTGCAAGTCAACCAAGATACTGGCCTGAGCTATTGCAGGTTTTATACATATATATGTATATTTTGCATATATGTGTATGTATAGATACATAGAGTAGTGCCTACAAGTCACCTGCAGTGAGGCAAAGATTAAGTCAGAAATGCCATTATGAAAATGTTGAATTGACAGAAGAGAGCTATTCTTTCACCTCCTCTTCCCTTTGAAATGGCAGGACCAGCCTACCTTGACCTCTGTATATTATGCATTCACTTTATTGAATGTCACACGAGAAATAAATGCCTCAACAATATTAATATTAATATTCTGCTTCTTGAGACAGGGCAGCACAGGAGCGCAGTGCTACTGTAGATAGCATACTAACCCACCAGCTTATTAATCTGAGAATTTGCATTTCAAAGCCAAAGTCAAAGGCTATGCTGCCCTTGCATTGCGTTCTGGCTCATTCCCTACAGAGATGGCCCTGCTCAAGCAGCATTCCCAGCACATCCCCAGAGCGGGGGCACACATCCAAGAGCTGTGTGTGACCTGGCCAAGCCCATCTGTGTCCAGGTCAGGAGCTGGACAGCATCATGGCAGCATCACCAGCACCTCTCCACCTCTGCCCTGTAATCCCACTGCCTCACTCAGCTGGAAGGTGTTTGAAAAGCCAAGAAGTGCAGGAGGATTTGCCACGCTCTTGATCAGAGTTTATAAATCATCTGTCAGTGGAGTCCATCCCCTGAAAAGCAAACAATTCTTGAAAGAATAAAAAACAGGTCTTCACCCTAGTGGAGAAAAATTATCCCTGCTATTACTTCTGAATTTGAGATTAAAACATAACAATAGCATGACAGCCAAGCAAGCCGCTGAAACTGCAGTTTCTCTTTGTGATCAGGTCTTCCTTTATTTTTAAGTGATCACATTTGCTTGGTTAATCCCATGTATTGCAGCAGTATTTTTTCCTTACAATCACCAGCATCTGGGCTTACAGGAAGATTGATAAACAGTGGTTATGTAAAGTCAAATCAATGAAATACAATTATTTCCTCTAATGCCTGTCATTAATAGGTGTCCAGCCCTGCTGCAGCCCTATGAACGCCCCATGGAGAGAAAGTTGCACTGGAGTCAAGAAGAGCAAGGATTGTAGCTACCCAATGCCCACTCACCACTGTGCTTTCCATGTACTCCATCACCACCACCATCAAAGCAGAAATAGAGGTTTAGGGCATGCAGAGACTGAATTGGACCCAAATACTTGATTAATACCACACTGTGAGTGAGAACAGGATGATTTCCACTCCTTCCCCAAAACCAAGCACATTAAAAGTCCCCGTGCCCTATTATTGCACTGAGAGGATCCCTACCTCAAACATATGTAAATGTTCAGCTAACTAGAATTTACGGAGTCTGCAAAAAAGTCACTTTGTCCTTGTTTTGTCTGTAGAGTGAAGGCTCAATTTCCCTCTCCAGTCTCCACGCCCAGTCTGGTTTTGTGTGGCCACTGCTGCCAGCATGTCCTTTGCCTCAGTGTATCTACCCATGGACCCTGCTGAGCCTGCAAGCCTTGTACTTCACAGCACCAGGCATGCTCTTGGTGCTGCATGAATGATAATTAATGAGACATGTAGAATGGCACAGAGATTAAAATGAAGCATTTTCTCTCACTGAAGAATGACTAATACCTTGGACAGATGTGAGTGTTGTGCTTTGTTAGCAGGACATAGAGTGGCAGATAGGCACGCATACAAACAGCACCTCATTGGAATACTAATTAGTGCTTCTGTATCCAATTTGTTAAAAAGATAATGTTCCAAATTCCACAAGACTAATGTTACAATTAAAACTCTTGAATAGCTCTCATTGGAAATTCCATAGATAAGTGCTTGCTGATGCCTACACACTCAGAGAAAACAGAGCTGGAGACAAATTCATTAAGACTATGTAGATTTTTAGCCAAGAAGAGCTGAAGTGGGGAACAAATGGAGGATCCATCTCCAAAGCTAGGAATATGCTGTGTCCAGGGGGACTTTGTGTCAATCAAATCAACCTTGTTTTCACGTTTTTCATATTTGGCTCTCAAAGGTGCAGGGTGGCAGCTGGTAAGATTTTCTAGTGTCACATTAAGGCCAACTCCCAGTAGCATCCAAGTCAGACACTGAAGCCCACATAGGAATCCCACCAAGTCCTATTTGCTCTCTGATTACCACTACAATCTAGTTCTCAGTAAAACTCTGACTGCCTTTTCCCCTGCAGCTGTGTTGACTGACAAACTTACCAAAAGGAGATGCTGGCCACCACTGCCACTGGAGATTTTTCACTTACTAGACCTACTGCTCAAGTGACCACCTTATTTTACTGGTCACAGGCTGCAGGGCAACCCCACAACATGCTCTGGTAGTCTGTCCAAAGCAGTGGGAGACATGACATCTCCAGGCTGCCCAGCCACAGTCCAAAGAGGACACAGACATAGCTGCCAGCTCCATGTGAGAGGGAGACATCTTTTGCAAAACAGCCCACACTCACGGAGGGAGGGTAGCAGAAACCAACAGCTCCAGGCCACACAGCCCCCATTTTCAAACAGATATCATCCAGATATATTTAACCAGGTTCATGAGGTGGGTTAACACAGAGTCCTTGGCTCTATTTAGGCTGTGTGCACTTCGGGTGTAAAAATCCCCCTTTTATTTGAAGGAGGATCTGCCTGCCTGGCACAGCAGTGCCATGTCCTGATGGAACCATCCCAGCACAGACCCACCACAGCTCCAGTGACCAATGTCGAGGGCAGCTGTGAACCTCGTTTGCAGGATGAGCCAATGTTGCAGAGCAGGAGGAGAGAAAAGGATGAGAGAAGTGCTGGAAGGGATGAGCAACCAGGGAAAAAACATTGGAATGGGCTGCCCAGGGAGGTGGTGGATTCTCTGTACCTGGAGGTGTTTAAGAAGAGACTGGATGTGGCACTTAGTGCCATAGTCCAGTAACTGTGGTGATAGTGGATCAAGGGTTGGACTTGATGATCTCAGAGGTCCTTTCCAACCCATCGGATTCTATGATTCTATGAGTCTATGATCTGCCATTGTTAAACTACCCAGGGAATGGCACTGTTTCCCCAAAAGAGTTCCCAATTGATATGTTCCATGGAAATAACTTTCTGAATAATTTAAAATCAAAATTTGTTGTCTTGCTTCATGTCCTGCCAATGTTTTCTCTTTCCATTGCACTGACAATAGAACAGAGCACAACAGGGAGAGGTGGAATGTATTTTTCACTTTATTAGATGAAACTGCCTGACACCTGTGGCACAGTTTGACACCCTGCTGAAATGCTGCATTTCAAGAAATCGGTCTGATGTTTCCCACCATAAACATTTTAGTTTTCTCTTCCACAAAACATTTCAAATTTTCACCCCAATTAAAAATTACACTCCAATTCAAAATTTGCAGCCCAATTAAGGACAGAGAGAAATTTGGAATGTTGGAATGTCTTGCAGTACTTGCCATTTCAGTGGGCTGCAGTTCAGTTGATGGGTTTGTGTAACATCAACCTCTAACTCCATCCTTCTTATAATTGCAGAATTTCAATGATAGGTTTAAGTACAAAAATGAAACCTAACTGCTGGCAAATCTGAGCATGTTTTTTCTCCAGGGCTGTGAATTTCATATGTTGCTACCAGAAATAAAGGACATATTGTATATCAAAATTATAACATCAAAAACCCAAGCTGACCAAAAAAAAAGGCTAAGCATTCAATATTCACCTAGCTCTAGTCATCAAAAACTATTTCCAAACACATTGGTCAAATGCTTCTCTCTAATCCATTTCAAGCCATACTACTCTGTCAATGCTAATTCTGCATTAATAGATATTAATGGTTTTTTCTCTTATTTTCAAATTGACCCAAGAACTTCAATATCTTGACAGGTTACTTGAAATGACTGTTCAAGTCAGCTCACATTTGTCACAAATTTAAGCCATAGGTATTGAGCTTGTCAGCTGAATTGCAGGTATTGGACTTGTCAGCTGAATTTTTCAATTTGATATCAGAGAAAACCAAATTGTTATTGACACACTACAGGAAACATCCTGCTCCCTGGATACAAAAAGCCAAAGGTTACCACAGGGAGCACCTGTGGGACTGGAGGAATAAAAAAGGGAAGAATGGGTTGTCATGAAGTCTGCAGGCAGTCCTGAGGTAAAAAAAAAAAAAAAAACAACCAACAAACAAAAAATAACCACAAAATAATCTGCTGCTGTTTTTTGAGGTTCTACCAAGAGTTTTCTTGGTTGAACCTTTGTTAGTCAAGCACAGTAGGGCTGTGGGGTTTCTTTAGTCCCACCATGTTTTCTATTTGTCTTGGAAGATTTTTAGTTCTGGGCCTCAAGTCTACACTCCTTAGACATGCTTGGTTTTGCATCTATTCAGGCTATTTATTGGAGATGAAAGATGGTTGACAGCAGCCATTTAACTATAGTCAAAGCTTTTTAAAAAATAGTAAAAAAAAAAAAAATTACCCTTTAGTCTAAATAAAGCACACATTATAGTGGTAAGTGTACATTTAAAAAGAAAAACAGTGTCCAGAGAGAAAAAAATGTAAGAAGGGAGCTGAGCTTCATGCAGAGCTTTTTAAACAAAATTATTGGGTGTAAGACTTTATGCTTTTGTGCTCAGCTGCGCATTTGTTTTTCAAGCTGCCTCTGATGGACGGATGGCCACACAGAGGATGAGCAAAGCAATGCCAGAGTCTGAACAATAATGTTTAAATCACATGGTGTCACAGGGAATCATCTCTAATAACAAAGGCTTCATGCAGGGTGATGACAGTCCTGAAGAGGACACTGTGATACTGAACCTGTCATGAGCAACACAGCTTCAGATTTCCTCCTATCCTCTTTTGCTGACAGTCACTTAACTGAAACCACCAACCAGTGACGACTGGCAGCAGTGTCCAAGGGAGAGCAGGATGATAAAATCAATAACCAGGGATCATCTCCCAGAGATCAAATGAAAGTCTGAAAGAGTTTCACACACACTTGCTTGGGTCAAGATTAGTCATTAGGCTTTCTTGTTGACTTGGACTTTGAAGAGCATATCCTTGCTGTTTCCCAGCACTGTCAGTCAAAAGAAAAGAGCTCTCACAAGCTGGTAAATGTTAAACTTGTGTGAGGTGTGGTCCCCCTCCCTGTAACCTTCACCAAGACCCTTACAGAGCTCTGTTCCACCCCTATCTGTGGGGACCAGGAGTAGTAACTCCATACAAGTCAATAAATTAAGCCTGGATTGACATTGACTGCAGAAAACCAGCTGCCAGCCTCTACTCTCCATGAGGCAATCTCTGTGCTGAGCTGGCACCAAACTGCTCCTGCTCATCCTGAGCACCTCAGGACAAATGAGCTTCAACACAATGTATGGTGGTTTTCTCCTACTGCTCCTCAGGCTTCAGAGGTGACTTGGACCTGAGAGCTGATGGTCACTGTGAACAGGCAGTGAGTGCTACAGCCACCAGTGCAAAACCTGCCCTTGCTTCTCTACTTCTGAGCTGAGACCTCAGCAGCTTATTATTGTAAATACCTTCTGAGATTTAGTTCCATGGTGCTGCAATGCATGGCAGTATGGCGGGATGCCACGGATGGAGCCATGGGTGTGTGCTGGACTGAATTCCCCCAGGGAGGGATTACAGCTGACGTCGTTGGTGAGGAGATTTATTCATGCATGGGGTGCAGTCAGGCTCCTCATCTTCCATCTATTTTCTTGTAATTACAGGGACATATGGTTGTGTTTCATAATTAATTTCCACAAATTAGGGGCATTCAGAGAGGGTTGCTTAGAATGAAACAATCAGGGTCTTATGTGAGTTTGTCTTTACATTCATGTATTTTAAAATATTTGTAGTAATTTGGTTGTTCCAGTAACAACAAGGAGACTTTATACCTTCAAAACTCATTGTTACTGGGGACCTCAGGGTCCTTGGTGAAACAAAACAAAATGAAATTCCCAGCATTGTTCCACAGCCAGAATACAATTTTTCTACAGCTGGGGAGACTGAGACATGAAAAGCGAGTGTCTTGATTCAGCCTTGTAATCGGAACTACAGCTGGGAAAATTTAGGTCAAAACATTTTTGTCAAAAGAGGAGAAAAATCCACAAGACTGATAACAAGATCAATGCTTCAATTCATACTTTTAAATTCCCCTTTTTAAATGGCAAAGATGCTTTTCCTGCTAACATATTACCTAATCATAACAGCATCAGACTTATTATGAAGAGGTACTGTGGGCATAGTTGTAACTACTTTCATTTGTGGAGAATCATGCTTAGACCTTCCCAAGTAACGGAAATCCTGGTAAAGCTTAAAGACGTCTTAGGCCATGAAGATGTGCTTTGTCTTTGTTTTTATTTCAAGTATATGCCATTTAGAGATACTAATGATTTAGTATTTGCTACATAGAAATAAATCTGAAAATAACAGGAAGGAATTAAGAGATCCTGAAATTTCCCTGAATACCCAGAAGAATTTCTGGAAAACGAAGTAGTGAAATAACTCCCTAGGTAAATAGATTCCCATTACCTTTCAAATTTGGATGTAGGACTGGAAAAACAAACTGTAGTGAAGAAAAACTGCCCTGTCAATAAATTGTTTCTATTTATGAATCGCAGCATTATTAGATAAGTTTTTCCTTTTTATGATATAGAGAGCGAGTAAAAAAGCTCAACACACTTTGCTCCTTTGCAGTGATTCCCCACAAATCTCTTCAGTTTCAAACACAATATTCTGTTTTCATGGCCCAGCATTCAAATATACTCTGAACTGACATTAAATTGTCCTGCAGAAAAATAATAATAATAAAAATATCTACTCCAGTAAAACCTCACTTTTATTACTGTAGAATCCAAAGGAAATTCCAGATGTTGGAAGATGTGGGGTTTTTCCCTCTCCACAGAGCCATTCATTCAGTACAGTCAGCAATCAAAGGAATTATTCAGGAAAAACAAAATTAAAAAAATATTCTACGAAGACATTTAAATAAATACTTAGAGCAGATTGTCCTATTCAATTATTTATTTAGAGGAAAAACACACTGGATTTTGTTTGGCATTTCCTGATGATTGCCCTCACTAATACAAATGTTAAAGGGATAATTGCATTGAAAATTATCTGGCTGTGGAATCAGGGAAAAATCCAAGCTGGAAGGGACTCCTAGAAGTCCTCAGTCCAACTCAAATCAGGACTAGCATCAAAGCCCTTCATATTTAAGGTTTTATTGCCATATATATGACCTCTGGTCCAGTAACAGATAGCTATGTGGTGCTTACCTTTAACATTTCGAGCAGAAGCAGAATGGCCAGAGATGCCATTTTGGGTCAGTCTCCTCCACTATAATCTGAAGGTAGAATGAGTAAACCCAACCCATATATGAAATTTTCTCTTCTCTAAGCCCGAGTCTTTCTCCCGTGGGATCCCCAAGTGATGCTCTCCATGGGTGCAGTCTGAGCCTGCCCTCTACAGACCCACTTTGACACTGTTGGATGCCCATGGGCACATAAAGGCCCATAGGGTTCACAGCAGACCAAGCCACTTGGTCTGCTGTACCCTGAACCAGCTCACCCAAGTGTGTGCTGGGCTTGGCACACAGCTAAGATACAGGCAGCAGCGAGCCAGGAGTCCTGGCATGTCTGTGTGCCTGCTCCTAGACCTGCTTTTCTCCCCTTCACGGGACTACAGCAGTGAAACAGGCACCCAGGCTCCTCGAGGTAGAACTTTGTCCTCTCTGACTGCATGAATTACATCCAGGCCTATTAAATCTAAATTATTACTTTTAGTACTGTGGTGGAGTGAAACGGTGCAGGCAGTACTATACAGAGGTGAGACTAACAGTGTTAGATCTCCCTGTCTCCAGTGGGATTTATTATGGCCATTTCCATCAGTCTTTTTGAGGCCAACAGCCAAGCCAGCTGTACTCCCACAGCACACACAGAAACACATTTTCACAAGCAGCAAATACCTTGTAAGCCAAGCAATTCCAGCACTAACAGCAGAAGGGGATTTTGTAGCTATTCAGAAAACAGCATAAGAGAAATTTATTTCTGCTGTTTTAAGGATTTGCAAAGATCATTATTCCAAGGAGGAAAATAACATCAGAGAGTAAAAGTACAAGTGACTGTGTGGGATTGTTGTGCACGTCCCTCCCTCTGGTCTAACAGATGTGACTCAGAAGTGTCACACACCTATTCTCAAGCAGCAGCTCTCTCCTAACTCCCCAAAACACCGTGCAGGTAAGTAAAAACAGAGGAAATAATGACAAGATGGAAAAGTAAATGAGGGAGAGAAGTTCCTACATTATGTAACATTGCATTTAAAGGATTAATTGGGACAGCCTGATAAGGATGAATTGAATGTGTGAGAGCTACAGTTGTATTAATTGAGCAGCTTTTCTCCAGGGAAGAGAGCTAAGTTTAAACCATCTGTCCAATTTCAGTGTCATTTGCCAAGGAAATGATTAAATATTTTAAGATTAAATCAGAAGTCTGGGAATCAAGGCAGAAGACTAGAAATAAATGATTTTGGGTTTTGCTTTACATGCAGTAATATGAAGTTGAAGGATGGTGAATTTTAAATATCATTTCTTCCTCCCGTGTGCACATGCATACAAGCACACTAGTCCACAGCAAAGTGAAATATTGGGACATGAAGCATTTTGCAGCATCTGAGTGAGCTGAAGGCCAGTGTGTGGCAAGGGACCAAAGAAAAAACCTGATGAGAAAGTCTGGGATAGCATCTACTATGTAGGGAGAACCCAAAAATGCATCTGGGGTGAAGGATCCTCTTTTGATTGCTTTAAACAGGTGACAGACTCAGAGGAAAAGTGAATGTGGCAGCACTGACCCCACAAAGTCATGTCTGAGGAGATTAGGAACATTTCTGAAGTCTAATAAAGCATCTGAGTTACAGCTACTAATCACAAAGCTAGTTTGTGGGGAAAAAACCCAAGGTTTGTTGCCCCAAGGCAACTGAGGAAATAAGGGATTTCAGAGGATGGCTCATACACAAAGCAACTCCTTCACCACTCCCACATGTTGTATTTGCCCTGTGGTGTCCACCCCACCCTCATGTCAAATGGTGAGGCATTGAAAAAGGCAAGAGGCAGATGAGGGCACAGCAAAACAGAGCTACTGTGCCTACAAGTCCCTGAACATCTGCTGAAGTAAGCACTGTGCCCAGGGTTTGTGCTTCCCTGGCCTGTTTGGGACATAGTAGGAAAATTTTTCCTTTCCCATCTTATATCCCAGCAACTGGGACTGGAAATAAGTTGGCTGAAAGGGTTGTCTCCTCAGAGTGGAGAAAGGTTTGTCTGGAAAGTCGCTTAGCTCTCCTGACAAACACAACACATTCCATTTAACCGCAGTAGTCAGGCTGTGCCCATTGTTGAATGATGTTGGTTAGAGCTTGGTTATGATTCAATTTCAGATTAAGAAGCCTAAATTTCAGATGCTTACGTTTACACTGAGTGTATAAACTCCCACCATAGACCATGGAATTTTAGAGATCATTTTGGTTCTCTAACCAGAGTTGCCGAGTGCCATTTTAGAGTTTTCAGTGTGTTTGCAGACATTAACAGTGGGTAGGTCACAATGTCTGCAGGGATCTGTGTTCTTCTAGAGAAACCCTGGGGCCTCCCAGGACCACTGAAGTGGTGAAAGGTGCCTGGCTTTAGGACACCACGTCTTCAGGATGGCACAGACTTCTCTGCTACACCTCTGAGCACTGGAGCAGGGCTCAGCCAGCACTGCAGGCAGTGTCCCAGTGCCCTAACACCGCTGCTGGCAGCAGGACACAGCCCGTGGTGTCACCTTCTCCATAGAGGACCTCATCGTACTCCTGAACCATTCCATCTTCAATGTGTAAAGCCCTGTGCTCTCCCAGGTAGACAGGACAGCAAATAGAGACTGACTTTATCTGTCACACTGGGCACCCTTAGACCACACTCAAGGCGGATGAACAGAGAGGAGTTATGGTTGCAATACAATTTAATCACCGATCAGGCGACAGCAGAGATTTTTCCATGAAGTCTCAAGTTGCAGCTCCAAGCGTTGAAGGGAGAATCCTTGCTTATATTTCTTCTTGTTATAAAGAAAGTCTCTATCCTCTCTGTCTATGGAAGAAACCTGGAGAACATGAGCAAAGCAAACAAAACCAATGAAACCAAGGTAAGCATCATTAGTATTTTCCCCTAAAATCTGATAGTTTTTATTCCAAAGTCATAATGGAGCAAGAATTCTTGCTCCTGACAGTGCTGTAGGAGAGGGTTAATCTCAGCTTTATCCGTTTGTCTAGTCTGTCAGTGAGCACTCCTTTTAATGGTAATGAAGAGAAACTGGTACTTTCAGAGGGATACTCATCTCACATGGGTGTCTAGTACACCATGTTCATAGATATAAAACTTCACTAATTCTGGGCCAAGAAAAAATCATATCCTAGCTAATCACTGCCGAACAATTATAGGATTTTTTTTGATGTGTCATTTAATCGGAGTTAAAGATATAAATGGTATTTGAGTATGGAAGTAACCTCATTCACAGGCTTTTTAAATTTCTGGTTTTATCTTCCCTCAGCAAGTGGGTGCATTTCCTAACATCCAGCTAATTACTTCCATCAGCTTCCCTTTCACCTTTATTAAATATTGATTTGTTTACAGAAGTTTTCACACCACCTCTTAATCAGAACTACTTTGTAACCAAATTCATTTTTATCAATGAGCAAAACACCATTTTTCTTTAGCCATCCAAATAATCTTTTCATATTATTATTTTTTTTCTTCTTTGAAAAACAGCCACTTACTGAGTACCCAAAATATGCAACCACTTGTTGGACTTACCTCCTGCTTACACAAAATGTGTCCAACTGGGGCACAATCTTCTGCATGCAGGAAAACAAACCTCAGTATCTGTCCAGTGGTTTCTCTTCCCTTGAAACAACTCTGCTATTGACCTTCTTCACAGAACAAATAAAAGTCTGACTTTTCACTATGGAAGGAGTATTTTTAACTAATAAAACCGTACTGTAAAATTTTATTATGTATTGTAATTTTCAGGACTACCAAGGCTGTTTTGTTATTAGCAGCATAAGTTCTTGAGCATCTTGACTGGAATGGTGAGGTGTGAGAGAGTACAGCTGAGTAATCAAATCCTTAGCATATCCATTAACATTTTCTTTTTGGTGAAGAAAATCTATTTGCAAAAATACATTTGCAAATACAGGAATTTTTAATGTGAGAGTATCTAATATTTTTTCCTTCCTTATGAAAAAGGTAGGTATCACTCTCTATGCAGGAAAATATTCTTCCTGATAGAGAAGCTCTTTAACTATTGAATCTTTTTTCTCTTCCAATGATATTATTTATTCCCAACCCCACTTGCAATTTAATAAAGGAAACAAAAGCTGCATTTCTTCCTGGTAAATTTAAAATAAATGAGAAATGTTCAAATGAAAACAATCTTCACAGAATTATAGAAAATTTTCTTCTGCCATTGCAAAATGTGTTGAAAAACACAGTCTAAAATAACCCAGGTACAAGCAGTCTGTGTGTCTATTTTAAAACAAGATTATTGGATATTTTCTTCCTCTTTGTTAAGTTATACTTTCTACAAAAAACTGTAGCTTGTGAAGGCTAAGATTAAATTTCTTGCTAGAGCTATTTCAGGGGAAAACTACAGAAAAAGGAAGAAAGATATAGCTGAACCCCATTTTGCACATTTTTTTTCCCAGTAATTTCTATCTTATCTTTAAAGAACTTTGTTGTTGGAGGACAAGAAAATGAGAGAAACTCTAAGGCTGTAGGCTGACTCCTCTAAACTGTTGACCAAAGTGAAAAAACAAACCCTGGTGCAACCAGTGAGGACCAAGACACCTGAAAGCTTTTTGTTAGAGCGAGGGACTGGAGCGTGTCCTTAGTGGTGGGATCTAGGGGGACAAGGCACCTCTTCCAAGTGCTTCCCCAGTAGCCAAAACCTTCACTTTTTACACCAGTGGGGTTTAAATAACTATAGTCTGTTCCAGGCTGGATCACTACTGCTCTGGATCTGGTAGGAGGATGTAGGAAGGCTACAGCAAGGTTAGAGAACAAATCTTGGCAGGAGCAGCTGAGGGAGAGCTTAGCCTGGAGAAAAGAAGGCTCAAGGGGAGCCATTATCTACAACTACCTGAAAGGAGGTTGTAGCAAGGTGGGGGTTGGTCTCTTCTTGCTATTCACAAGTGTCACAAGTAGCAAGTGATAGTACAAGAGGAAATGGCCTCAAGGTGCACCAGAGGAGGTTTAGAGTAGATATTAGGAAAAATTCTTAAGTGGAAAGGTTGTCAAGCATTGGAGGATGCTGCCTAGGGAAGGGATGGAGTCACCATCCCTGGAAGTATTTAAAGATCTGGCACTTAAGGACACAGTTTAGTGGTGGATTTGGCAATGCTGGGTCAGTGTTCTGACTTGATGATCTTAGAGGCCTTTTTCAACCTAAACTATTCTGTAATTCCATGATTTTTATGAAAATGAAAGAGCGCCCAGGACTCTCATCACAAAACCACCTTGCCAAACACTAAAAAGCTGTTTTACATAGTTGGCTTGATTGATTGTTTTAATTCAATTTTCCAGCTCCAACTGGAAATAGCTTCATGACACTGTTGGTGAAAAACTTCTCAACCTTGCCAGACCACCCTGGGACATTGTGCTGGGCAGCCACACAAAGAAAATGGGACTGTAGTTGGGGTTTGATAATACATCATGCATTGGTTGCTGCACTAGATGTTGCCAAGAAAAAGCATGGCTCCTTCACACCCCCATGGTAGAAGAGATGCTGCTGATCAGCAGAAGTGAGATTGGGAAGCACAGGCTCAGGGGCTCCAGCACAACAACAGCCCTGCACTATAAGCTGAGTTTACTGCTCCTGTGACACAGGAATTTTATTGAAATAGCCTTTTTGGATGATAATAGCACTAAGAAGCGAGGGCAGTAATATCTTCTAGCAGCAAAACCAGAGAGCAGCTTTCCTGGGTCCTGCTGCAGGTGTAGACCACATGCTGGAGGGACCTTCTGTGTGGCCACGGGCTGCAAACTCCAGGCAAGAGGGTCTGATTTCACATGCTAAAGTAAGCTAAAGCATCTTCTCCTAAGGCAAGAGGGGATTCATGACCATGAAATCTGTGGTGTTGCTGATATTACTGTCTGTTTACATATGCATCTGTGTCAAATAGCCAAAACCCCTCAGATCATTTTCTTCTGTACTGCAAACGTGTGGTTTTGTAGTTTGTGCACATCATTGGAGAACTGCAGGTTAAATACCTGAAGTGAACTCAGTCTGAGGAGCTGTGAAACTGTGCTGCAGAAGCATCTCTGCCAGGTGAGACACCTCACTGCGCCCTGCAAGCTCACACCTCTGCTGGTACGAGCGCCCAGGGATCACACTGCAGCTCACCAAAGTTCCTAGCCATGTCCCCCTGGCTGGCACGTGCCTCTGCATCACTGAACTAAGATCAATTTTGACCCGAGTACGTGCTCTGTCCATTTCTATAAACACCCACTCACTTTAGCAGCTTTCAGGCAGGACATGTATTCTTTCCAGCTTTTTAAGACCTGACTGATATTCATGAAAAGTTTTGCTAACCTGAGAAGCAGCAAGGGAAGGGATATGGAAGAGGAAAATGAATTTTAGTACAGAGACTTTCCGCATGACTTCAAGACAAAAAACAACCAGGGAGACTTTAAATTAGAGACACAACTAATGCAATGGTCTTGAAATAGAAGCAGAAATGAAGGCAAGAAGTTAGCATGAATTGAGGAAGTTGCTTAGTCTGGGAATTAGCAACTGTGGCTGAATCTCTACAATGAGACAAATTTTGCTGGAGAAACTGAGACTGAAATAAGTGCTGTTACTTAATTTCAGTGCTCCAGAAAGTCAGTGGTATAGTCAGGACTAAATCTCCTGAGTCCCAGTACACTGCCTTTTATATACTGCCTGCTATGTAAGGTAAACCCTATACCCTCATACTCCTCCTCAGAATAGAGGGATAACACTGCCTTCAGTGAGAACAGGGAATATCTCATCATTATCTTCAGTAGGGACCCAGCTCCATCCCTAACACCTGCTTTGATGGCAATAGATCCACACTTGAGCAGCACATAATTTCAATTTTTTGTGTCTGAGTTGAACATGTCATTGGAAGAGAACCCTCAAAATCAACCTGGTGCAAGGACTGGTGTCTGCTGCCTCCCTCAAGCTGTTAACACATCCACTATAAGGAATGTTTGAAAGGAAGGAGGTCTTCCCTCTCCAGGAAAGAAGTGGTATAACTGAGGTGCCTTGCTAAAGGCACAAAAGGCACCCAAGGTTGTACCACAATGACAATCTAATATCTTCCAAAGTCCTGCAAAAAAAATGGATCTTTCAAAGGGATCTGAAAATTATCCCCTTTTTCCCCATTATCTGGGAGGAACATTGTTGCTGAGAACAATCTTTAGCATACTACTTTAAACTAAAGAGATCAAGCAAATGAACATTATAATAAAAAAATAATCAGCATTTTATGCTCTCTTTTACACACTTTTTTTTTGAGTAAAATTTTATATGATGGGTTTAAAACTAGACCTAGAACGTGCCTCTCATGCATCAGACAGGCTAACTATAAGATACCAAGACACTTGAAAGTCAGAAATGTAGGTGATGCTGATAACATCTTCAGATAGTGCAATAATAGCATTCAGTCAGTCAAGGTCTTTCATTTTTGGAACTGCCCCATATGAGCGTGACATTCATTAGTTCAAACCTGTATCGTGCTACAGTAGCTTAAAAAAAAAAGTCACTAGGAAGAGTTTTAAAAATTTCATGAAGAAGTCTTTCCCTCTGGCACTTCTTTCAAGGTCAGAAAGCTGTGCTCTTGTTTTTTCTGCTGACATGAAAACATTCAGAAATGACGTGATGCGAAAACCCACACCTAATCCTGATCTTCAATTCTGAAAAACCTTCATTTTCACACAGTTTTTTTGAATGTGACTTTCTTTGATCTCCATGAAATTAAGAAAAATATCTGCCTTCTTCCCTGACATGTCTGCTGTAGAATGCCCACATAGAAAACTGCTCAGGGACCAGCAGAGTCTCATGAATAAAAACTGCTCAAAACCCTCCTTCATCCAAACCAGAAGGAAGCATTTATGACAGCTGAAAGGCACGATGAGGGTTGCATCTCTCAGCTCTTCTCTTTGCTTGCAGCAAAGCAAAGTTCACTTGGTTTGCAGGGAAGGATCCTGTACCCCAGAGGCTCCAACGCAAGACCAAATCCCAGAGAACATGCACTGCCTGGAACAGGTGCTCCACTCTCCACCCCAAATCCCCAATCCCTGCTTTCACCACCACCCAGCCGTTGGGGTCTAGCGTTTCATAGCATCCAATCCCAAAGATTATTAGCAACATCAAGGGGAGAAACACTTGTACACTTAAAGCTAGATTTTGGGCTGATAAGAACTTTGAGCAAAATTGGTGGCACTCCCAGCAGGTCAAGCAGAGTTTCAGTCACAGGTGTGCAGTGGGTCTGCCATGGGGATGGAGCCAAGGAAGCTGCCCTGCCCTAGGATCAGGTTGCTTCTAACAGTTCAGTAGAGCAAGATGCTGCTGCTAGCTTTTGGGCAGCAGCAGCATCTTTTCAGCTACAATGGGAACATCTGAAAGGCAAAAGGACCAAAGGATCTACACTGGCTCAGTGCTCACCACCAGTTTTATTTCCTTCCTCATAACACCCAGGCAAGATGCTAAAGTAAACAGCTCATCTTTCCAAGTAATGCTTTCCTGTCAAGTATATAGTTCAGTGATGCGAAGTCTTCTTGGAATAAGGTGCCATGGCACTGAGGTTGCTGTCACTGACACCAATCTCCAATGGCAGCCCATCGCATGCTCTGACCCCCTGTGCTCTCATCTCTAGGGTAGACTCTAGAAGTGCTGTGTGCACTCTCTGCCAAACACAAGAAACTGGTGCTCCAGGGAACTTTCAACACAGAACACACAGGAGAGGAAAATAACATTACATGACTGTCCTGTCTGTAGCCAGCCTGGCTTCTGAGCACAGCACCCAGCATCAAGTTATGGTTAGGAGTTAACATTATCTGTTCACACACCTTGCAGAATAGCAGTCTTACAAAACCCAAAGTAATTGATTTCTTCAAACTTTCATAATCTTACTAGTAAGATATGTGAGTGTTAATATTCTCTATTAGACCAACATAACCTTGGGCATTAGGTGACTACACAGCTGAAGGTAAATGGGAACTTTCATTACCTGAAAGGAAGGAGACTAATGTTTATTTCAAAGTTCTGAAATGATAAAAGCAGAATTTTGGCATAAGAATTATGTATTTTTCACCAGACCTTCACGCAGATGGTAATCTTCCTTGTGTTACAGACCCACAGAGAAAAAAAAGGATTTTAAATCTGCACAGGAGGACTTAGAAGCAACAAAGTCTTTGTCAAAGGAAAAGAAAATGTGAAAAAAGGACATTTTCTCCCACCTCTGACCAGAACACCTAGGATCCCAAAAGTAATTTTCAAGTAATTTCCTGGAAACATTTATTGTCTCCAGTAAAATATTTGCAGACAGTGCAACCTGGAATGGCTAATAGGCACTTGCCCGTGATCTGCATCTAAGCATTTGCCTATTATTAGTTAATGAACAGACAGCAATTCAGAGTACTAATTTTAGCACCAACTGGAAACAAAAAGAAACAAGAAGAAACAGGTCAGACCTGAATGAAAAAAAAAAAAAAAAAAAAAGAAAAAAAAGGACGTTCTGCTGCCGTTCCATAGTTGTAGAAAACATCCCACACACCACATCTCTGACACCAGTTTAGTCTCTACATGTGGTCACACCATAGATTTAGTCACATCGTGGTGCAGCATAAAAACAGACATAGCAGAGACCCCAGAAATCAGCTAGTCTGTATCTTTCTCCTCAAAGCAGGCTCAGGTCTCCTCTAGCAGGTCCTGATCCATCCCCAAAGCTGTGCAAAAGCAATGCTCCTAGCAGAGGTTCCCAAGGGCTGGGGCCATGTGTTTGACTCTCTCTCCCTCTGCTAAATTAGGACATCCTTCAAGGGCAACAGACCTCACTGGCTATTGCTGGAAAGACCCAACAACATGGTCCAAATGAGATGTACATGACCACTGCGAAGAAACAGCGGGTTTGTGGTTCAAAACCAACTGGAGGCTTAGCGTTGCAAGGACTACACACCCAGCAGGGAGCAAGTACCCAGCAGAGCCAGCCATGGTCAAGGTCTTACAAATACACAAGAGAGGTCTTAAACACTGAACATAACAACACAGCTTTGGCTCTTCAGAGTGTCTGGCAAACATCCACCCATCTTTGGCTTCACAGCTCTCCATCAAATATGGGCAGATACAACACCCTTAACTGGGTGTCCAGAGCGAGCGCCCCTTGAGCAAACAAAAGCTGAGCACAGCACTGTGTCGTTGCCATTTTTCACTTAGCAGGCAGGCAATTATTCTCCTGTTTAATTGTATCTGATGAGTGACACACACAGGCCCCATGCTGTTTAAAATGTGACATATTTTATTTATAATAGCAGTTTCTACAGTTCTACAAATGGATGACACACAATCCATTATCATTTTGGAAGCATTATTATTCACAGAAACATGTCCCAGAACCTTAGACTTCTCTTTAATTCCTTTTTTTTTCACACTCCTTTTAAATTCAGAATGCAAATTCTCTATCTTGCCAATGAGATTTCCTCCTCCTCACCAACCCAAAATAAATTAGAGAACAAGCTGCTATCTCTAAAAGCTTTATAAATAAAACATACAGCACACACACACAAAGGCTACAATTTTATAGTACTTTTGTATCCTGGATGGATTTAGAGATGTCATTGCAAATGCACAGATGCTGCCAGTCACGGGAGCTTAACAAGCGCTATGTGGTTTGACATCCCATCAGACTGCAGCCCTCTGTGGCAGCTGAGGTTTCCCAGGGCAGAAAGAAACATGGCAACTGCTTCTATCAGGGAGAGAAAATAATGGCAACCACACAGGCAGATTCATTGAGGGACAGAACTGAAATTACTCTTTCCTGGCTCAACTAAATAAAAATTATGACAGTTCAAAAGAATGTTAAAAGTTTTCTGGAAGTGGCTAAATCACACTATTCCAAGCTGTCAGGGGAAACATTCGCTTTTTTATTTACCTCAAGAAGGAAATATTTTTCCTTAAAAAAATAATTTGAGTTTCGATTTTTCTTCTCCAACCGAAACATACAGAATATGAAGAGAGGACAAGAAAACAAAGTAGTTCCAGAGCTAAGAAAGCCTGGCTTTTTTCTACAAAATTGTGCTGATTTTAACTCAGTTAACACAAAGCTGCTGTTTAGGCATCGCCCATCTGTCGGAGACGCCCGCAGGGGACGGCTGCCGGAGGTGGCCTGGCAGAGGGACAGGCTGTGGTAAGGTTTCCTTCCCGCAGCATCCAATGCAGCCCGAACACCAATTCAAAGCTCTCTGTGGCTTCCAGCCCTCCTCACGCCCAGAGACTAAAATGGCAGAAAAGATGAAAAAAATAAAATATGGGGGGGGGGGGGGAGGAGGAAACTGGAGCAGGAGAAAAATACTACATTCCAAACTGAATAGCTTGAAAATTTTTACGTTAACCTATGCTTTGAAAAATTAGATTTCATCTATCTAAACAGTCATGGATCCTTCCATGTTACCAGCACCCTCTGCAGGTGGGGAGGCCAGCTCACTCCCTGCCTGCCCAGGGATCACAGGGACCGGCCAGATGATTCTCTATCTGATCCTCTGTCCGATCCCAGCACAGGGCAGGCAGAGAAGTACATCGTTCCTCTGACCAACCATGAGCATCTCTGGGAAGGGAGGTGGCACTGCACCAAGCCCGAGATGAAGGGTCTGGGGCAGGGGCTTGCGAAAAACCTTGGTGCATCCAGCTCACTAAATAAGCTCCAAATAATCACCTTGCTTTCTTCAGGGCTTAAAAGGGTCCCAAGGGATCGAACAGGTGGATTCAACAGCCAACATGGGTTCTGCAGACAGGCACCTGTCACAAACACCTGTTCTCCTGAGCCAGGTCATAGGTGTGTTTAGCCTCAAGTGCCACAGTGGCCACTAAAAAACTGACAAAAAAAGAGTCTTGCTGGAAGTCTAAAAAGGTCTGATTTTTGAGGTCTGGTTCATTGGCTTGGCACCTACAGAAAGCTCTCTGTTAGACTTCCACCTGGGCAGACAAAACAGCCTTATGCATTAACCTGACCCTCAGGAACAAGCATACACAAAAGCTCTGCATGGCTCTGCCCCCTCATCATCCTGTGATGTCTGACCTCCATAGCAGCTTGTTGAGGTGGAACAGGCTGGGAGGCTATTTGTGAAGACCCAGCCTTGACTAACCCTCTGCAGAGGGAAGAATCTGCTGTCACTGGCATTTCTATGAAATAGGATACACACAAATTGTATCATCTTTGTCTGCCCTGAAACAGGGAATCTCAGCATCCACATGGGTGTCTGAGTTTTTGGAAAATGCTAAGCTCCTGGCCTCAGTAAACAGAGCTAACAAACACCTTCTTGATGCGTGGTGGGGTTATGTCCACGCATCCGGCCCAGGGCTCATCTTGCGTAGGGAATAAGACACATACACGTAAGTTATATGTCCAGCAAAATGGCTGATTCCTTTATTACACGGGTGCTTTTATAGGGAGGGTATAGAAGGTTCTGGGACAGGGGTAGGTTCCTGCCAGGGGGCATCGAATCCTGGGGGTTTCAGATAAGAGGGTCTGAAGAGATAGGTTAGGAGGACATGTCTATTCATTCAGGGGGAAGGGATAGCCA
>NW_020955390.1:517634-616866 GCF_003031625.1 Empidonax traillii | reverse complement strand
AAGAAGGGGAGGTGTGGTCTTTGGGGGCCCAGGAGAGGGAAATCCTGCAGAGGTCTGTAAGGCTGGGGCTGGTCTGACCCCTTGTAGCTGGGACTCAGGCAATTCCGGGCAGCTGTTGTTGCTAGAAGCTCGATTCTCTGCAGGCTTCTGCTGGCCCCACCTCCTACACCTTCTTCACTCCCATTAGGCTCACTATCTTCCATCTTCACTGCATTTCCCCTGTTCTTGGATAAGGAAGAAGAGTAAAGGACACCAAGCTGACCTTAAGCACCCTCACACAGTATCTCCAGCCCATTCTCCCAGTCTGTTTTGCTCATCTCTTTTGCAAACCAGACAGCCCCATCTTCCCTTCACAAAAACCCTGTGGTATGAGCCACAGGGGCTCATCCCACCGTACATTTGCTGTGCATTTTGTTAAAGGGGCCTCCACCCCAGCTGACTGCAGGCACCTGCCTGGGGCACCCGTACTAAGAGTGTGACCTTGACTAGCTGGGCATCCTCACGCTTGTAACCCCACCCTGCCGAGACAGCCCATGCAGGGGCTCACCCTGCACTTCCAGCTCTGGTGTGTGAGCCAGGCCCATGCCCGAGCTCCCACAGCATGGTGTGGCACTGGCACCGAGCCCTCCTTCCCACACAGTCGAGCATCCAGCCAGGGCAGCTGTGAGGAGGAGGAAGGCACAGACCAAGGGGGGCAGCAGCAAAGTGAGGTCCCCATATGGCACAGAGCACTCATGCTGTTGCTAACAAGTGGTTTAAGAAGCTGCCTCTTCCAAGTCACTTTTTCCTATCTGTTATTTACTGCTGCTCAGTAACCAGGACACAGCTGGGCCTCCCATCACACAGGTAAGGCTGTCACGACATGAGGACAAGCTACGGCACTGCAGCTTAAAGACACAGTCCGAGGGAAGGTGGCAACAGGCAAGGGACAAAGGAGAAAATCAAGCTGCCATCTTAAATGTGATTTCAGCAATTCAAAAAAGTCATTTTAGTCAATCCACTGCTTAATGAGTCAGCAGCACTGGCACAAGGTCAAATCACAAATGTGTAAGAGCATTTTTCCAGTGCAATCACTTATTTTTTCCAGCCCTCCATTTCAACTTGAAGAGTAGCACTAAAAAGGAGAGAGAAATCAGTTTTCCATCTAAAAAATGCTTGTGAGAAATCACAAGTGCCAAGCATGTCTCCTTTCCACATTTGTCTCTTTTCATACCAGCCCAGTTCCTTAATCTGCTGCAGCTGCCATTCCTTCAGTGGTGAGAAATGCTTTTCTGAATGTTACAGAAACACTGAAGAGCAACTGGAGATCAATTAAACAGCTTTATCCCTAAGCAGGAACACACTGAAATGTAGAAAAAGCAAGTGATAGCCAGCAATAGGTCAATGCAATGCACCAACTTCATTAAAATCTACCCATAAAAATAAATCCTGCTAAAGTACAGCTAATGTTTCATCTCATTTGCATGTGATCTTCATGTAGCTGATGGTAACAAGATGACTAGATAAAGGCATTAGAAAAACATGGTATTGATTATATAAACTCCTTGGTTCTGAGTTCTAAAGCATATAGAAATATCTACACCGAGAGAGTTCAGGAGAATTCAAAGTAAGTAAAAGCTTGTTGGCTCCTTTCCCTCCCTCCCGTCCTCCCAGAGGGCAGGAGACATTACTCTGGGATCAGTCCCTCTGGTCCTCTGGCCGTGATGCCCAAGAGGGTTATATTTCACTTCAAAATCAGCTTCACCCATTTCTCTCCCTTCAAGCATGGTTTATTAAAAGAAATACGAGAGGAAGACTGACATGGACATAAGACAGGAAGAAAACATGGAGGAGCCCAGATATCATTCTTGGCTCTGACAGGTCTGTGGGAACATCTCAAGGTAAGACTCTGAAATAGACAAAGCAGCAGATGGTGATGGCAGCAGATGAGAGACTTCCCCTCATCACTGCCCTCTCCACATTTGGAGGAGGCATTTAGTGAGCATCCATCCCAGGCATCCTGGATGTTATTTCTACATGTCCTCCCAGCTGTTTCCATCAGACCTGAATCCCTCAAGTATTTAGTAAATGTCATGGTTTAACTCCAGCCAGCAGCTCAGCCCCACACTGCTGTTCGCTCACTCCCCCATCACTGGGATGGGGGAGAGAACTGTAAGTATGAAAGTGAGAAAATTTGTGGGTTGAGGTACAGACAGTTTAAAAGCAAAAGCAGCATGCACAAGCAAAGCAAATCAAGGAACTCATTGGCCACTTCCCAAGGGCAGGCTGGTGTTCAACAATCTAGAGGAAAGCAGGGCTCCATCGCACATAATGGTGACTTGGGAAGACAAACATCACTCCAAACGTCCTCCCATTCCTCCTTTTTATCCCAGCTCTATATGCTGAGCATGATGCCATATGGTCTGGGATATCCATTGGGTCAGTTCAGGTCAGCTGTCCTGCCAGTGTCCCCTCCCAAAACCTTGTGCACCCCCAACCTCCTGGCTGGTGGGGCAGGATGAAGAACAGAAAAGGCCTTGGCTCTGTGTAAGCACTGCTCAGAAGTAATTAAAACATCCTGGTGTTATCAGGACTGCTTCCACACAAATCCAAACCACAGTCCTGCCCCAGCTACTATGAAGAAAATTAACTCTAGTCCAGCCAAAACCAGCACAGGTATGTTTTGCTGAGACTGGGACAGCTACTTTCAAAACCAAACAGGAACTAAAACTGTTTCCTTTGTCAAAATCATCTCAGTGATGATCTCTATCAGAGGTACGCTAAGAAGGGCTGGGACCAGAAATAGGACTGCATCCATAATGAGGTGAAACAACACACTACACCTGAGATTTTTTGACCCTGGGAGGTAGTTTCAATCCAGAACAGAATTTCCCAGACTTATTTTTCTACACAACCTTTTCCAGTTTCCAAGAGAAATGGTTCTCTATTTCATGCTGCCTTTTTTTTTATTTTCTTTTTGCGAAATGAAACTGAACAAACTTGAGTGATTGGGTCACAGGACATGATAAGAAAATAAAGACCATTTGAGATGGGATTTTTAATTTATTCTGCTCTATCAGATTACACTAAGACTGTTGACCTTATTAAGAGTCGGGTTAACAGCCCACTTCAGAAAGATCTACATATGCATCTGAGTGTTAAACCAAGTGCTTGAAAGACATATTAAATCAAATAAAGATTGATAGCTTGCTTTTTCTATCCTACCAGTCAGTCAAGTACTGCTTACTTCAGCATCTACGTGAAACAAAGAAGACTATCATGCATGACCATTCTCTCTCCAAATCACATCTATCTTTACATAGATGCCTTTGTTGCCACCTTTTTATTATTTGCTTACACAAATCTAGCACAATGATGCTAGATCTCCAAGGCACTGCCACAGAAAAAAAAAACAAACCACACACTGTTAGCCGTACAAATGGTCTTAATGGATGTTACCAAACTAATATCCATTAATTGATTTATAGAAATCCTGGAATTTCTTTCCAGGTGGGGCTGCGGCAATGTGTGTTGTGCATCATCTACTACAAACCAAAAGCAAACCTAGGCTTGAATTCAGTCCTTCCTACTTGACAGACGATAAAACCCTCAGATCAGACCGATCACTTGACCTTAGGAATCAAGTTTGAAAGAAGAGACAGGACCTGAGAGGCAGAACCTCAGAACTTTTCAAGGACAATCTGGATTTATTTTTGATAGAATTCTCAGTCACAACCCACTTAGATATGTGAGATCCCCCAGAAATTCCTTCCTACCATGCCACTTGGTCTGCAACTTCATGAAAGTGAAAAGAGCCCAAAGAACTGCTCTTTCCCCTCTGTATGCCCCTGGTGAACCAGGACCAATGACTTGGAGTAAGATTTATCAAAACAGAAGTGTTGATTCAATAGCATCACTATTGCTTTGCACCCTCCTTTTGCTGCACCAATCTGCCATAACTCATCTTAAAGCAGGCATTAGGGTCTTTATAGAAATGCTGTGCTTAACAAGCCTCTTCCAGGCCCCAGCAATGGTCTGTGTGCACTGCAAACCTCTGGGTCATGTGTGACAATTAGACTTCACATGTGCCTCTGAATTAAGCTAAATTAGTCCATGTTTTCCATGGTTAAAAACATATACATGAACAAGCCCCAGAGGAGAAGGAGCAGCAACTTGTTATGTAGCAATCACTTGAGTCTGAGCCCTTGATCATGGACAAAAGAGGTCTCGAGCTCATTCTCCCATGCAGCACCTCACAAATGGGGTCCAGCTGCCTTGAAGCAACTGCAATTAAACAGTACCCTCAGGAGGAGCAGACTTCCTCTGGCAAAGTATTTCTGTGTTCCTATATATTATGTTCTTATCCATGAATAAATGCAGCAGGCTTATCTCTGTTACTCTGTGTTTGCTTTAATAACTAGCATGAAGCCTGTGTTTATTACCCAAATCCTGTTTCTAAATCTCACTACTAGATAAAGCAGTAATGACACGGCTGCTTTGGTCAGATTGCTACACAGCTTTTCTTTCTTTCATGAAGGAAAAAACCCACCTCTGCCAAGCCCCAACAGACCTGCTGCAATTCTGACATCTGACGCTGTTGCCAGAAACATCTTGGGTTGTCCTGAGTTGCCATCCTTCCTAGGAAATCAACACAAAGATCACAGTGACTTCCCAAAGCAGATACAGATAGTACATGTCTGTATTTATTCAAAGACTGGAAAAGACTATATTTATCCCCCCCAAGAATGGCAAAGCAGCATCTGGAATATCACTGAGAGACACTCTGAGTAACAGAAAGCAGTCTCAGTGTGAGGGTCTCATTAAGAGAGCTGCTCAGGTTGCATATGCTCAGAGTGTCTCAAGCAGGGTAGAGTCTGATAATCACAGCAGAATAAGTCCCAAGACTTCCTTTGCTGGGAAACTACTTGGCTCAGGGAGCAATGCTGTCCCAGCAATGCACCTATGCTTCTTTCCAAACCCTAAAAGAGCAGTGCTGTCTATGAACAAGGAATGTTTTGCTCAAGTAAACATGTAGAAGAGTTGTTGAGATGAGGAAAGGAAGCTTAGAAAGCAAAAAATACATCAAAAGGGAGAACAGTCAGGAGGTTTTCAATAGGGACAAGCTCAAATGACTTTTAAAGCGACTAAAAATTGTCCTCTCCTGGCTCTAGTGAGATCAGCAGAGACTGGTTCCCAGCTGCACACCAGATTTCTTCTACTTCCTCAACAAAGAGAGCAGTCTGAGGGAAGGTTAAAATCTGCTTCAGACAACAACACACAGTTATGTCAGACCAGGGGACCCAGTCAACCCTGGCAGGAGCACACAAATGCCAGAGCAGCAGAGCCATCCCAGCACTCAGCCACCCTCATCCACAGATGGCTGTAGCAGCACCAGTGGGACACCTCACAAGGAGCTGAGCCAAGAAATCCAGTCCACTATCGTGGTGGGTCCAGGGAGAGCATCTCACCAAGTCCCTGGGCCAGGAGATCCACTTTGCTGTCCTGGCTGGACCACAGACAGCACCTCACCAGGTCCCCAGCACTGTGCTCAGTCACAGTTGCCTCCACTGAACATCACCCTCCACTCAACCCCATCTCTTACCCTCTCCAATCCACCAGCATAAGAGCTCATGTAATCAGTCCCTAAATCTGGTTTAATCAAGTGATCTGGAGTAGCTTAAAAAAAAAAAAAAAAAAAAAAAAAAGTTGTTCTCTCTTAGTTTGTTTTTTTTTCCCCCTAACCCAGCTAATTTTGACAGTCCAAAGCTGCTGGACAATCATACTTGAATAGAAAATGAGACGGCTGGGAACATCTGGGAGGAGACCAGAGATGCAAAAGGAGTCCAATAACAATAGGAAGCATGTCAGCCCCCCACAGAGCAAGTCTCAGGGCCACAGGAGCCCCCGATGCAACACTCCAAAGCAGTTGTGTTTCAAGCTGTTAATTAAACACAGCTTATTTTGGCTTTCAATGATTTACGCAGATTTAAAGCCAGACAGGATTAAAGCAGACACTTTGCAAAAGCTGTGCCATCCATGTCGCTGTGTTTAATTACAAGCAACACCAAAGAAGCTCTTTTCCACTATCAGTCTCCTCATCAATGTTACTTTGGGTGAAACTAATGAAAAACAACTGCATTATGAGAGAAAGCTTTTGTGAAGATTTTCGGACCAAATATCTGGATGCTTCCTGTAAGCCTGGCTTGGTACTAATTAAAAAACTGGGCAGTGTGAACGAGAGACTGCAAGCAAATGCCATCGCCTACTGTGAACTCCTGGGCAGCAGCTCCGTGTGCTAAAATTAGAGGAGCAGAAATCTTTGTTTTTAAACATGCCAGACTATCCATTTTTAAGTAAATGTTCAGATATCTCAACCTAGTTCATGCTACATCTAATGATTTTTGTATAGGGTGCTCTGACAAATCTGGCACATGCTGAATTTTCAAGATAAGGTATTTTGTTGAATAAGTGATGAAAACAATTTTTAAGAATCAACCCTGGGACCAGCATATTGAAAACTTTATTGAAATCAAGTCACACTGTATGGACAGAAACTTGCATTCTGCATTCTCACAGTAACTCCTACCTGTTTTTTGCCAAGAACACAACAGATACAGTCTGAGACAACAAAAGGAAAATTTCTCCCCTAAGAACATCCAAAAATCCAACAGGACAATGTGTTCTAGAGACCTTTGGGGTGTTCAGCTTTGTACGTTAGTATAGTCACTACAGTTCACAAAAAATAAACTGAAGCACTTGAAAGGGAATAGAAAAGCTTAGATGGTTTAACGGTGAACCCAGTGGTGCTGGGTTGACAGCTGGACTTGATAACCTTAAAGGTCTTTTCCAACCTTAACAATTCTGTGATTTGTGATCTCTTGGATCTTGCATCAGCCCAGATTAAATCTTTAAACCAGAAGTTATTGGACAGCAAATCCCTGCAGGCTATGAAGGCATCCAGCTTCTGCTCCAAGGTCCTGTGATCTTCCAGGAGAGCTACCAGCTGCCTTTAACAATGTGCCCACAGATGCTACACATCACATCTAACATACAATACTCTTTAGAATTTAATGGAGAACTATTTTTTTGAGATGATCTAGAAACCACATGGAAATGACAAAATTGCCTCAGAATCTAGATAATTTAATTTTATTTATTTTCACAATTACTTTTGTTCCTATTGAATCCAGGAGGATGTTAGCTTTTTGATGGAGGATATAAAACCCTGGAGTTCATTCACTCAGCTAACATCCTTCTACCTCTGAGTCTTTCTCTCATACTGCAAAGTCATCTGCAAAGGGCATCATTCCCTAGCACATGCTTTTATATCCATGTGACAGCCCACGGACAGTTACACAAAAAGACATGGGGACCATTTATAGGTCTCATCCTACCAAATGACTGGTTGTTGTGTTGTAAGCAAAACTCAGTTAGGAGAGCCTTCAAGATCAGCCTCTGTGCTTGTCAGCATGCAGCACAGGGCAGCTGGTTTGGCTGCCTATTGACTGAGCAATCGACAGACAGTCACTGCATCCAGCTAAGGAAATGCCCGAGGAGTACAGTTCAAGAAGGGGGGAGATATCCAAATAAAATCAGCCTGAAAGGGCTTGATCTTCAAGGCAATTACAAGTTTCCAAGTTTGCCAACAAAACTTCAGCATTACCCTTACAAGAAATCTTTCATCTATGACATTTTGTTTGCTTGCCTCTAACAATAAACAACTTAACCATTAATTTTGCAGCTCTCTCAGCCTCAGACTCTGCAGATCAGAATCTGGTTTATACAATTGTGCCTAAGTAAGGAGCTCCTGAACCAACCATCTAGGGGAGGCCTCAGAAGTACCCCACACAAATCACCAAAGAAATTCATGGACTTATGCATATTCATAATATTATATAGTCAGCACAGTCTAACAGTCAGCATTAAGTGACGGCAATGATTTGCAGTGGGACCAGAGCTGGGACACAGCATAAGATACAGAGGCATCACCAAGAAAACAGCCTTGATGCTGGCCACTTTGAAGTCCTGCATTTTAGTCAGCAAATGGAAAGCTTCCTTGGCACCTGCAAGAGACAATCAGAACAGGAGAAGTAATCAGACTAAACAACTAATGCATTATAGCTTCACTCTGGACTGATACTGCATGGCTACTTTCTTTAAAAAATAAAAGGATTTACCTATTTACAAAGTCTTGCCGCTTCCAAATAGTTAAGCTATCATCACTGTTTTTATCTCATGCAAGGGGGACTGAGGAACGATTCCCAGTCACAGGACGACTGGATAAGCAATGCCACATCCATGAGTCTCAAATCTATGTCCAAAGGAGAAAGTTTATACTCCTCTAGCTTCTGACCTACGTAACAAAACCAAATAAAAATCATCTGCTCATGGTTGTCTACACATAATGGAACTATTTACTGATAAAATTTCTCCATGAACAGTATTCCAAACACTTTTCCTCCCCATCTGATTCATTGTTTTATGCAGTGTGATGAACAGGGGAGGTTGCTTCCTCATTTTTTGTTCACTTCCTTCTTATAATTAACCACATTAGCTTTTTACAGCAGTGTGAGAAACACCTCATTCTCTGATAAAACTGTCAGTAGTTTCAACAACAAAAAAATCACTATATCCTGCTGGAGTTATACCATCTCTAGAGAGATGATCTAGATAAAGCATCTTTCTCTGATACCTTCCGTTACAGCTTAACTTTTGGGGAGGGACAAAGATAGAAGATGAAAATATACAGCATCTTTTCCACCTTCCATCCATCAAAACAAAAAAAGAAAAGGACAGAAAGAACACAATCATCAAACACAAAGTACTTCTCTGTAGGTCGATAGCTGGTAAAACAATCTGCAAAGAGTCCCTGCCCTCAACTGAATGACCTCTGAAATGATGCATGATCTTAAGATATGTTGTTTGACCAGGCACATTGTTGAGAGCACAACCAACCCCCCCAAAAAAGCTGTCACTAGCAACCACAACCAGAATTGGATTTGAAGTCAGAGACAAGGAACTAGACTTTATTGATCTTTTTATCTGGAATTCAATGGCACAGTGGGGAGGCCAGGAACCTAAATTCATGGGCTGACTTTAAACACTTCTCAGGTTATTTCCAGGCAATTCCCTTACAGAAAGCCAACCTACTACTTTTAATTTGGTCTCTGGCTCTGCAGCTTCCTTTAGAAAACTTCGCATGAGTGATTAATTGGTAAATATAAAATTAAATTTGAATCATTACTGTTCCAATTACTGAAATATCCTGCGTTTTTTTAGAATTTTATTCTTTTACTCATGCTCATTAATGATATCTAAATGTCACGCAAAAAGCATCTTTGTGCGTGTGCATTCATCTTACTGTCCAAATTTATTCACCAAGCAAAGGTCAGGAATTTGCTGAATTACAAATGCAATTGTTTAGAGCAACTTAGTACAACTTAGTGAAAGCTGCACTCAATTTGTTCAGCCCAGCATCCTGGAAGTTCCCACAGAAAAATATTGTGCCAGATGTATTAAGTGCAAATTGCATTAAAAATTCATTTATAATTAAAACTGCCTTTTCTGTGCCTCCTGCCAGACCCCACATTCTGCTGAACAGACACATCACTCTAGCCCTTGCTGTTTCTGTATCTGTCTTAATCTTTATAACAGATTAGTCTTACCACACCCCTGGGAAATACATCTGCTCAAGAAACTGAGGCAGGAGTTAAGCAGTGTTTCATAAAGTGGCCTGGGTTGGAAGAGACTTCCCAGATCACCCAGTTTCAACACCCCTACCATAAGCAGGGACACCTTTCCCTGGACCAGGTTGCTGAGAGCCCCATCCACCCCAGGCTTTGAACACTTCCAGGGATGGGGCATCCATTACTTCTTTGGCCAGTCTGTTCCAGTGCCTCACCAGCCTCACAGCAAAGGATTTCTTACTTCCTAATATGTAATCTAACTCTGAAACAATGGGAGTGGGAGCACAGGATCTGCCATCTCTCCATCCACTGTGTCTGTCCCCCTCTCCAAGACTGAGCTAAGCATGCTGGCCTTGAAAGCAGATGTGGCCAGCCTGGACTGTTGTTCAAGAGACTCCACTTGTCTTGTTCCATTGCTGATATAGGAGACACCAGGGATTTGGTTCCCTCTGCTAAATGCCTGGAGACACCAAAGAAGGAGCCGCCAAGGACACCTAGCTCCTTGCACAGTGCCCATATCTTCATGTGCTTCTGCTGATGTCCCCTCCTGCAGGAGACACCCGTACCTGCCTTAGTGACTTCCCCAGGACAGTGAGGCCCCAGTCACAGTTTCATCTCTGAACTCCCTCAGCATCTTGTCTGCCCCTCCTCACCTTGCCAGCATGGGAACCGCAGTGCCTTGGCAAACCCCGGACACCGTGCAGGCCGGACACCAGTACAGGGGCCAGGCAGCCACAGCCCCTGCCCTTCTCTGCCCCCTCAGGTTGTGTGACAAACAGCTCATCGTGGGCTGTGGTAACCCAAGTCATGGCATCAATGCACATCAAACACTCAAAATCTTAAGAGCACGTGCCAAGGAGAGGAGCAGGGAAGTATGATATGTGCTTTAAAGGACCATGCCACTGGGAAGACATATCTGATGCCAAATTCATCTCCATATTGATACAGGCAATTCCTACCACAGAAACTCAAGAACAGACCCAGGAGTCCACAAAGCCAGTACTTCTCCCTGTGATGTGATACACAGCACCAGGTTGACCCATCTATTCTGATCAGCCCTCTGTTTATCTCCCCCTCTAGAGCAGTATTTACGGCACATGCTCCGTGGGACAGTGCTGGTCCCAGCACCACTACCTCAGAGTAGCACCCTGGCTATGATGCTGCCAAGCCAGGATGCAGGTACAAGCTTTCCTGGTGGATTTCCGGTTTAGAGCAAGGTTATGGTACCGTTGGTTAAAATGGCAATAGAAGTGCAACTTAATTGCCCAGTATTACAACACGGCTCTTCTGAGAGGCTGCAGAAGGAAATTGGCACCATTCTGATGGAATATTCCACGTGGCTAACAGCCATTTCATGCAGCTTCAGAGAAGGCAGGCACTTATCTAGATCTGTTGAAAGGTAAGAGTGACACGCAAAGTGTTATTCTTTCCTTACATGATGTATAACCATATATTTTCTGCCTATATAGCTTATATTTTTAGATGAGAAGAAAGCAGAACAAAAAGAAAACTAAAGTCAAGCTGAAAACAAATTGGATGCAATTCAAAAGGTCAGTGGAAAAATACAGGATGAGAAGGAGATGGTAAAACAGCAAGTTAATAGAAAAGGATCAGGGCATCACCACAGATCACAAGTCCACAGTGCCCTGCAAGCAGTGTGCTCATCCATACCGTGCAGAACAAACAAACATCCTATAGCAGCTGGGATGCTTGGAGGTAAGTAACACCCAGGAATCAACAGCTCTAAGATCTCAACAGGAAACTGAAGTGCAGCCTTGGACATGTGTTTCAGGTGTGTGCCCACTGCGGAGACATCCAGGAGACCAAGAGACATCACCAGTTACCATGAACATATGGCCTTAGAGGAAAGGTTGGACTGAACTGGTGGTGAGGCAGGTAAGAGGGCAGAAGTCTGAGGGGAGATGCAATAATTCCCTTTAAAGACTTAAAAAATAGCTAGTAAGCAGAGAAGATTAGTTGTGCTCTCTGGCAGGATAACCAAAAGCTTTAAATCAGGAGACTTAGGGTAGACAAGAGAAAGGATTTTTTAACTGTAGGGATAGTAAAGATCTGGAGCAGTTTTAAAGCCTTTGTTTAGTCCATGTAAATAAAGATGAGGTCATTCAGGCAGAGTCCACCCTGTCCTGGAACAAGAGATGGCCTCTGACTTCTTCAGGTAAACAAACCCATGCCTGTTTTGAACGACTCTCTGGAGTATCTAAATACAGAGCAGCTCTCATCATGCTCCAAAATGTACTCAGGCTCACATGAGGATGAGATTTGTCCCGCTGACTGGAATTAAGAGGCACGCAGTTGGGAAGAATATCCAAGGGACTTGGAAGAGATTTACCTTTTGCCTGTTGGGCTGCAGGTTAGTAAGGAGAGCCTGGCTTCTCACCAGCAGTGACCAAACCAACATGACCTCACCAGCACATTCATTTACTTATTAATTGGAAAGAAATTAAACCACCTGAAAAAGAAACTTGAGCAGAAAGATGCCAACAGCACCAGAGGGGAAGCTCAGCTTGGCTAAGTGCCTTCATGGCAGCACATGAAACTTTTTGCTGCGGAGATTCCAGAGGGTGGGCAGCAGGCATTCTCCATGGGAGGCCACAGCTACTTGTGCTATGTTTGGTCTGCAAACCCTTTTTTCTCACTGGACACCAAAAAAAAAATTTCAAATATCTAACAGCTCCTGTCAATATTAATTCCCCCCCCAAGTGGCTTGCTATTCACAGCAGGATAGCTAAAGCAACACTCATTACATTGATTAGTGAAGGAGACAAAAAAATACAACCAGAGCTTGTGAAACAGTCACTGTTACTTTATTTGAAATGCCTACCACAGCCTGTATCAAAAATGCCTAACCTCTGCCCATAAATTTTGTAAGTACTCTTCTGCACATGCTGTCTATGTGGCACAGTATTTTCCCTACTGAGGAGAGTGGCACCAAAGCAGAAAATGCACTTCTACAATTTCTCAGGACAGATATAACTGGTACTGTGAATCCCAATGATACATTAAAGCAAGTGATACAGGTGCACTCTCTCCAGAGAGACCAAAATCTAGAAAGCCAACCAATTTCTTCAGCACTCCACTATAGTGATAGTTTATGCCTGGACTACAATTCCAAATCAAGGCTTAGCACAGAGAAAATAGGGTTTCTGTGCTTTTTCTTTACAATCAGTCATTCAACATCTCCTTGCCAGTAATGAAAATTTGCAACATGCTTAACCTCTTTCCTGGATGAGTCTAGCTCCAAAAAGGAAAGCAGCGGGCAGACATGGTGGATTGCACCCCTGGAGCATGTCTGTCTGCACAGGGTTCTGCTGCAGCAGTGAAAGCCCCAGTTACACTCATCATTTTCTAATTAGGAGGTGACGTGTGATTTACAAGCCTTAGTGCAATGTGGTATTTGTACAGCCAGGAGTGACATTTCCAAACAGCATTAGCGTAACTTTTTTTTCCCCTGTGCAGCCACCCCCCTCCTCAGCGATTTAGGCAAGTCGTTCAGACAAAGAGCAAAAGTCCTTCGTCTGGGTTTTAATCCAAACTAGTGGAGTCCTGTATGTGTTCTTATCATTCTTTCTTTTCTGGCCTCTTTTTCTTTAATAAAGACATGGTTTCTTCCCTGCAGTCAGCAGTGACAACTGTGAGTGTACCTGTCTGAACTCCAGCGTACATAAATCAGGCTCTGAGTTTATCTTGAAAGAAAGTTCACAAAGTCTGGAAGAGGAGAATTGCACACCCACCAGGCCAGCCATGCCAGAGACCTTGTCTGCATGAAGGGCTGTGGCTAGCATGGACCCAGCATCCACTGTCAGCACTGTGATCCTGCAGCCTTCTCCTCAGGCACATCCACCACTCACTGTAGGTCAGAGCCACATCCAACATCTGAGGTCCCAGATTGTTGGAGTGGTAAAGATGTACAGTATGTGAGCAAAAGACCTTCCAGAGAAGTTGTGTGGAAGGAGCTCACTCTCAGAACACAAAGCTTGATGGGTCTGAAAGGGATGAAGCTTTGCTCATGCCTCCTGCTCCTTCAGAAATCACATCACTTCAGATACACAGCTTACAGACAAATATCTGACCACCTGGTATGTCCCCCAACCACACCTGCAACTAGGAGAGGCACCTGCTCTCCCCAGATCTGGTAAAATCTTTAATTTAAGTCATCATCAACCATGGAAAGACCAGGAAAGTCACAGCATATTTAGAAACTCATGGGCCCGATACCCAACCAGGCTCTGGGGGATCCCAGCCCCATGGTCTCAGAGGTCTGTGCAAAGGGTCAATGAATTCAACAAGCCCTGGAGCATCACATAGGGAAGTGAGCACCCAAAGGGAAAATACCCAACAATCGACCTGCTGGAAGGAAAAGAAATCATTAAGATGTAGCTGCTAAAATTGGAGTTGCACTGCTAGAAACCGTACTTCAACATAGCCATCTGTTGTGGTTGAACCCCAGCCAGTAACTGCACACCTCACAGCCACTCACTCACTCCCCCACCAGCGGGACAGGGGAGAGGAGAGGAAGGGTAAAAGTAAGAAGACTCATAGGTTGAAATAAAGACAGCTTAATAGGTAAAGCAGAAGTCACAAAGGCAAGCAAAGCAAAACAAGGAATCCACTCACAACTTCCCATGGACAGGCAGGTGTACAGCCACCTCCAGGACAGCAGGGCTCCATCACACATTATGGTGACTTTGGAAAACAAACACCCTCATGCCAAACATCCTCTGCTTCCTCTTTCTTACCCCCACTTCATATGCTAAGCATAGGCATAGGATATTCCTTCAGTCACTCGGGGTCAGCTGTCCCAGCTGTGCCCCATCCCAGCTCTTTGTGCACCCTCAGCCTCCTCACTGGTGAGGTGGGGTGAGGGGCAGAAAAGGCCCTGATGTTGTGTAAGCACTGCAATTACAAGAACATTTCTATATTATTAACATAATTTTCAGCGCAAATCCAACACACTGCTCCATATCAGCCACTGTGAAGAAAATTAACTCTATCCCAGCCAAAATCAGCACACTTATACTGAAACAAAAGACATTTCTTATTATTAAGGCTTTATCAGACCACTTACTCTTGAAATAACTGCTATACCTTACACATTCAAAATCAGATTTTTTTTTTCTACCTACATCTTTCCTTAATGACCAAAATATTAATGTTTCCCTATCTTGGAATTTGACCTTATCTTGATAAAGATGACTCAGAAAGTCTGAATTAAATTACATCTGCAAGACAACTGAAAAATAGTGCCCGTGGACTGCAAGTGCTTAAATATCATTAAATAAAGATACAGCAGTAAATTATACCATCCTTAGAACTTGCAGCTCCCAGATTCAGATTCAGAATTCAAGTCTGGGTAATTTAAAAATTGCTGCTCTCTAAACTGAATAAAACATGACCTGTTTGTTTATATTCTGCATATTTCATTCACCATAGCTTTCTTCCAAGCATGTCTCTAGGAAAAGCTCTAAAAGATAAAGGAAGATCATGAGACATTTTTCTTCCAGACTGATTTACCTTTCAATTCATTTCACCGTTAATTTTGTTAATAAAGCATTCCAGAACAACTCAGTATTTTCATTAATTATTCATTTTTGTTTAATATCATCCATTATTCCACCTAATACCAAGTACTTCTGTTTATTTCAATAACCACAACAGATTAGGCACAGTCCTCTAGTTCAGCTTTTCACAGAATCATCAAGGCTGGATGAGGAGACCTTGAAAACCATCCTTTCCAACCATCAACCCAGCACCATCATAACTGTCCCTAAATCATATCCAGAAGTGCCACATCCAGATGCCTTTTGAACACTTAGAGAGATGGAGATTCTACCACCTCCCTGGGCAACTTATTCCGGTGCTTGACCACTCTTTCAGTGAATAAATTTTTTCTAATATCTAATCTGAACATTCTCTGGTGCAACTTAAGGCCATTTCCTCCTGTAGTGTCTCTTGAGATAGGCAGAAGGGACCAATCCCCACCTCACTACAGTCTCCTTTCAGGTAGTTATGGAGACCAACAAGGTACCCCCTGAGCTCCTTTTCTCCAGGCTAAACAGCCCCAGTTCCCTCAGCCACTCCTCATAAGACATGTCTGCTAGACCATTCACCAGCTTTGTCGCCCTTCTCTGAACATGCTCCAGCACCTCAATGTCCTTTTTGAAGTGAGAGGCCCATAACTGGACACAGCACTTGAGGTGTGGCCTCACTGGGGCTGAGTACAAGGGGACAATCACTTCCCTAGTCCTGCTGGTCACATTATTCCTGATACAGGCTTCTGTTTTTTTCTCCCACGGTGGTATCAAGAGGGTCACTGCTGAGGTGAGGATGGGGAGGACAAGGAGAGAGACTCAGTGACAAGAGAACAAGGAAGAGTTCATGTAATCTAAAGTTCGCTTCATGTCCTACCTGAGCATGTCTTTCCAAAGGTAACACCACTAGTGGTATAATGAAGCACTAACTGAACAGAGATGGAAAGCTCTAAATAAGACAGGGACTTGGCAAAAAGAGACATTCCTTAAATATTCCCCACATTTCCCAGCCAGAGGTGAGGGAAGAAAAGTCCCTTACACAGCATTAGCTGGAAGCTTTATTGGGAACATGGAAGAGTCTGGTCCAGTTTCTTCAGCTGCCTAAGGGACTCAAGCTGGCATTTGATTTTGGTTGTTTAAATTTATCCCAGGCTGCAGGGTCCTTGAGAGCTGGACTCACTCTGTCATTTCCTAGGTGAGAATGGATGACCCCCATCAGGCTCTTAACTCACAGGAAGAACAGGCTTTCCTAACTCTGAAAGACTTCTTCTTCTAGGTAGCCTGCCCAAAAATTCATGTTGCATTCCTTAGGAAGCTAAAGAGCAGGGTTCAGTGGAAGCACCGGCTTCTGAAGGCCACAGCACTCACTTGCTGGAAGCAGCTGAGCAAAGCCAGGCTGCCTTTCAAGGATTCTGCAGCTTCAGCATCAGAAGTTCCTATTCTCCTCACATAAATCACTCGCAAGCTGGCCACCCTTGCCCTTAGGTATGGATGCACATTCAGAGGCTCTCCCCTGGCCCAGCAAACACCTGGTTACTGAACATAAGAAGGAAAAATTTGACAGGCAGGGGAAAATTCCTGGGGGACATCCCACATTGAGAACTGGCAAGGGAACCAAGAGGGGGATACCTCATGTGGGGCCAAGCAGAGCCAGGTACCTGCTGCTCATTGCGCTGCAACAGCACTGCAAGCCTAGAGGAAATCTAGCTGGTAAGAAGAATGAATACCTTGGGGTTTTAGGCTCAGGCTGAGGGACAGCTCCAGCTGGGGTTAGTCTCTGGCTGCTTTGTAGCAGGCGGATAAAACAGGGGTGGTGGAGAGTTATTTCTAGACCCTTTTGCTGATTGCAAACAGCTTTTTCAGCTGAATGAACTAATCACAAGGGGTTTTGCCCTGTAATAGGGCATTCAAGAGTCATCAAGCTGTTGTAGCAGAGCACAGCCAGGTCCAGATTGTTCCTTCAATCTGTGAGGGAAGCATGTTCATTTTACAAGACAGGAGAGATGTGCTTGATTGGTTTTCTAACTCCCACCCTAGGGAAGGCTGTGCATCACCATTCTGTTTCTTCACAGACGTAATCATCTGCTTCATCTCTTCACCTTGAAAAAAGTTACTGCCTGGTAATAACTTTGCTGCATCTTACATTTTAGATTCCCAACACAGTCAGCAAACTGCTGCTCCCTCCACACATTAGGCTGCCCAGAATGATGCTTCCCAAACAGCCCAGGCTTCACCTGCAACACTCTTTGGAAGATGCTGTCCCACAGCCCTAGGCAAGCCTGAGCACCTCTGCAAACACAGACCTTGCTCATGATGCTCCCCAGTTGTCTCAGGTCTAACTCTGGACTGAGCTGCAGCAAAAAGCAAGCCCAGTTTTGCAAGAGGGTGCGTCTCTGAGCAGCAGATGGGATCAGATGGGCAGTCTTTGTTCTCATCACTGGTCTTAGCAGCAGAAGGGAAAAAAAATATCCCAGGTTTCAGAGTTTTTCCTCCAAGGACCTGCGAAATTCATTAGCAGCCAAGGAATAGAGGGAATTCTCCATTTGAGGTCTTTTCACAATGAGACAGTACAACACTGTTAATGCAGGAAATCACAGAAAAAACATTATTCTGTAAGCAGAAGGCCACTGTTTACTGCAGGAAGGTTCTATTCAAGGTCTTCACATGAAGGGTTAATAATCATCACATAAATGTTTACAAGTGTTAGTAAATACATAAGCTAACATCTAAATTGTTTATATGCCTATCCATAATACCTACTTTTATCTGACTTTTATTACATGCTCCTCACATCTGTGACAAGCTTATGAAGAGTCATTCAACAAGTTAATCTTTGATACAGATTAAGCATGACCTAAATTTTTTTCTGCATCTCATGTGCTCTCTCAGGACAAAGGTTTTATTCAGAGAGCTCTGGTTCCTATAGGTGGCCTCTGTGCCCAAAGGGGTTGCTGCACAGCTTGGGCATCCACCTGCATGAATGCAGGCACAGCTTGAGCATCTGCTCCATGTGAGCTGAGGACTGCCTGCACCCACCTGGGCAGAGATGCTCCGACATCCCTTTCTTTTCCTTTCAGCCACATTTTGCAGACATAGACATCATATAAACAAACAAACAAACAAAACCACAAAAAAATCAACATGAACACCACACTTCTTTCTCTCTTACTCTCAGCTGCCTTGACGCCACAGCAAGCAGAACATCAGGGCAAGGTGGGAGGGAGCAAGTGCAGAAAGAGACAGAGGGGAAACAGATCACAGAAAGAGGAAATAAAACACAAAAAAAGTGCAATAGACAAGATCAGCAGCAAAAGAGGCAAACTCAGGAGACAAGCGCTCATGACCTTGACAGGTAAAGCTTTGAGAGGAGCCAGTATTTGACTGTGAGTTTCAGTAGATACTGTGATGCCCTCATTCCCATCCAAATGGCTGCCACACAAATGCCTTCTCTATTTGCATTTGCTGAGACAAGGATGCTGCAGCTCCCAGCCCAGGACCACAGGCAGCCTTTAAAAACCCAGCAGTAACCTGGTGAGGCCACGGAGGGCAGCTCTGACAGATGGGCAGGGCTGGATTTGGCTGCAGGGGCTCTCACTGTTCCTGCTGCTGCTCACAGCCCAGAGCATTAGTGTAAGCTGCCCTCCATGGGTTCACCACTTTAGCCATCACATAATCCTGGGGATTAAGCAGCAGAGTGCCTGCTCAGCAAAGGTCTGGAAAAGGTTATGTGAGGTACAAAAGAGGGAACCAGGGAAGGACAGTGTGATACTGGGGACCAGCACCTGGGCAGCAGTGAGAATCCCATTTACAAAACCCGTAAGCTTCAGATGCATCAGGGAGACGATGAGATTCCAGCTGTGTAAAGATGGAATTCATCTCACCAGATGTAAATGCCAAAACAAGAGTTAATCCCAAAGATTGCCTGTGCAATCTTTCATGGAAAGAAACAAGCATCTACAAGGCACCTTCCATCCATCTGGAAGCTGTTGTCTGACACTGACCAAATGAGCTATCCCTTCCCCTTCATCAGCTCTAATAGGAACTTGGGTTTACCAGCCCAGATACAAATTTCTCCATCATAAGCATGGAAACTTAGATGAAACGAATCCCAGGACACCTCACACATGACACTTGCTTGTCATGCTACGGCATGCATGTTCCATCCCAGCAGCTCTTTGCCCAAGATGAGTAACTATCCCTTTGACAACGATATTTAAAAATATGTGTCTTCTGTACCACATCAATCAAGTCTGGGGGCAGTAGCTTTATGGAGTAATTAACAGCTGCTTGGTGAAATTATTAAGTTTTAAGGGCAATGCCTCTTGAAAAGTGAAGACTTAGAAACAAGTGCCTGAGACATTTTGAGAAAAAGTCTAGCAGATAGCGGTGGGGCTGTTCTTATGGACCTTTAAGGAGAACAATCCACCCTTTCAGGAATCTGTACCCAAAGCATCATGCAGAGAGGCTGTGCACATGCTGAAAGCTCAGCTAACAATATATACCACCGTGCTGCAGCACTGACCACTGCTTCCACACCTCAAATCCCATTGCAAGGCATCAGCACTACAAGCAGAGCTAACAACAGAACCAAGCATTTCAACTCTGTGGAGGGAGCCACAGCCCTGTAATGTAAGATGAGGCTAATAATATTTTTTGGACACATGGGTCTGGGTAACACAAATGACATGATGATGAGTCAGTTTAATTATAAACTTCCTGTTAGAAATATCAAGGTTCCTCTGATGGCACTGACAATTATTCCTCTGAGTCATCCAGCTGTTCCTGTAACCTGGCAAAACAAAACCTTCTTTGACCCTTAAGGTATAAATAATTAAAGAAACCATTATTTTGAAAGAGTACCTGGCAATTCATAGTTGCTGGAATACCATAGTGACACGCAGAGAGAAACACAGCATTCTGCCTAGAGACAGTGGCTTTTATTACCATCTCCACTCCCTGAAAGATGGCACTAAAACATCTATCCATCCCACATGTGGAAGAGGCACATGAACTTCCCACCCATACATGCTTCCAGCAAGATTATCCTATGTGGCCAGATAGATCATTGCTTCTCAAGGTTGAATCAGAAGTCCACACCCTCCAGGCCACTCTTACAAGGTCAGCAGTTCAGAAAGTCTTGCTCGTTTGATACACAAGCTTGAATTTTCCTGCAAGTCAGTTCTACCTTAAAGCACAGAGCTAGAGGCCCAGCAGGAAAAATTTAAGGGCACTACACCCCTTTCCATCTCAAAGCCTGACTCTTATGTGTGAGAACAGGACCCTTGTCCCCAGGCCAGGGGAAAAAAATATTAATGGTAAACAGAGGAACAGGTGGACAGGTAAGCTCACAGCAAAACAATCTGAGCCTCTGCTGTGCCTAAGTAGAGCCTCCAGCACAAAGAGAGAAACAGCCTACTTACCAGGGGGCTCTGAAGGCTCCAAAAAAACAAAAAATCATGTTTTTAACTTACATCTCAGGAGGTCTCGAACACGATTTGCTTCAGGATCAAGTGGGTTCCCACAGCACACAACAGAGCATCACCCCAAGCTCCTGGGAAGCATTAATGCAGCAGTCAATTAATTAGGGTAGGGTTTGCAAGAGCCTCACAGCCTTCTCTTTCAGACAATACAGAGTGGAACCATTCACTTCAGCAAAGGCAATATCAAGTTATTTGTGGTTCACGGTAGCCCACTTGTTCCTCTTGATGAGGTTTTTGTCTCCCTTTGGCACAAACAACTTGAAAAGCCTGTGAACCGAGTTCCCAAGTTCTATACAACTGTGGGACTTCCTTTCCAATTTCCCTTTGGTGAAATCTAAAATGTCACATGAGGCATTAACAGCCCCCCTAATAGACCCTCTCTATTATGACTTCAAGATCTATTTTTTTCCATCATTCTGTCTTCTATTTTATTTAAGAACTTGATTTTGGGAGGCACAAAAGGCCTGATTTGCAAAGATGCTGTGATTGAATGGGGAGGGGAGGAACACAGATGTACAGCTCTTCTGAAAATCACATCTCACACTGTGAAACCAAAGAGCGAAAAATTACCAGCGAGAATTCTATTTTTAGCTATCCTGTGTCGTAATATTCACCGTTCCCAAGAAAACTTTCTGGCAAATATTTAGAGCAAGACTCACAAGCCCATGCTCTGTCAACAAAGCAGGGTGATTACCTAGAGAGGCTGTAGGCACAGCACCTGCAGCACTGCATTGCTTCAGCCCGTTACCATGGCACTTTTGGTTGGATTTTGCCTGTTTGCATGTGTAGGAAGCGAGATAGATCTACAATGTTTTTAATATGTGATAAGCAGGGCACAAGTGACCCCCAAATAAAACAGCTTAAAGGGCTCACCTAAGCCCAGGTAAACTGAGTCTTCACACCAGGTAGCTCTGAAGCACAGTGCTGGCTGCTGGAGAGCTTTTTCTGGAGGGGTGTTGGTGCCAGTCACATTCAGAGGCAGATGCTGCTGTGCTCAGGTGTGGTGAGGCTGCAGGAGGAGGACCTGAGGTTGGGCACTCTCACTGCAGCCAACTCCATCCCCTACAGCCACATTCCCAGCATCACCCTGTGCTGGCAGCTGTAAGAACAGAGGTTTGGTCCTTAAAGCCACCCAGCTAGACACAGCACAGGGAACACCCGCAGGTCACAAGATGTAATCTCTCAGTTTATGTCACTGTCCATTTTAAATGAACTACCAGCACAGCAGCACACAGTTTTCATGGCAAGTCAGATGCACCCACCTTCCACCTGAGTTAAGTATGACTAAGTGCTTTGTTCAGCAGTAGAGGGAGGCATGCACCCATGTTTAGGCCTAATAAAACCCACCTTTAACCCCCTATCCTCAATTCACTGTGTGATTGCACCAATATGAATTATTCTTGGACTAACACCACCCTGAACTGAGAACCAAAACCAAAGAGATGATCTGTAGGACGAAATGAAGAGCCCTTCTCTGCTCTCTTCTCATCACACCCCATTAAATGCACCTTTCTGCTTGGACTGTTTTTATCTGCTGAAGGCTGCAAGGAGAGCCATGACCAGAAAGGGTACCCAGAGAGATGGGTGCAAGAGAGCACTAACAGAAGTCTGGCATTCACTAAAACACATCTACTAGAAAACCATTCCCATCCTCAGCTGTCGTGTTGCCTGGCAAATCAACACATACGATGCCCTTCCACGTGGTCCCATGTCTATGAGGTGAAAGAAAAGTACCAGTGCTACAGAGCAGGCAGCTCCCCAGAGGAACACAGTAGCCTGTACCACACGGAAGGAGCAAATCTGCTACAAAATCTTGTGCAGAGCAGGATTTCCACATGTGTAAATCTTGCCCTGCAGTCAGTAAACAAATGAATGTGGACCATACTCATATTCACATAGGGAGGGAAAGATCAGGTAGCCCAGCTCTCCCTCAGGTGTGACAGTCACCTGGCGCTTTGTAAACAGCCAGTTTGGCAATGTCACCTGAACTGCTGGAGCAGCTGTTGCTTTCTTTACTAAGGAGCCCCCCTGGTGACAGCCAGATGTACTGCTTGCAACAGGGAACGTGAGACAGCACAAATTACTCCAAAAGAAGGCTTTTGATTAACTGCTGTGGCAGGGGCCTAACTCAAAGAGAAATAACATCTGAGCCAGCAGAGCTACAGTGTGTGTACAGGCAAGAGGAGGGGGTGGGAGGTCACGGGAGCACCTGTCTCCTGGAGATCTCCAGAACGAGACATGCTACCCCAGGGGGCACAGCAACACCCCACCAACCAGCCCCTGCCTGCACGCCTCAACACAACCACTGGAACCAGTCGCATGATGATCGTTTTTGGAAAGCCTGTTTCAAAATGCCTTCTCTAAACAAAACTATTCCACTGTGGTGAACAACTTTCCTTACACCACACAAAAGTCCCTCCCCTGGGGAGCCTAAAGAGCTATGCTTGAGTGTATAGGCATATTTAGATGTGTTTCAGTCTGGTGTTGCATGTGTTATTTGCAGATGAAAGTGGTGAAATCACATATGTTTCTTGAATATCTACACAGCAATATTTAACATCTTATTTGCAACATTTTTACTTTAATTAATTTAAATGCAACCCAGCCATCCAACTATTTCATATATAATCCCAGGGATTTAGTGGCAAGAAATGCAGCATCATAGCTAAATAATGGAAAGGTGGCAATATTAAAAATTTTTCATAAAATTAACCTACTTAGCATATTAAATAGCTTTTCAAATTGAAAAGGGATAACTATTTTATGAAAATGTGTATTAAAAATAATCCTGTTAGATTGCCCAACATTTACCAGTCTTAATTCACACACTGCAATAAAGCCATATCAGAATATCTCTTTTCCAAAGTCTGTATATCTGTACATATTTATAGTATTATCAAGAGTAACTGCAATAGTTATATCAGAGATGCAATTTTCACAAGCAGTAAATTAAATAGCAAAGTTATTGCTAAACCTTCAATAAACCTACAGTGTGTTCTGCTTAAAGTTATTACCAAATCCAACATACAATTAATATTTCAATTCCTTTCAGAAGCGAATTACATTTAGTCCTCCTTATAGCTGAGATTGCATTTAAGTGGCCACACAGAAATTTACAGCCAGAACAGACACTGAACTTGGCCCAGTTAACATTTCCCTATCATGAAATGGTCCTTTCTAATACAATCCCTGCCTCAAACCCTGCTTATGTTCACTCAACAACTGCTCATTGCTCCACAGCTTCCCTGCCAAGTCACTGCTGTCTGCTGAATGTTAACTTTTGAAGCAAGGAAATGTAGGGGGTTTGGGTTTTCTTTTGGAAGGTCGTGCTGAAAATATATTCAAGAAGAGGTAAATCATCCAATTAAATACCAAGAGACAGAGGTATATGGAAATCCAGCTGTCAATATAGTCTCTGCTACTTAGAGATTACCAAGATTAAACTAAAGCAGGTGGCAACTGACAACTACTATTTATTTGTGTCCTGAACCAGAGTAACAGATTTCAATGTCACCCAGAGCAGAGATCCAGGGCCAGGAAGATGGAGATCCATTCTGAAGCACTTAAATATACTTACTGCAAACTGCTGGACCACATCAAACCAAAATCATTACATAAAAGGAGAACAAAAGAAGTGCTAAAGTTACCACAAAAAACACTGCTGAAGCCAAATGCTTCATCTTAATTTTGAATAACATCAGGATTTTGCTGGTTGAGTATTTTGAAGATAAATGCTGACAAAATGTTTTCATTTTAATGAGGTAACATCTTTCAAAGGGAAGCAGGAAAGGTTTGGCCAACACGGCTCAGAAAGCAGACTTGCTGCACCTCCTGGCAGTAGAGCAGCCCACAAGGCTGCAGAAGGATGCTGGACAACACAAGCAATGCAAGGCTTGGTGTTTGCTGTTGCCTGGCCTGGATGTACAAGAGCTTACAAATACCTCTGAGCTAGAACATTGGGGTAACACCCTGGGGAGCACCTGAGAGCTGGATCCTGACAGCTGACAGAGAGGGCAAGCAAGGTAGGCAGCTTGCTACCTAAGAGGACAGGAAAAACAACTGGCAATGTAACTTAAGGTGACCAGCAAAATATGAAATAAAATGCTGTGTAAGAGCTGTGTAAATGCTCATCTGCCAAAGACATAGATGAGCGTGAAGTAGGAATTTCAAACAAATGCAATAGAGTCACTGTGCTGTCCTCCCCTGGTGTTGTAGCCCACGCTGCATTTTTGGAGCCAGGGATCTGGAGGTACTCTTTTTCCAGGAACATAGCCAGGATATACTTAGACTGTAAGAACTGATTTCCCTAAATATTAGTCCATCTGCAAAAAAATACCTGCAAGCACCTTCCACTGGGGCCAAACACCTCAGTCTTCATAAGACTGATTTAGCAGACTGGCTTTGTTACCCCACAATTCATTTGGATGCCATGAACAGTCTTAGTTACCTGACAATCCATTTGCTAGATCCTTGGTCAAATGGAAAGCTAGCAAAAAACTAAACTCGACTCTCTGTTAGGCCTGATCCAAGAGGGAGCAAAAACAGCCCAGGCCATCCCAGATTATATCAGTAGCACTTCATAACAGAAGTAGCAGCACCCCCTGATCCCAAATAGAACAGAAATACAGCTCAACTTTTTTTTGGAAGCTCAACACTCTCAAGATTTGAACACTCAAGAACTGCAAACATTTTCCTACTTTCAGTTAAATCCTATGATACTTAGAAAACACAAATTACTTACCAGTGACTAGTACCAGAAAGTGGCCTGGGATTCCTGGGATTTTTTTTTCACAGTCTGCATCTCAGAAGCACCTGTGTGTATCCAAAACTGGAGTCTTCACCCTTAGGCCAAGAGGAAAACCTCAACAGAGGTGGACAGCATCAGGCAAATGCTCCCATGTGCTGTATGGCTGAGGCATCTTCCAGCAATTCACTGTAGCCTTCATCTGATGAACAAAGCAACATAACCTGTGGCACAGACTACAAAGTACACAAAAAAACAGGAAAAAGGCAGGAGTAATTTAGTTAAAGAACTGCAAGACCATTCCACTAAGGTATTTCTCTCTTTATATTCGAAGGTTTTAAAAAAAAAAAAAAAAAAAAAAAAAAAAAAAAAAAAAAAAAAAAAAAAAAAAAAAAAAAAAAAAGAAGACTAACAGTAGGGAGAAGGAAAGGTACACATTTTAAATTCCTTTACCCTGATGCATCTCACTTTGTACTTGCAGAAAGAGAATAAGCATCCACCGCAGGGAGGGCTCCAACACAACCTGTTCTTCTCGAGCATGAAGCACTCATCTTCAAACCCTTTTCTCCAGCAGATTTGAAAGCACAATGTGGTGTGGAGAAACCTAAAGTCAGGAGTCAAAGCCACAGCTCTGGTGGCCAGACAAGGCACTGGGATTTGCCGTTCATTTGGTCTTACCTCTGGATCACGACAGCAACATGGGTTTCTCAGCTTATAACCAGCAGAGCACCAGTAACAACCAGATGTGGAATGAAAACTGGTATTCTTTCACCCCACTCCATGTCCCACAGGTGGGATGATGACCATCAGGTGGGATAAGAGCAGATGACCCAAACACCACCATTTATCTGCTGACCAATGTCTAAGATCTCATCACTGGGGTCTGCAATACTCCCTAAAGGGATAGAGCTTTCCCCCATTTCACTGAAGATTCAGGAAGCAGCAATATTATCATTATTTCAAAGATCAATTGGGCATAACTTTAAATGCAAAACCCATATCTGACACATATCAGACCTTTTTCCTGTTAGCTTAATCTTTCACCATTCTTCCTGTAAAGACTGTTTTAGCACAGAAACCAAAAGACTAAAGATTATAGGATCTCAGAAAAAGTCTCAAGTGATGAACTCCTAACCAAAAACTAACTGTCCATCAGTGAATAGGGCACAATACTTAACTCTCTGTAGCTCTCAAATCCTTCCTGATGAAAGCATTTACTTCCCACAATGCATGATGCACAAAAAGAGAAGCCAAAGCTCCAAGAGGTAATCGACAGCTTAAATAAAACAAGCCATGGCAGACTGGGAAAAGTAGGCTTGGAATGAGCACAAAACTCTGTTCACTTACTGCTTCTGCCAGGCAAAGTTTCCAGTTATTGACTGGTGCAGAGGAAGTGGTTATCCTTCAGGGATCACACTGGACTGTTAAAGTGTCTTCAGATTCACAGACTGGCTGTGCCTTGAAGCAGGCATGAGCAGCTGCAACTGTTCTCTGACCTCTTCTGGGCACGAACTGCTGTAATCACCCCCAGGAAATTTGAAAAATCTGGAGATTTTCTATTTGTCATTACACTCTGATGTTGCAGTTGCTTCCTGAGGCCAAGGCTGACATTAGGTTGCTTCTCTAACTCCTCTGCATTGTCTAGGATTTTCAATGTTTGACAAGTAAACCAGAGTGAAAATGTTATGGAAGCTTTCTTACCTGGACCCACATAATTTGTTTGGGTTTTTTTATCAAATTACAATTAAAAAAATTAACATGACAAACTATGCTTGAGGTTACTGATCTCCCATTTTATTCACTGCTATTAAAATCCATTCAGTTTAACAGCAATAAAAAAAAACACAGGGGACAGGTAGGGATCAGTTCTGCATAAATTTCCCAGACATCAGAGCACTGCATCACCAAAAACATCCAGTTTTACTTACCCCTCAGTATTTTTTTCTCTATCAGCCTTATCATTTCCCACTTGTGGCAACTACTGTGGCAGAACCCTTACCAGACAGTCATTCCAAATCACACATAGATAAAAACATCTGCACTTTCATCACTTCAAATCTCTCCAGGTTCTCCAAACTCCATTCCAAAGCATATTCCAAAGGGTCAGTTAAGTCTTTACTGAAACTTATTTTGGGGAGTATTAGTTTATTTTTTGGAAAGAAATAAAAGACTTATCTCCTCAACGCTTAAGAGGATCAAGTGTCAAAACAACTGGTATCTCAGTCAAATTGGAAACTAATCCATTTCAGTAAACACATATTTCATCAAGACTTGGACATAATCTGTTCAAGCAATAGCAAGACATTTAAATCCTTATGAGAATGGAGAACTCAAATAGGTGGAACCAGATGCAAAGCTTTTCTCCAGACTGGACGTGAAAAACTGACTTGCATTATAGCGCGTACATGTACCAACACTAAGTAGGCATTTAGACACCAGCAGCACGAGGATAAGATTAATAGCAGGCACAGCAAGTCTTGTTCTCTCATTGAATCACTTCTATTTCCCGTCTAATCTGTCTCTAATGCGTCCACAACGGCAATATGTATTACCCCATAAGAGCAATGCTTGGCTAAAAGGCACATTCCTCCTACCTTGCATTATAAGTTCTTACTTGGCCATCACACATCCATTCCAAGCATTCCTCCTATATTATGCGGAAAATAGTTCCAGTTCCTGTTTCCCAGGATTAGAAGATTAAAGCTTTCTGCCCTAATTGTTTCTGTGTATTGATCCTTGGCACATACTAAGAACCAAAGAGGAAGAGATTGCTATAACATCAGTAGACCCTACTCATAGGTCAGAAGTATTTCTACATCACCAAAGCATATAAATTACCAGATTTGAATATAAATTGAATGCTGCTAAATCAGCTGGGTCCAAACTATCTCAGCATTTCATTACTGCCTCATTTGTACTCTAGGCAACGTCCCCTTAACACCCTGAATTCTGATGCTTTGGATCACCTAATTTGATCAAAGCTTTTACTGCTAAGGGAAGCCAAAAAGCACAAGGTACAATTTGCTCAGAACAAAAGGCTGGTATTTAAGCGGAAACAAGCATTAAGTTTCAATGCTTCAAAATAATGTGACTGGCTATCCAATTTAGCACATCCCTATTCCCATTTCTAATACATTATTCTCAGACCACTGCAATCACTGACCTGTTACTGTTGCGAGGCCATTACTGGAGAACTGTCTGGTAGCAGTCCTGTATATTCTACTTTGAATTCCAGACTTCGGGGCTTGAGATTTTTTTAATTATTTATGGGGTGTTGTTCTCCCTAGGATAGCCTTGGAAGCATGTGCATCCTGCTAGCATCTCAGACTTGGGGGAAGAACAGTCACACACCATCACCTTCAGTGCAATCAAAAGCAAAGAAGCAAAGACCAGCAAGGCAGTTAATTTAATACTGAGGCAGCACCTCTCCAAGCAGCACCACAAATACTGTGCTTTAAAATAGGGAGCACTTGAGTAGCAAGAAAAGCTCCAGCATCCTTTCCAATGAAAGAAATGATTTGAGTTTTGTAGAGCTTTTTATTCACATCAACTATGCTTGAGGAAAGAAAGGCAAACTTGCAGAACAGTCCTTGCTGAATGTTAGATTAGATCATGGATAAACTTAAGTCTGAACAGCAAGGCAGTAGTCAATTTTAGTCTATCTCACTGTCATTTAAGATCACTGCACATCATTTGCAGGACCTCTAACCTGAGACCACGGGGAGCTCCTTCACAGACCACATACCTTACAGCAGTTATATTAAGCATACTCACTCTTATTGCTGTGTTTACTGTAGGAGGATCATATTGTAGTTTTCGCTACTGTTTTATATTAAAAATTGAGTGATGCAGCTTAAATGCTGCCCCTGCCTGAATTAGCTGAATTTACCCTGAAACATCATCTATTTAGTGCAGTCTATCTGAAAGTCATAGCTATGCACAACTTCACTTGACATCTAACAACCCCATGACTAAGTAGCAATTTCCTGCAGAACTTGCATTTCCTCACAGAATCGGTGATTCAGAAGGAAAGCAGCACACAGCTTTGACCACTGGAACACTGAAGCCAGTACAACACTGAATCCAACCACCTCTTCACTAAATGAAATACTGTTCCCAGATAGTAAAGGAGAAATCAAGTCCAGAAGCCAGCTGCATCTCAATTTTCAATACTCAGAATATTCAACTTAGTCCTTTACCTTCCATACCAAGTTTTTTCCTGTTCTTCAATATATTTCAAGATAAATAGTTTGATTCACAGCACCATTTTTCAATTACTTACCTGGAAAGAAGCACAAGTCACGAAAAAAGATTTTTTACTTGCATTTTACTATTGTTGAGTATTACAAGACAGTTGTTTATTTTACACATTAAAGTGCCAGGTTTATGTACAAACTATTAAAACAATAGTAAAAAAGGTAAACTTAAAACCTGCTAAGAAAGCAGTGATATCATGTAGTTGCCTCCAGGATTTTCTACAGACTATTCCACAAATTTACAACAGTTCCTTTGTTTATGGTGAGAACAGCAGAAGCCAGGGGTCAGTGTCCACAACCTCCCATCTTGCAGAATGAAGTGCCTGTATCTTTCATGAAATGGAATAGCATGTACTGTAAGATACATCTGAGCATTCTACGCATTAACACCACTGGCAAAGTCTAAAAGGGATTTTACTGTTGGAGCTACACCAGCCTCCTAAAATATACCAATATCACCATACTTTACAAGAGTGGAATTTGAGTACAGAAATCAAGTCACACTGTGGCTCAATACTTAGAATGTTTCCTGTAAACAGGGTGTTATGTACATTAATGCTTATGGTCTAAGTTCATTTAAAATTCTGCATCCAGGGTGAAAGAGTTGTCTGTGGGCTTCGACATGACTCCCATCCTCTGATATTCACCTACTCGCTTCTCAAAGAAATTGGTCTTGCCTTCCAAAGAGATGTTTTCCATGAAGTCAAAAGGATTCTCTGCTTTGTATATCTGAAATACACAGGCAATTCTATAGTCACTGCTAATGTTCACATCTTGAGTATGCAAGAGCACTACAGACCAGCTGGAAGGAGTCTAATGGCAGCATCAACTGGCTCACTATGTAGTGAACAAAAATCTCTGCCCCAAGCCTTCTCTACCATATTTGTTCCTGTCTTTTAGCTGCAGCTGACAGAAGCACAGCTACTCATAATACTCTTTTTCCATTAGCACCCTTTTGCTCTTCCTTCTGTGGGTCTCCACACAGGACCTAGCAGCAGGACTGCTCAATGATTTTAGAAGTTAAAGCAATATTGCTGCAGCCAATTTGGATTTCTGAAGGAAATAAAACTTAATAGTACCTTTTCCCCATGAAATATTCTGTGTGTTATGTATTAGGACATTACCTTGTTAAATCCCAGCTCCAACATCAGCCGGTCTGCCACAAACTCTATGTACTGTTTCATTAAAGTGCAGTTCATGCCGATCAGCTTCACAGGCAGTGCCTCTGTCAAGAACTCCTGCAGATAACAAGCATTTCACGTACAGCAACTGGCATGCACTCGGTACTAGCCAAGTTAATTTTATGCCCAACAGCTTTCCAGCTTTGTTTAATTGCAATCAAGTCCCTAAACAAGGGGCAGACAATTACCTGCTCTATGAGAACAGCATTCATGATGATTTCCCTTACTCTCTCCTCTGATGGTTTGTGTATCAGGTGCTTGAACATGAGGCAGGCAAAATCACAGTGCAAACCCTGAAAGCAATTTTCAGAAAATTATTTCAGGAACATAGATCTAAAAGAGCACAGAGTAAGTGGCATCACCTTGGCCCTTGCCACATTACTTAGTATTCCCTATAGAAAACTTTTCACCTCACCAGAAGGCATCAAACAAGCAAGTTCAGTCAGTATGAGCTGCACCTGCTCCAAATGGTGAGGTGCAACCACTGCAAGAGTTGGTGAGAACCCTTAAACTACTTTAGAGGAAGTAAAATGTCAAGTTCATTCATTCCCTGCTGCAAGATCCACAATGACACATTTGCACACTTTAGTGAGCCTTACTGCCTGTTTCTAAATATACTCCAATTGAGTATCATTCCTTTGAGCTACTGTGGCACATTACCATCTTAAACTGCTAGAATTTGACTCATACCTCATCTCTACTGATGAGTTCATTAGAAAAAGTGAGTCCAGGCATTAATCCTCTTTTCTTCAGCCAAAAAATTGATGCAAATGACCCAGAAAAGAAGATTCCTTCCACAGCTGCAAAGGCTACTACACGTTCTCCTGTTAAGAGAAGATTGATAGTAATATTTACTCACACAGGAAACTTAGTACGATTAATAAATACCCAGAAGTTGCAAATAGATCAATGAACTGCATCCTGTAAGGCGAATGAAGTTGCTTCTGCTTAAGTGAGCTATGGCCTGTCCTAAAAACTATTACAGTAAGGATTTCTAGTCATTAAACAAAACAAATAGTAGTGGAAGCGAGAACTAAATGGAGTGGCTACTAAGTAGCTGAAGCCAAGGCTTCTTCCCCCTGGGTTAACCATCAATATCGCCCTTTTTCAGACAGCTCACTGAAAAAGCAGTCATTTTGGTAGCTGATTTAAGCCAGTGTCTGCTCATCTTTGATTAAGTAAGGAACTTCAGCCGTGAAGAATGCTTTAATGCTAGTGAAATAATGATCTGTACCATCTCATCTCACCTTTAAAGACAGTAGCAATTAGCAAGGCTAAGGAGCTACAGCCTCCAACCAGACATGTTTCCTGGCAATAGATGGCCAGTGCAGCTCAGACACATGACAGCAATTTACAATTTGATCATATAGTCAGGCATATGATGATTGCCACATGACCTTATTATTCACAACGTCAGCAATTTTACAAAAGTTCCTGCCAGTAGCTTGTTTGAAGATGAAATAAAATTTTACCACCAGCTTACACTGGAGACCATGGACTTTCCCTGTGACAACAATAATCTATCCCTGTGAATTGTGAAGTCTGGGGAAATGGTGGTTCCTTCACCTTTAGGAAAGGAATTTCACTTTGCTTCCAATAGATGAACTCACCATATGTTGCTTTCTTGTCCCCAATCCAGCACATGGCCCAGTCAGCCTTCTTTTTGACGCATGGTAACGTTTCAATAGCATTAAAAAGAAATTCCCTGAAAAAAAAGAAAAAACAACACTCATTAGGACAGACATAGGCACATCAGTATGCACTGCCATAAACAGTCTGATCACTCAAACATGCTCTGCACCTTCATCCTTCTCCTGTCCATCTTACTTGGCACAAATCTAGCTTTATTTGATCCAATTAACTACGTTTTCTTCACCTACCCATCACATTACCACCAGTTCACATGAATTCCCGTGACCATATCAAGGGGAGAACTGTTTTACAAAGTGTTGCATGAAGCTTTCAGAAACTACAGATCAACCAGGCTTCACTTTCCAGTGCCAAGGCAGCAGGCCTCTCATGCAAGCAATCCTTGCTGGAATTTAGCATCTCAAGAGTAGAAATGACATGGCCAGATTTCCGAGTAGTAGCATTATATATATACTGCAAATAGCACTGCAATACCACATGACATTTAACTCAGCAGGATGTTGGTTTGACAACACAAGAACAGCTCAGCCTGGACTGCTCCAAACTGTTAGTTTTAAGACATAGTTCTTTGAATCATCTCATCACGAAAATTTCACAGTATCATTTTACTTTTAATCAAGACCAAAGTCCACTCTTCAGCAAATGCAACATTCCTTTCTTCCCCTACGCAAAATAGTGTGGTAAGGGCAGCACATGCTGTTTAAGCGCTTAGCTGTTTGATAAATGCACTGGGTTTGAGAAAAAAATATTTTAATAGAAGAGATAGTGTTCTCAGAGAAACTTTCCTACATAGTTTCCTAGTAGGTGCAGGGGTCCTCCACATGAGCACTTACTGTAGTTTAACATACTCCCCTTATTTGAACACTCCACTTTTTACATAGTTTCATTCCTACATTTCAGTATTGAGTGGTTTCAGTTTTGCTCTTAGCTAAGTATGTTCTTGCACTTCAGATTAAAAAGATATTCTAAAGTAAAACTGCTCTTAAGCAGCAGTGGTATTTTATATAAGTCTAGTTTACACCCTAAAATAAGCCTGAAAGTCAGAGAACAACGGATATGCAGCATTTAAATATGAATATTTAGCAAGTTTTGAACTTTTCATCATCAAGCAATACAAACCTCTCTCTAGAATCCTTAATGTAGGTGTCAATAAGAAGACTGTACATTTCTGAATGTATATTTTCCATGGCAATCTGGAATCCATAGAAACAACGAGCTTCTGTGATTTGTACTTCTTGACTGAACCGCTCCACCTAGAGGAAATAAATGAGTGTTTGCATAAGTGTTTAAAAGTTGCAGGTTAGAGGCATTGATGCTGTGTAGACCAGTTCTTGGTCACCTCACAAAATCTTCAGATTAATTCCAGACATGTGGATCATTAACAGTAATATGTAGAGCAGTTAACCCCTCACAGCTCCAAGTCATGAGGCATTCTTTGCTCCCAAGAGAAATAGAAACATTTCTTTATTTTACTTATCCCCTAAGAGGCAGAAGAGCACTGATAGGGTGGAAGCAAAACAAGGGCTCTGAACCAGGCAAGCGTTACTGTATGGCAGCACTCAGGGCCCTATGGGGAGTAGACAAACTTGTGGATTACAAAACTAACCCCAATTTGCTAATTAACATAGGACAGCACTATATGTCATAATGCTGTAACACTCCCATGATCCAGCAAACAACCTGGGATCACCCACAGCAAGTGCTGAACATGGAGTTATCTGGTTATCTTCCCAAAGTGGTATTCCTGTCCGGACTGTTCGTACACTCACCAAGTTCTCATTGACAATGCCATCGCTGGCAGCAAAGAAGGCGAGGACGTGAGAAATGAAGTACTTCTCCTCAGGCTTCAGGGACTCCCAGTGCTGGATGTCTTTGGAAAGGTCCACCTAGGACATTGCCAGAAGATAAGAAGCGGTGCCCCAGGCGGGAGGCCGGACCCGAGTGCCGGGGCTGCCCCGTGCTCCGCCCGCCCCTCACCTCCTCCGCCGTCCAGAAGGAGGCCTCGGCCTTCTTGTACATCTGCCAGATGTCGTGGTACTGGATGGGGAAGATGACGAACCGGCGGGGGTTCTCCCGCAGCAGCGGCTCCTCCTCCGCGCCCCGCGGCACCTGGAGCAGCGGGAAAGCGGCTCGGGCCCGGCTCCGGCCTGCGGGGGGGCTGGGGCGGAGCCGGGCTGGGGAGGGAAACTGAGGGGGGAGGCTCTGAGGAGACCTCCATGAGGGAGAGGGATGCGGGAGGGAAGGGAGCCCCGTGAGGGAGAGGGAAAGGGGAGGGAAGGGACCCCCGTGAGGGAGAGGGAAAGGGGAGGGAAGGGACCCCCGTGAGGGAGAGGGAAAGGAGAGGGAAGGGACCCCCGTGAGGGAGAGGGAAAGGGGATGGACCCCCGTGAGAGGGAGGAAAAGGGGGGGGGGGGAAAGGACCCCCGTGAGGGAGAGGGAAAGGGGAGCGCAGCCCCCGGCGGGGACAGAACCTGAGATTAGCTCCGTTGGTTAGATCGTGGTGCTGATAGCACCGAGGTTATGGGGTCGATCCCTATATTAATTTAAAGAGCTAGATTTGATGATCCTTGTTCTGATGATCCTCGCAACATTTGGTGCCGTTTATGACATCTCCGAGAAAGGAGAAACCACCGACTGGGAGAGCGGAGTGGGGACTGCAGGAGCCCCCGTGGAAGGGGAGAAGGGCGGGCACGGTGTCGTGCCCGGGCGTTCAGCACTCACCGGGTTCCCGTCGTTCTCCTGGAAGATCTTGCGGGCCGTCTTGCTGGCCAGGACGCGGGCGCTGCTGAGCGCGGGGGGCTGCAGGGAGAGAGGGGCATGCTGAGTGCGCTGCCGCGCTACCGGGCAGGCACAGCGGAAGGGCGGGCGGGCTCTCACCGTGTTCTCCTTGTCGCTCAGCGCCAGGCCCTTCATGGGCGACAGGCTCTTCGTAGGAGAGTGGCCCTTCTTGGGCGACAGCCGGGGCTGGGGCTGGTCGTGGCGGGCGGCGAGCGGGGCGCGGGCAGACAGCATGGCTGAGGACGCAGGTAAAGCAGCGGCGACAGCGATGGGAATGAGCGGCAGGAAGCGGGAATGCCGCGCCCCCTCTTTATATTTGCTTCGAACTTGGCGCCAGAACGGCCGACTGACCAATCACAGCCCTCGCAACGCCCACCGCCGCCCGCCTCCGCGCTCCTATTGGCTGGAAAGCTGGGGAGGCCCCGCCCCCTATTGTGGCAGCCGTGGCGGGAGGAAGAGACCCGCCCTTCGCTTTGGCGCCAGCGGCGCGCGGAAAAGGCGGGAGCGAGCGCGAAGAGGCCCCGACCCCGCCCTCGGCTCCGCCCCCTTCCTCCGGCGCTTGGGAGGAGAGGTTCGGGTGTAGAAACTGCCTCTCGCGGCTGTTTGGGAATGGTTCGGGGGCGTTGGCAAAATCCAGAACTCGTTTCCGGATACGGGAACAGCAATAACCTCGGTTTGGGGTGCAGATCTTGGAAATACCACGTTTGTCCCTCTGTCTGCCTTGTTCTCCCCTTCTCCCTGGTTCCTCCTACCTACCTATTCATACACACTTTCAACACTGATCCCTATATTTGGATACACACTGATGGCACAGTCCTACATTTGGAGGTAGAAATTGGCTTCCTGGAGAAACTGACTCTGTATGCTTCCTGGTTCCACGTTTTAAATAAATAGCACAGGAAAGGGAGAACACAGGTATGAAAAAGAGATGAATATTCATAATATTTTAAAAGTCAGCATTTATTTTATATTAATTAAGTTGCCTTTTTTGCACAACATAGTTTTCCTTATCCAAGTCCACAAAGGATCTGTTTCTGTCAACTAAAATGTTTTTCCTGAAGCAATTTTAATGAAAACGGGAGCCCCATGACTTGGAGACTCTTCTGTTATGTGGGGTGTACAGTGGCCTTGAATGAGTCCGAGTGGTCACTGTCATCTGATCACGTTACATGTCCCAGCTTTGCACTGTGCTTGGCTGGAGGAAAGTCAGGAGCAGGAGAGCAGCAGAACTATATAATGGTACTGTGTTAAATTTACTGCTGTAATGAGTGGATTTGGAAGAAAAACAAGAATACTCCCCTCCACCATCACCTCTGATGCTGTAAATTCAAATTGATTATTCATTTCAGCAGATCAGTCTCAAGGTAACAAATTTGGCTCTAAGCTCTCCTCAACTGTGACTTATCAGAATGGACAACATTTCTGAGAGAGAGATTAGACTTATGACTTTTATTGGTCCTATTTAGGACCTTGAACTAGTGCAGGCCCCCACCCAGGACATGTTTTGTGGGACCTTCCATGCTAAATATACAACCCAATATACACATCTAAATACACATCTGCATCTCTGGAGAGTGAGCACCACAAAACCCTCCTAGTAGGCAGCCTGAACAGGCACAGACATGCTCCTGCTCTGTCCCAGGAAGCAGGTGCTGGGGTCAGGAGCACCAGGCAGCTCCCAAATGGCTCACCAGTGTCCATGTAACACTCCCTTATCTCATGCCACCTCTACAGCTGCTAGGAGAGTGGCCAAAGAGATGCAGCAGCACCCTTCCCACCCCAGCCAAACTCATTTACCCTCCTACCCCAATAAAAAAACCCAGAGCCACCACCCTGGGCTGTGGCCAAGGGCTGTCACATTGTAAGAGCTGTGCTATCTCTGTGGTTCAGCTGCTGTTCCCAGAAGCCCAGGGCGGGGGATCAAAGCCCTGTCCCCGGGACAATGGCTCTGCAAGGAGAGAAACACATGGAGAGGGTCTGTGAGGAACCATTTTCCGACTCTATGCTGCTAGTATTTGGAAATGAGCGTCTACACTGAATTTTCTTATTACAGCAGTTTAATTCAATTGCATTTGTTCCTCCTTCATGTGCATCCTCTTCCACGATGCAACTGCCTTTTGGGACCAGCATTTTCAAGGCAACTTCTTTGCCAGAGCTGGGGTCAAGGCAGTAGTCTGCTGCCCTGCTTTGAAGTGCTCAGCATCTCACGGGGGCTGTCAGCTAGCTTGTGACCTCTCTTTGGTTGTGTGAAAGGATGCTCTGCCCTTATGACTTCTGGCCACTACTTCTGAGTACTGTGTGTATAAAAAAACAAAAAAACAAAAAACAAAAAACAAAACAAAAACAAAAACAAAAACAAACAAAAAAACACAACCAAAAAAACCAACCCCAAACCTGAGTTAGTTTCTCGCCTTCTTTGTTCACAGGAATTCAGACACTCAGAAAGGTGAAGTAAGAGCAGCCCTGGGCAGTTGGGTGAGGCGGGTGTGGGGTGTTGTGTAATCACACTATTTACACGTCTCTCTCCAGGCTGCCCACCCTCACGTCCCAGCACCCACCTCTACCCAGGCCCTGACATGTCTCATCAGCTGCAGATGGAGCTCAGAACCATCCTCTGTCCCAGGTAGTGCTGTTGTGGTAAGGTAATGGGCCAGTCTTCGCGAACGAAGAACCAGGGAAGGTCTTTACACCTTCCAGCCTGCGCCTTGGATTTTTTAGGTGAGACACAGTGTGTGCGGAACTGAGCCCACCCTTTAATCCTGAGGTTCATCTGCCGGGGCCAAGCGAGCTTGGATGGTGGCAGCGAGGTCCTCAGGATGTAGATGGATTGCCTTACAGGGCTAACGAGCTCCATCTGCCCGGGGAGTGGCCCCGACTGGGAATCGAATCTCTGTGGTGACAGCGCAGCGCCTTTACCCTCTAGACCACCAGGGGCTCCCAAGGTCGGGTGTGTAGGCACTGAGACATTCTAAAGCATCCTGCCTGACCTTGCTGATCCCCAAAGGCCTTTCACACCTCCTGGGCCACTCCTGCCAGCCTCACATCTATGCCCCTGAAGTCTCTCAAATGACACCAATATCCATATTTAGGCAACTGAGTCAAGTAATCTGATATGAGGTGTCTGAATATCTGAATGTGTTGTTATCTCAAACCAAACCCACTCACTGTGCCCAGTCCTAACAACAAAGAGCTGAGAGGGTGTTGAAGATGTGGGAGCAGTTCAGAAGACAGCTCCAGGGCGGACTAGAGGCTTACAAGCCTGCCCTGGAGCAAGAAGCTGGAGCAAGCTGTCCTATTCACTGCTACTGAGAGAGAGCTGGGGAGCAGCCAGGTAACCACCCTGATCAAGCACTGCTGTAATCAGCCAGTGGGAAAAAAGGGAATAAGATGTTACAGCTCTGAGCAGTCATCAGAGCATGGGTTTCAGAAAGAAAATATTTCTTACCAATGGTAATTATGCACTGCACCAGCTTTCCTGGGCACACAGTAGATCCCTCAATTCCCAGTCATGATTTCAAGACTTCACATGACAGTTATTCAGGCATATTATGTTTTCCTCAGCAGTTACTGGCAAGTTTCACTGACCATAAAAGGATTATGATAGATAATTTTATTAGTCCTTTTTCTGACATCCATCAAGATGCTCTTTCATTGCACAGTAAGCTCAAGGGCATGCCAGGAACCTGGTCCCCCCCAACTATGCCTGTTGGCACACATAAGTAAAGAAAGGAGGAAAAAAAATCTTCAAGATAAAGCTTTAACACTGAAAACATCAATAAATTAATCACTGATATTTTGTTACAGCAAAACACTCTGGTCTCATGTGACTCCATCAGAAAAAAAATATTAAAACAGGAGACAACCCTTACCAACAGAGCCTCCACACATATTGCCACATCTCCCTCTTGGGTGTTCAGTGACTTCTAGCATTTTCAGTGAAGCTGAGACACAAATCATTCCTTTAAAGGATACTTAGGATAAAGGATATAAAGCATTTCCCATACTCCCTTCCTTCTAAAACCATTAAACAGATCCACTCTCCTCCCTTCCCACACCAGCCCCTGGGGAAGAAGAGGGATTATTTTGTTTTATTAACACATATATTTCTGCAGCCGAATTACTACTGGTGTTTCCTTCCTAGCAGAAACTGGGAAAGCTTCCAGTTTGTAAGCATCCTAGATCAATCACAGATGGATAGAGCAAGGCATTATATGACCACACTTTGCCTACACTGCATTGCAGAATTGCATCTCCTCTACCATTTTCTACAATAGTTGCCTTCCCTGTGGCTGTCCCCATCTCCTCTTTATCTTTTTCTGTTATTTTTTAGTATTAGTTTTAAGTTCCCTTTTCTCCAGTGCTGCCACACGAATTTCTCAGGACAAGAAATTGCATACTCTTTTCCCTGGGATCCTGCTTCCTCACCACGTTGGCCCTGAGGCTCATGTCTGAGGGGATCCTGCTGAATACCAGGCTTCCTCAACCCCTTCCGTTATCATTTTCCACGACTGCCTCAAATCCAGGCAGAAGATCCACACTATTTGGACTTTGCAAGCTAGTCAAATAAAGCCATAATCATTCTTGGAAATCTCTGGGCACTGATTGAAGGGAGAGCAAGACTTCACATCGATTAGCAGACTGGACATGCGCAAAATAGGGAGCAGGAGTAGAAGAGATCAGAGCTCCTTTCCTTTTTCCTGAAATTCAAGCCCCCTCGTGCCTTTTTTTTGGAAATAATATTAAAATGGCCCAAGCTCCTACCAGTAGCTGCCCTGGCCATGCACACACATTCCTCCTATCTTAAACTGGCAATTATTAAAACACTTTGCAAAGGAAATTCCAGAGATGGAGATAAGGATTGGGTTAAATTCACATCCTCCCACACTCAGGTTTCCATTCTCCCTATCACCTCCTCCTCTTTTCCCAGCTGATGGGCCAAAGGTGTGCAAGCTGGAGCCTTGCTAGCCAAGTCAGCCACACCACCTGCACACAGGCACTACATGGCTGCTCCCTGGCAACTCTTCCCTCCGCTCTGAAATGACAGAATACTAGTATTTTGTAAAATATGGTTGTCTGAAGTTTCTCAGCTGGCTGCTTCATAGGCAACATAATTTTCAACTACTGAGGGAGAAGAAAATATTTCAGACCACAGTAAGACACCAAACAGAAGTCTCAGCTTTTTCCAGCTCCTGCCAGACCAGCCTTTGTCCTGTGTCTCCACAGAGCACCACTGCTAGAGTTCTGCTCCTCTGACCATTTTTTGATTCCTTTCCTGAAGTTCTTGCCCTTATTTCCCTCAAACAGATAATTTCCTGCAATACTGCAGACAGGTACATGCCAGGGCTCCTAGAACAGTGTCTGCCAGCAGGTTCTGGGCGAGGCTATGGGACAAGGTGATATGTGGGAGCAGTGCTGGGATCAGTAGCATTATTCCCAAACAATTCCTTATTATCACAGCTGTTGCTATTGGGAGATAATAAGACAGTGATGGAAAGCAAGAAACTGGTAATAAAGCTAAAATATCTTGGGAGCCAAAGCTCAGGCAGTTCCCTTGTAGGGCTGAACCACCAGAGACAAGGTCCTGCATCAGCAAGGCCAGAGCAGAGCATGAAATCACACACCTTTCACAGCTCCTGGAGTTCAGACACAGCATATGGGACTATTGAGGGTGAGGATCCCCTCCATCCCACCCTGCCTGGGGCCTGCCATGGTGCTGAGCCCCAGCTCAAGTGCTTGCCACCCACCCTGAGCCTGGTTATATTTTGTATTTTCAAAGCCATTCACTTGGCACAAGGGGAGAACAAGGCTCTGCTCAGGCCAATTTGTCCCATCACGCTGCTTCTACAAAATGTCTCTCAGTGCCACGTAAATAATCTAGAGCAATCACCTTAAAACCAGCTCATGCTGGTTTCATATGGAAGCACTAATAAAATGGGAAGAAGTTAGGGATTGTGAGGAAATTGCTTCATTTCTCAAGTCAGTCTAACTGACTGCAGCTACAAATCATGGCAAGTTTTGTTAGATAGGGAAGAAAGCTGTATTGAGCTTGCCTGGCAAGCATGGGAGGAGTAACCACTGCTCAGAAGTTTATTACCTCTCTCAGTGGGGCTGAGCTGGCCCTGCTCCCATTGACTGTGGAGAGAGGTGAACAGCTATCATCTGCTCTGATGAGGCTGAACAGAAATAGAACAAAACCAGACATTTTTAGCAGTTGGACATTTATACAAGTATCTGATGATGTAAAGAGTAACCACCATCCTGCTGTCAAACTAAAAAAAGCATTTGGCTGCCTGCCTTGACCATGGTCCAGGCCTCGAGGGGCACACCTCCCTCCTCATCTCTTACTCAGCCTCCAGAGTCAGATGGGGCTTTTGATGCTGATTTCATGGAGTGAGCCCAGACTTCAGTGGGCAATGTGCTGTCCCCCTGCAAGCTATACCTTGGAGGGTGAGGTGAGAGATGGGAACAAAGCATTGCTAACTTCCAGAGGGGGTGAGATGTGGGCATTTCCGGAAAATCCTTCAAAGCACCACCCTGTGGCTATTAACTACTCTGAGCCAATTAAATGTAGGGCAGGGGCTAAAAGCAGCCCTGTCCATTGCAGAGGCAGAGGAGGCACATCCCTGCTGTGTCAGGTGGACAGCAATGCTCTGCTTGCACACAGTCTGTGCATGCATAAAACAAAACCCACGCTGGCAGCAGCAGATGAGCTGCAAACCTCTGAGATCCTTCTGAAGTGCCAGGCAATGGCATGTACCATGGGCTGGGAATTCTGTACCCAGTGCAGAAGCAGCAGCTGGCCCCTCAGGGGCTCTGGCACAGCTTTCCCATTGTCAGGTCTGAGTAGGAACCTTTCAATCTGAAAGCCTGATCCTCCATCTCCTGCCACTCCTCAGGCTGTAACCATGGCATCCTCAGGGGATACAGGCAGCACAGAGAGGGACAGCTTTCAAAACTGAGTGGCCACAGCCAAATCACTCAACAAAAGCAGTCAGCAGTGGTGTTAGCTCCCAGGGGACCAGGATCTGGCAGGAAGGACAGAGTCCTGTAGAAGGAAGTACGGCTGAGCTGGACAGCCCTCTCCATCCCTCTTTTTTGCTCCTGGATCTGATCCAGGCTCTGTGTCAGGTACAGGGCTGGGCAACAGCCACCCTGGATACCATCAGTGACATGTCCTGGTGGTAAACACAGGATTTCCCACACATGCACCACTGTCACTGTCAGGTTTTCATCCTCCCTCAGTGCCTGATATTGACTGAAACAGTAGCCCATTTCCATGTACATCTGTGTTTCAAACTGTGTAGTGTCAGAGATGAAAGCACTGGTGGCTGCTCCCCTGGGGTCTACTCCTGACTCTGAAAGGTGACACTCTTTAGATGCTTGCTGTCTGAGAGGTGCTCACAAAAATCATCATCTACTGAGGTGACAGAAAACAGTGACTTCTGTCACCAAATTGAACAAACATTTCCCTGCTCTGTGTTATCTCCTTTTCACAGCCTTCCAGAAGTGACATTTTATGAGCATATTTTCTCACTGTTTTGCTCAAGCCAGCTCAATTACTTATAACATTGTACAACCAGTTAGGGTTGATTTACATTTAGCATTGTAAAAAAAAAAAAAAGTACTCCTGACACATTGAGTTTAACAAGAGAAAAAACATGGTGAAGTTGGGGGTTTTGTTAGGTTTTTTGGACCTAAAGCCAAATTAGCCTCTAGGCAGTGAGCTAGAAAAAACGAGTTTCTAATCCAGAAAAGCTCCCTGGTCTCTATTAAGCTTTAAATGGCTAATTTATTCACCAGGGAGAGGGTGGAGGGTTTTTCATTCACAATCCTTTCAAGATTATTATTATTCTACTTAAAATAACTTCAAAAGTCTACTTTTGGGTCTAATCCATGTTAAACAAGATCTTGGGGAAAGCTTTGTCTGATGAACTAACAGAAGCTTCATTTCAAACTCAAATAACCTCTTTATGGGAAGCTCTTCTGGAAATAGTATAAAAACAAACATGGTGGGGGGAGGAAAGAGAAGAAGAAAACATATCCTTCTTCTTCCCAAAACTGACCTCTGCTACAGTTACCCTCCCTACTGTGAAGAGGCCTTCTTTGTGATCCCCCGTAGCTCAGTCCATGTGCAAATCCCAAGCTTATGTGCATTTATTAGCAGACTCAGGTATTTAAGGGTTAAAAGACTTATTTATAAGATGAAAATTTAGTACACTGTGACTGCAAGAGAGCAACAGCTTTCTTATAAATACCTGTACCCAATAGTCAAAACTAATAGGAATAAGCCATCATACAACTGTTTTGAAAGATCAGACTTTTCCTTTTATTTTCCCGTTTTTTAAATAAAAGTAGATGAAAAGCAATAGAAATCTTCAGTAAGATGCCTGTCAATGCCAGCTTGTGTTTGTAGCACAATGCAGGCTCCTATGATGTTGTTTCAGTATGATTAATAGTATTTAAAATAATGTCTGTGCAATACCACGTCTGAAACTCATATAGAAATCTGAATATTATCAAAAAAGGTAAAAAAAGGTAAGTAACAAATCAAAGGGCTGAGAATTTCTCATGTCTCAGCAGGCGATATAAATTTAGTTCTCCTTTATAAAAAGTTATTGAATCCAACTTTAAAAAGGGCTTTGTTCCCCTCATGTCTTCAATGACATTTTAAGATCACCTGTAAAAGCAGCACACTCTAAATCATTTCATTATTCTTCTAGCTAATAAACTCAAGGTAACTTTTGTACAATATTAAAGCAGTCAATGTTAATGGATTACAGGGTTTGTAAGCTACCCTGCTGCAGAGGCATCCAAAGCACTGCAGGAATGTAGTGGTGTTCCCCAGCGCGGACCTTCGGGTTTCAGTCCAGGATTTCTCCATCTCAGTAGGTGGTTGATCATTCAGATTAGGGCCTCGTTGGATTTGCTCTTGCAATGGAGAGCTGGAAACACTGCAAAAAGCAGGCAGAGATGGTGGCTGAGGCTGTAAGTGTCTCGCCTAAGTGTCCAGCTGTCTTAATGGGGCAGAGCAGTCCATGCCAGTCACATCACAGAGTAACCCAGGGATGAGAGTTCCTCACGGATGAGTGGCAAGGCATCACCACTGGGACGCAAGTGCACAGGAGGGTCTGGTGCTTGGCACATGCTGCCTGGACTTTGGACATTGTGTGCATCCCCCAGGCACCAGTGTTGGGGTGGGGACATTTCTGAGGTCACTGAGTGACCAAGAGCTGCACAGCTCAAATTGTGCACAGCAGGAGCTACTCTGCTGGGTACTGGAGGGTACTTCAGGTATGAAGGGTATGTACCTGAAACAAAGAAAGAAAGATAAATTCAGTCAGAGCTGGTCAACAGTGGAATGAAGAATACAAACTGATCTTCTCACCCCAAGGCAGAGACCTGTTTCTGTGGTTCCCACTGTATGTTTTCTATAGACCCCAAGAGTCTCCATGCTATTTCAATAGTTCTTCAAAAATCAACAAAACCTATTGCCACAACAAGCTGAGGCTCGCACCTCTAAGGTAAGCATCCTTTGGGGACTCCTCACCTCAAAAGGCAGCGTGAAGATCTGCTGCATCCAACCCAACAGCTTCTGAATTGCTGCCAGCTCTTGAGCCAAGGCTCTTTCCGAGCCCTGACTCAGCTAAACGCAGCCTGGCATTAGACTGCCTTATGGGAAATGCGCCACCATCAGCACAAAGGGAGTCCACGCACAAGGTTTTATAGTACATGATTTATTGTTTCCATCCTTATTACACTAAGGTGTCAAGCGAGATCCTGAAGATGAAACGGCAGCAGTTTCATGCTAATAGCTATGCTCATTTTCAGCCCTGCACCCTCCTCCTAGCACACAAACCACTCAGACTGAGGGAAAAAATTACAGCCTGCTGCTTTGGCATTAGCAGTTTGCAATTAAATCCTCACCTTTCCATCTCTTGCTCGGAGCACTGTGTTGCCAGAAATAGTGCAGCTATGCCTGGCTTCCCACTTTTCTCACATCTTTACTCTTCCAGCAGGCTGGGACCACCTGGTTTATGAGGGCCAGCAGTTCATAAACCCTTACTTTGCTCTATGGGAAGTCATATCACGATAGCACAAAACCCACAGTCACATTGCTCTGTTATACACAGGCTTTGAAAGCTTTGCAGTTAAATCCATTAACCATGTGCAGTTAGAGAAGATGCAATTACTCCGCCTGTAACTACACCTCAGTGAGCGACCAGGCAGAAACACTGTGGACATTCACCAACAATCACTACTTTAGGCCTCTGTAAGGCAGAACATGCTGTCTCCTCAGTAAGTTGGGCAGCATACTGCCAGCAATGGAAAGTGAAGGCAACCTCTTCCATGGCCTTTGTAACTGCAGTTTTAAAGAAAAAAAACCACAACACTTTTAATTAGGTAAGCTATGCTTACTTCAAAAACAAACCCTACCCACATTAGCAGGAGATTTAACATTAAGTTCTCCGGGGATGAGGGAAGTGTTTGTACCAGCCAACAAAGCATCTTTGTGCTCTCTGCTTTCCCCTTTTTTACGGAGTGGAGGTAACCACATCCATCCCAACAGGGGCAGGGAAGCTTCATTTACTGATGGTTACACAACACTTTCATAGGAAAGCCACATGTTTACAGTTTCATTTTGTCATAATTAGTGTCATATACTGCAGCAATGTCTCCAGGACTTTAATACCCAGTTTGTGTGAAGGGCATTTCACAAAGCTCAGCAAAAAAAAAAAAAAAAAAAATTCCTTGTTATTAAGCAATTCCTATGTAAGTACACTCAGCTCTTACAGATGCCCTGACATGTCTCAGAATAAGCAGGCAGTAGGCAAAAGTTTGACTTGCTCTTGATTCAGAGACACAGTAAATCAACTTGCTTTAAGTAACTGCCTCTGATACAGGCAGCATTATTTATCCCACTGCTAAAAAAAATTTAAAAACTAAAAAAATATCTTCTGCCTTCGTTGGAAACAAGCCTGGTTCTGAGCACAGAAGTGGAGGAAAGACTAATGAATTAGTGTCCTCTGGGCTAAAAAACCCAGTGTATTTTTCAGAACTGGTCAACAGAGATGCCAAAGCTGTGCTGTTCATTGTGAGACCTGAGCTGTAACTTCACTGCAATGTGTCACTGGCCCCAGGGCAAGGCACTGCTCTCTCTTGGGCTCCAGGCACCTGAGCAGAGGTGACAAGGAGCTTCCATATGGTTACTTAATGAAGGTCATCAGAGGCTCTCAGCAGATACATCTTTTGATATCTCCTAGACAAAACCATGTTTCCATTTCATCACTGTCAGATGCCATTTGAGTACTAATCCCTAGAAATACCCGAGGCACTTGACCTTCTTCTTCTGTGAACTTCTCCCTGTGTATTGCAAACACAGACTTGACTGCAAGCACTGCTGAAGTATTGCTGACATTTCATGCCATCCTGGAGCTAGCTAAACAGGGACAAGAGCCCTAGAGGAAGAAAAGGAAGGACTTTTGTGGACATAATGTCCAGGTGATATTGTACACAGATATTTATAACCAAGGACATAAGAGGTTATTAAAGATCATGACTGGGGAAACAGTAATAAAGAGTTCAGGCCTACAGAAAAGCAGGGTAGTGGTAGAAGAAAAACACATGTGAAATTAAAGGCAATTAGTACATAATGTGACAGGTCCCATCATTTTGTTTGAAAATATTTTTTATGCAGAGCATCTCTGCCCCCATATGGTACCATCTCCCCAGTTCTGCTTGGGTTTTCAACCTTCAGCCACAAATAGGTGACAAATCCACTAAGTCTATCATTTACACACATCCTTATCTACCTCTAACTTTCCATCAGTTCCAGAGAAGATTCAGAAGGTCCATCTGCACTGGTAAATAAGGCTAGATAGGGCTTGTCCATGACCAGAGTTGAACTGACACAGCCTGGACACCTCTCTACAGCTCCAGTCTCTGCACAGCGGTCTCTAAGCTGGGAGCTGCGGGTATAAAGCTGAACTCCCCAGCACCAGTGGAGGCCAAGGAAAGGACAGAGCTGCAGGGAGTGTGGGTACAAGCTGAGCTGAACACTGATCCTTGTTGATCACTTCCAACTCAGGATACTCCATGATTCTATGATTCCAGCCATAGGCTGGTGTCAGTACTCTACTCAGTCACAACATCTATGACTTCTCAGAGGAGCTCAGCAACAGGACAAGAAACAACCACCACACACTGGAACAAGGGAACGTGGTCAGGTACTGGAGCGAGTTTCCCAGAGTGGATGTGGAGTCTCCATCCTCGGAGATGCTCAAAACTGGACAGGACCCTGAACAGACTGATCTGGCTGGACTTGCATGGAGAAGAGGGTTGAAGCAGAGACCCTTCCACATGGGACATCTCTAGGACATCTCAAATGGTTCTGTTTCCCATGTGGAAATTCAGTTGAGCCACAGTTTACTGAAGTCTCTGCTCCTCGATGAGTTGGAAAAGCAAAAGCCTTCCTTGCCAGAAGTACTGATTTGCCCATCACCTCTGTTCCCAGTCAAGTTACTCCATGTTTTCCAGATTTGCAGTCACTGAGTTTACAAGAGCCAAACCCTTGGATTTGCTACCCACATTTCTGGGGAGTTCAAGGGAGAAATCCTGTCTCTCCTCCTTCCCTTTTGTAACTTTGCAGCAGCAGGGAGGTGAAGGCAATGCCAGTCCCTGGGCTCCCACATCAAGCCTGCCTTCTGGAAAAGCACAGCTTGACATTTTTATCTACATGCTGGAAGGTACACTGTACATTAGCTACATGCTGAAGAGGTCAACTTTTTTATAAAAGAAATGCTTTTAAAAACTTCCTTGCCCCTAATACCTTCAGCTGTGAAATACCAAAAGTTGTACAAGTTCTTTCAACTAGAAGAATGAAAAGGCTTCCTCCAGAGGTAAAAGCCCATGATTTTGCACATTAAAGCCAGAGAAGGTGAAAAAAAGGTCTCTTCACAAACAATCTGATCGTGTTCACCTCACCCTTTGCAGATAGAAACCCTGGGAAGTGCTGCCCTCCCTCTCCCTCAGGCCACCCAGCTCTGGTCCCCTCTCCTCTCCATCCAGGAGATGGAGATGCCCTATCACAGTCCAGCTTCAGAGATATTTGTTACAAACCCACCTGTCTCTGGAGCTGGTTAGGAGACACAGGTTTGCTAACACCAGGATGAAGGCACTGGGCAGGATCCCATTAGAGCCATTCAGCAAGTTATTCCATGGCCTGGGCCATAAAACCCAACATTGCCCAAGTGCATTCATTTAACTCAGGTCATCTCTGAGGCATGGACACAGCTCAGGCCTGAGTGGGCTAATGGCAGCACAGTCCCACTGTCAGGGGACAACCCTGCCAGCTCCCAGAACTCAGATGTGTGTCTGAATACCAGGTCAGCTTTATTACTTGCTGGTAAGGCATTAACCTCAGCTATTTTCTTTCTTTGTGCAAGTTAAACCAGTTTGTTTGCATCTATATTTGGTGGTCTCTGTCAGGCTTCCCTGCACAACCAGGGCTTGGCTCTGGCTCTGCAGAGCTGAAGAGATGAGCATTTATTTAATAACAGCAGTCCCAGTTTGGGGGTGATAAAGGGCACAGGGCTGGAGGCCAACCAACCTAACAGTGTCTCAAATCAGAGTAGTTTACATGTGCCCTTGATCCCCTCTCACCTCTCTTGCAGGGCTCCAGGCTACCAGGCTGGATCAGAAAGCAGAGGTGGAGGTGGAGAAGAGATGTCCCTTGTCAGAGATATCTGCAGTAGTTCAACTTGGCAAAGGTGACCAACAGCAATGCCAGATGTCACTGCTGCCTTTTGCTCACCAGGCTGCAGCATCTCTGCACCAGGCAGGCAGCAGGGAAGTGCTCCTGTAACACCTTGCCTTCTTCCAGGCTGGGACAGGGCAAGAGCCACAGGAATTTGGTTACTGTCCAGGCAGCAAAGCAGTTTCTGCCATATGAAGCCAGGCCTGGTAGCACCTCTCTGCTTCCCTACACCCTGCCAGATGTCACCCCAGGCTTGTGCAGGTCTGCTGAGGTCCAAGCCCAGCAGCAGCTGTGACTCTTCTGAGGTCTGGGACATGGCACCTTAACTGAAATCCCACAACCTGCTGAACACTGGGGATGTCAGCCTGCCCGAGGTCAGCCAGTCTTCAAAGACTTCAACCCTGCCCCCACTGAGGATGGGAAACATTTTTCACAAAACTGGAACAAGAACAAAGTTTCTGCTGGAAGGGGAAGTTCATCTCTTGCTGATTAGGTTCACACACCCACATGATCTCTGCAGAGCTCTTTTGCTTCCCTATGCCCTTGTGTTTACCCAACAGAGTTAGAAGCAACCGTCTCTGAAGGCCACACACAAAATCCTACCGTGAGTACCAGGAAAAAGAGAGGAGATGGACACAACTGGGAAGCTGCAGAAGGCAGCCCAGCAGGGCTCTGCAGAAGGACAGCCCACTGGGGATGGGGCAGGGGCATGGGGTCCACAGGGTATCCCTGTTTGGAGACATGTTGGGGCTGGGAGTCACGGTGGGAAAGGCCAGTAGAAGCCAGGATTGAAACAAGGAAGCTGGAACAAACTCAAAGGGTCTGAGTGGGGCCAAGGGGGGCATTTGTGGTGCTAATTAGGCAAGTACACCGTGCAGACAGCTTGGTCATCTCCACTTCGGCTACTACATCCATACTGTGGTCACTGACCGGAATTTGCAGCTTGAATTTTTTAAGTTACTGATGAGAACACAGCACTACCACGTGGACACCAACTCATCTGCATGGTATTGTGCCTCACCTGTCAGAAAGCTTCCCTGCCCTACTGCAGGTAACAGTGGGATTTTGGCCTTTTTCCTCATTTGGACAGAGTTTGAGCCTCGCTCAGGGACTCAAAAGAAAGGGCTTGTCTCACCAGCACACAAGCTGCTCATACAGGACATACCATCATACTCCAGCTGTGTGACAGCTGCCTCTCCTGGGTGGAGATGCTCAGGCAGGAGCAGCTGCAACTGCTGCAAGTGTTCCTATGGCATGAGCCCTCCATGCTCCCAAAGGGAAGACTGCAGAAAGACAGCATGGTGAGAGACATAAAATGCAACTCTTTGCTGGGCTGGGTGTTTATTCTTGTATTTTTGAACCAAGCAGAGCCCTTCCCTTAAAATGTGGGAAGCAGAGCGGAAAAAAGTGTTTACTGGCAATGCTTAGATTGCAGTAAAATCCAAGATGTGTTAAGAGGACACTCCCAAAAAATATGCTTTTATATTTAAACATCTGTTCTCTGTAGTTTTTTTTGCAAATTAGATGAGTTAAACTCCAGCCCCGGGCCAAAGCCCATCTCTGTTTATTACACACTCCCTCCCTCCTCAAGCTGTGGTTTCCCCGCTTTGTCCTGTCCCCATTCTCTTGTAGGATGGCTTTTCAGCAAGGGAACTGGTCTCCCCTGCTGTGAAGCACCCACCTTCCCAGCTCATCTCAGCTGAGTAAAGGTACATTCAGCAAGAGGCAGCACCTTGAGCAGCAACAGAGATGAAACAGGCTTGGGAACATTTACTCCTAACCATCACCTTCCCACTCAGCCTCTTAGACCTTCCTTCACTACATCTCACTGGCCTCTATCTTGCAGTTATTTTTCTCTGGACAGCGTGTGGCAGCGGACAACGCTGGCTCTGTGCTCTCTTCTCAATCCCAGGTTTTTCCATACACTATTTCACAGCATATCAGGTCAGACTCACAGGACATGAGGTCTTTGCATCAAAGCAAACACCTGAAGAACTGTAAATATTAGAAATAAATTTTGCAGGAGGTTTTGGGTCAGAACTGTAGAAAAACCCAAATGAAGATGATATCTGGGAAAAGGTTTGGAAAATCAAGTGATGGAGGCTGGCTCTGAGATGTTCACATTTCCTTTGCTACACAGAAGTTAATGCTAGAAAGGCAGATTAATCTATAAACCTGTTCACTGAAGGGTAACACCAGTCCAGCAGTTCACAGTGGGGAAGATGAAGGTTTTCCTGCTTGCTCCAAATCTTATTATCTTCTTCCTAGAGTATGGCAAAAGGTGTGTCCAGGTCCTGACAGTGGTCAGACAGCATCTGTGATGCTGTGGAGGACAGCTAAGAAGACACAACAACTACCCATGCCATGTCCCAGGGAAGTGGATACCCTGTGAGGGAACCTTAGGATGCCTGGGAAGCATGTGAGAAACCACCCTTTCAGTGATTTGCATCTCACCCTCAAGCAAGAGGGAGAGATGCAATCTGATATTATGTATTTTAACTTTGACTTTTAATCCTTTTTGTGGTTTTAATACAGGTGACCACAAAAAAACTCCATAGCTTTCCAGAACTATTATGCCAAGGGATCATATCTATCTCTGTTTTAAACTTGCTGAAAATACACCAAGTATTAGGAAAGAAAACAAAACCTAAACACGTGTTGTGATACTGTTACAAGACCAGTTCCTTCAATGAACTAACTGCAAATAGCCTAAAAAAACTGCTAGTGGGAACAAAAACCTGAAAAACACAGCTCCTCGAGTTCTGTTTTGGTTATTGTATCAGAGGGTGCCTGTTATTTTACCAGCAAGGAAACTCTTCATGTGTCTGGCTCTCTGGTGCTCCCACAATAACTACTGATAGGGCTGCAGCTGCCCATCATGCCTTGCCAGGGTGAACAGCAATACAGCCCAGCACAACACTCAGTGCTGGTGCTGGGACCCTCGTGGGGTGTTGCCCCTGCCCGGGGAACCTGTCTGTGGGGAACAGGATGTGTTGGTGTCTGACTTTCTTCCTCCACATCCACTCCTTGCACTGGCTAGAGCAGTGAAGATCTGTCCTGTGGCCAGGGGCTGCCTCAGGGGTTGGAGCCAGAGAGCAAAACCTGAGACAGCAAAAAGCTCAGGCTCTGCATCAGAGGGGAACAACAATTCCCTGGCTTCAATAGGGAAAAAGCCTGGACTATGGGGTCTCACTTTGAGGTTGAAATGATTGGGGGGATAGGGTCTGTGAGACCATCCCACAGTGACCATGGGCTGGGGACAAGGCACGGAAAAAACAGCTTCACTGGAACTGGCTGCAATTTTTCATGTGCACTGTTCTTTCACAGGTGGAAGACTGTCAGGAGAGAGAAGACTGACAGTCCTGCCTGTAGTCTGGGGATAGGATGAGATATGGGGTGAGGTAGAGTCAGTCTGGTTTATTCACATACTCAGGGAATGAGCAATCAGAAAATAAGATCTGAAAAAAATTCACATTTTTTTCCTGGCAATTGCATGTGTCAACTTCACTTTTGCCTTTGCTCTTAAAAGTCCAGTCAAATCAGTGCTAGTGGCTTTGATGAATAACAGTAATCTTAAAATAATTCCACGTTCCTCAAATAAATGTGATGGTTTGGACAAAACCTGGTTGTCAATATGTGCAAGTATAAATGTGTGTGCATATGCATACTTGTATTTGTATCTCTGCAATTAAATCTTTTATGAGAAGGCATGATTGCCAGGTTTGAAAAGGCAGGCATCTTTTCACACACAGCATACATCCTTTTCTTTCCCGGAGCAGAGGCTGAGGGTGCCAGCACAGCTGGAATCAGGAGAGGCCACCCACTGTGTAAGTCCAGCATCATCATCCAGAAGAGCTCCTGGGCTCCCGTAGGATTTAGGAGAGGCCAGGAGCCAGCACCGCTGGCTCTCTCAACACTGTGCTTTGGATGCGAAGGCTCCTGGCTCATTGCTGGCTTGGCTGTGTGCCATCCAGAATTGATCCACATGCTGTACTTGGCACTTGCACTACACACTTCCAACCCTTGCTCTTGAAGATCAGCCAAGATATTATCCAGTGGCTCTGCTGGTTAAAAGCCACCAGTCTATCATAAAGAGGAATTTGATAGCTGATTTTCATTAATTTTCCTGAGGAGTCATGTACTTATCAGGCCTTTAGCTTTTGGAAAATAATTTCTTTAATTCCCAGCAGTCCTTTAGGAGCAGGGAAGTATCACTGAATAGTCTCTGAGTCCTTCAGTGTCACTGTAAACTGTGGCAGCATTTGAGGTCACTGTTGCTCAAATACTTTCCTGGCTCCAGCAGTGATCTGCCTCAAAACACAAGGCGTTTGGCTCATTTTGACAGCTGGTTTATGGAGCCAAGTAAATTCACTTCCAAGTGAATCTGAGGGACTGTCCTGGAATGAACTGTTTCCATGGGGGCAGCCAGGAAACTTTCCAGGAGGCTCCAGTCCTTCAGAGACAGCCTGCAGGGATGGAGGAGGAGGAGAAATTTGTTCACTTCTTGTTGAGAAGTTTTTGTCTCTGATGCTCGCAGAGCCTGTCCCCTTGGGACATTTTGTTTGGGGCTATTTAATCCCACATTCAGCTCTGCCTTCTCCTCCTCAGCAACCAGGCCTCATCACTTCTTTCTCTAGGACCTGACTCAGATCCAAAACAACTTCTTTGTGACCACCCTGGCTCTGGAACCAGACATGTGACACCACAACTCTAGACTCCCAGATGATCTACTCTTCCTACAGAACATCCTTCACAGAGCCACAGAATGATTTGGGTGGGAAGGGACTTTTAAAGGTCATCCAGTTCAACGCCCCTGCCATAAGCAGGGACACCTTCCACTAGACTTGGTCTCTCAGAGCCCAGTTCAACCTGACCTTGAATGGTTTCCAGGGATGGGGCATCTGTCACCTCTCTGGGCAACTTGTGCCAGTGTTTTATTATCCTCATTTAAAAAATCTCTTCCTTATACCTAGTCTGAATTTCCCTTCTTTTAGTCTAAAACCATTACTCCTTGTCCTATTGCTGCAGGTCCTGCTAAAAAGTCTGTCCCTGTCTTTCTTGTAAGCCCCCATTCTTAAGAGATCATCCTAGCAATGATCTGAGCACTCGTGTCCTTCCCTCCTCCAGCCTCTCTGTCATGAACTCTCGGGGTTTTGCTTGGTGATTTAGGAAGAACAAGCAGAACGAAAGGCTCATAGTTGCAACCATTGCAGTAAGTGCTGAGGAGGAGCAAGAAGAGTCACACCTCTGCCTCTCCTGCGTTTATCAGACTCTGGTTTGGAAGGAGGGGAGCAGCAGCCCCGCGGGACCTGCTCTTCTTCCCACTCACCTGCATGCTGCAAACAGGCACTGGAAAACAAGCAGCCACTGCACCCCTTACTCTCCTTCCCTGGCAGGAATGACAGTCTTGACTTCATAGGTGCTGTTTGAGTGATATCTTCCAAAGTGCCCAGCAATTGTGCAAATATTTTCCTGTTGAAAGTAAAGAACAAACCAGTTGGGGATGGTTGGAGGATCAACTTCACAGGCTCGACAGCCTGCTGAGAAGCAGAGTTGACTCCGTCTGTGGGGACGGGCTAAGGAGGTGTCTATCCTTTTTATGGGGGATTTCCCGAAACTCCATTCCTTTCCCTTTTTAGTCCCCGACTCAGGAACACCGCCAGAAACGCCACTCAGTGCCCCACGCCCGACCCAAATGGCATCGTCGGGCTGCGTTATTTTCCCAAGGTCTACCAGACCCGTCTGCGAGAGGTGTGCTTGAGTTCAGCCCAGGACTGCTGTTCCTGCTGCATGATCCCCGAGGATAAGAACGTCCTCTCCCCAGCTCCGGGAGATGTATATAAAGATTTGGAGCTAGAGAGGCCCGAGCTAATGGGCTGGGATGGAAAGTTTTGGACGGAAAATGGGATCGCGGCACCCTGCCCAAAAAAGCGTGATCAGAAACGGCCGCGCATCCCTCCCCTGCGCCGCCGGCTCCCTCCCCCGGCTTTGGGGCGCTCCGGGGTGGGATGGTCCCACCGAAAGGTTCCCGGAGCGGCGGAGCGCCGCGCCCGCCCCGCGCGGGAGAGGCGGCGGCCGGGAGGGCTCCCGGCACAGCCCCGGCCCCGGCACAGCCCCGGCACAACCCTCGGTCCAGGCACAGCCCCAGCCCCGGCCCCGGCACAGCCCCGGCCATGGGCAGCGGCAGCAGCCGCCGGCGGGGCGCGGCGGGGCCCAAGGGCAAAGCGGTGGAGAACCGGGAGCTGCCGGAGACGGCGCCGGCACAGAGCGAGGGCGCGGTGCCCGCCCCCGCCCGGCCAGCCCCTGCCGCCGGCGGCATTCCCGAGCCCCGGGCCGCCGGGAGCTGCGGGGAGCTGCGGGCAGGCGGCGGCGGGGCCGCGCTCCAGCAGGCGGTAAGTGCCCGCCCCGGCCCCGGCCGGGACCCCGGACCTTCCCGGCGGCGGCCCCGGGACCCCCCAGCCCAGCCCGGGGGTCCCCGCCTGCCATAGCCCACTCTCCGCGTCTCCCTCCGAACATAAACCGCACTGAATTCCTTTGATATTCGCTGCGAGCCCAGCTCGATGTTCTTCCTTTCTCTTCTCCTTTTCTCTTTGCTGCTCTCTTTGCTTTTTCAGTCTTTTGTGCAAGGGAAACACCGTCCCGAGAGGGGCCATCCCGTTCTCCAGATTCCCAGTGCTACTGGAAGTTTCTTTTCCTGCCCCGTGGAAATAGCTGAACTTTATAGTTCGACCCCTGAGTCAGGCTTGTAAACAGAAGTTTAACAGAAGTTTAACAGAAGAACGTAAAGCTGCCCTTTAATATTTGCCAGTCCGCTGCAACTGCAGTCTGGCTCTTCCTAAAGGCACATTTCAGTCTGTTTCTGTTTAGCAAATTACGGACTTGCCACCGAGGGAGTTGAGATTTATCTTTTGTGGGTTTTTTCCAATCCAAAAATAACAGCAGCATCTATGTCATCTGATGATGAGACCAAAAATCACCAGCTTCTTTCATCTTAGTTTGGTTTTGCAAGTTGAGTGTTGTTTGTAAGATAAATGCTGCTCTCCACAGATGCACAAATGTCGTCAGACTGAAGTTATAAATTTAAAAATTGAAAGAAATATTTAGGACCCAGTTACTTTCTGCCTTGAATGCCTCAGTTTTGCACTTTCAAAGTGTATCACTTCCATCACCAAACTGTTTATCCATGAGGTACGGATAACTTTATTACAAAATAATTTTTCCATTAAGAAACTTGGCAGGGATTAGTACGAGAATCCTTTTTTAGACAAGTTTTAAAGAAAAGCCTCAAAGAAAGTAAGGCTTGAAAATGGAAGAAAAAAAAAATAGACATCTTGTATTGACATATTTTGTCCTTGCTCTTCTTTCTGCTCCAAACCCTCCTGCAGTATGAACAGGAGCTCAGTCCAGTTCAGCTTTCTCCTCTGAGGGACTCTCGTTTATGAACAATCCTCCTGAATTCTACTGTTTATCTTTACTTACAGGAATAGGGGCTGCTGGTATCCGTTTTCCCTCTGTTTCCACTTGTGAATATCATGGCTGGATCTTTAAAAATAATAATTACATAAGCTATGAGTTTTCCTGTGAATAAAGTAGTATTATAGCTCTATTTTGAAGTGATACATATTCTAGGTAATTACATACCAGAAAGGCAATGGAACTGCCCTCATCTTTCTTTGCCAGTATCAGTAGAGAGACAGTCTGCTACAGCATTAGATGCTAGTGAACCAATCACAAGGAGCAAACCAGAAAGGCTGAGGAATTTAGGATGTTGCCCTTGGGGAGTCACTGTGCCCCACTCCCTGTAGAAACCTGGGAGCATCCCCTCAGCCACTCCAGGTTGTGGTCAGACCTGGTACAGCACAGAGGTGTCTGTGAGGGTCCTCAAAACTCAGCCTGGAGCAGGCATGTGGGGCCTTAGTCATCCAGCAAGGCCAAGTGGGTGCAGCACACAATTGTGCCACCCACGAGGCAACAGTGATGCTGCTGCTGCTGCTGCCGCCTCTTGTGTGGGAGGAAGTCCACGCCTCTGGTTGCACCCAAATACATTGTCTTCAAGACAGCAAAGAACTACCAGTGTTTTTCAAATATCTGAAAGACATACAAGAGAAGTCTCAGGTATTTTCAGGGCAAACTTGAAGCTTTTTTATTGGCAGCACTTCCTTTACATGAACCTGAGATGACCATGGTACAGACAGCAGTCATGGGCTTACCATTCTGACTCCTTAGGGCCTAAAATGTCAATAGCCTGAAAAAAGGAGGGAGGAAACCACTTGCAGCACCAGGTTTTGGTTGTTTACTGGGTGCAATTTAGTCTTTTAGGTTGCTGTACAAACTGCAGTCCCACCCTTCCCATGAGGCTGGTGGAGGAGGTTTCTGGAGCGGGATATCAGCTTTGTTGCATCACCAGTTCCTCGCTAGAAACTTGGAGGGCAATTTCTCTCAGTCTTGCCAGCTTGTCAAGCACTCATTTGTAGTTTCTGTCTAGTGGTGGGAACTTGCTTGCTTTGCACTGTTCAGCTGTGCAAAATGGAGGATGAGCAAAGAAATTTCAGAGAAAAAACATGAGTTGATTCAACAGAGTTAATGAGGGAAAGGTGATGCACAAGGAGGAAAGGCAATTAGGAGGTATTACAGTAGAAAAGTCTGATGAGAAATAACCCATGGAGAAGCAGATTTTGGGCAGTGGGAGTAGAGGAGAGGTTTGACACCAGCCAGAAGAGAGGAGAACTGCAAGCAGGACTCAGCTCTCTGATGTCGTGGTTGGGTTTCTCCTAGGCATGATGTGCATCAGTGGTGTGGTTTGCACCTGAGCCCCAGCACAGTTTGTCAGCCAGCATCAAGCGAGCAGCACCAGTGGGCAGTCAGACCAGGTGGCAAGGGCTGGTAGAGAGGGATGCAGCTGCATTTAGAGGCTTGAACCACCCCTATTATGTTCAAACAGTATCTGGGAGTGAGAAGTGCGAAAGCACATCACAGCAGCGGGCTGGGAACCAAATCCTGATGGGGAACCTGAACCTGGCTTGGATCAGACCCCAACACCTTATCAGCATCAAATGCCCATTTTCAGCTTTGCCCTCAATTCTGGATGGTTGTAGATGCTTATTCCTTGTCTCTTTGCTCAAGACAGAAAAATATAGTTGAGGTTTTGCAGGTGCTGCCTCAGCATCACCTCAGAGCAGCACCTCAGCACAGAGCAGAGTGGCAGCTCTTTGTGGAAGCCAGGGCTGAGGCTGTGGCCTCAGGCACTTACCCACTGGTTTCCTGAAATAGAAGAATCACGCAGACATGTGAGGGTCTTGCTTTTTCCATGGCACTGTCACTCCTCCTGATTGGAGACAAGATATGATTTCCATAAGCAAATCACTCAAGCTGCAGCATGGGAATAACACAGGTAGAGGGTGCATTCACCAACTTCTAGACTATCATATACTTTTAAAACACCCAAGTCTTCAAAGCCTTGCCTGACTTTTTCAGCCAAATAAATGTTTTTCTGCAGTTTGGTGTGGCACAGCGTCATCTTGTGGCCGGCTGATCCCAGCTGCAAACACCTAAGGGTCCTATAGGGACATTTAGTGTCATGCCGCATTAGTTTCTTACCGGAACTCAAGTTTATTTTTCTAGTCTTGTTAAAATGTGTTTCCCTCAAATAGAAATCTGATCTTTCTAATTCAGCATTGTTAGCAGCTTATTTCAGCGTTTTCTGCCTGGTTGTATTAATAGTCAAAAATGCCCTCAAGACATTCTGCTACAGTTGCATAAGGAGTGGGAGGCCTTCGGAAAAGGGCTTCTCCAACTGAACATCTGGGACTCCTTGAACTTCGCAAAGTCAGATTTTTTCAGATTCTGCAGTTAATGTGCAGGTGTGGATCTGGCAGTTGCCGAGCTAGAGGTCTCCCTCTCGCACACATTACATTCCTTGTCATGTTAAAAGCACCTGAAACTTCACCAGAGCCCAGCAACGAGCTGTGCTGTACCCTCAGCAAGCATCACCCTCCCAGAACAGCTGTGTTGCAGCTGGACTTGGAAAACTGCTGAATAGTTATTTTCCATAATTCCCCTCCTTCACTTGGCAGAGCATGGGTTGCTTTTGTGCTAAAACTATTCTTGATCTAAAAACTAAGCTCAGGGCATGCGCAGAAAAGCTGGGAGCTGGTGTTTTAGTTGGCAGGAGAGGAGAAGCGTGGGAACTCCCTGCATCCCTGCCCACTTCCCGTTCACCGCCTGCTCCTAATTCCTTTGTTGGCCGGAGGATGTTGCTGCAGACCGGAGCGAGGCAGGGAGTGCTTTGCCTGGGGTGCAGCTGGGGCCACACATCCAGTTTGGTACCTACTGACACCTTAGGTCAGCTCCTTTTTTTGCCAGCAGTAACTGCCTGCGGGTTCATGAGAGGCTGATTTCGGCAGTGAGGACTGGCTCAGCCCCCACATCATGGGCTGGCGTCCCTGGAGGGTGCTGCCCTGCTGCTGTACCAGCTCAGCCGTCAGTGCTCTGCTGCTCATGTACCTATGATGCTCTCCAGCTGACATCGCCTCCCTCCCCACCAAAGCAGAGGGTTTGCATTTCAGCTCAGACCACTCCCCTGATCCGGTTCACGGGGTGTTAGTGAAGAGGGATTAAGGAGGAGCAGAGGCAGGGAAGGAGGCACTGGCTTGCATCCTGTAGAAAAGCCACGCTATGAAACCACAACCCAGTGGATCAGCACTGGCAGGGACAACACTGCTTCCGTGATGTTTTAGGTGGCTCAGTCACTCTCCAGGCTGCCCTGGATGTGGTAGGGCTACTCAGGGTCTGTATCTCTACTGTGTCTCAGGGCTGTATCTGTCCTGGTAAACTATACCACAGCAGCTGCCTGGCACTGGACCATGATGGTCTGCTCCACTGAGCTGGCATGGTTTTGGTCAGGACCAACTTGCAGTCTCCCAGATAACGCTTGGGCATGGCTCAGGGACCATTACAGGGGTCATCTCTAAGAGAGCTTGAATTTGATCTCCCAGTTTTGGAGACTGTGATTTCAGTACTCAAGCCTGTAATTGACTGTTTCAATGCAGCTCAGGGGCAGCTCAGAGCCTCCAAAGGTGCACAGCTCCAGATCACCCTGCAGGTCCCAGGAGAGGATGTACTCACCCAGCTCTCCCACAGCTACTGGATGGCAGCATCAACTTGCACTGGGTTGGGGGGAATGGGAAGCTGCATCCCAGGAGTGCTGGTTCATCCACTCAGCATGAGAGAAATAGCTCTTCCTTCCAGCTCTCTGCTCTGCCTTGCTCCCAGGAGCTGCTGCCCTAACACAAAGGACAACTGAACTGCATGTGCAATGACCGTCAAACCACTCCACCTCACATCTCATTACATTGAATTTAACCTGGGTACGTGCTGGATGAGCTTAATATCCAAGCCTTTCAACTTGGAAGAGGGCGTGATGTGGGGCTCTGTGGCACAACAGACCCCAGCACAAGATGCTTACACTGAGGACAGGGTGGAAAACAAGGAGACACGCTGTGATCTGCATGAGTAATAAAAAGATGACTGCAAGCTGCAGAAAGGAGAAGCTGACTTCATTTATCTCTTAGCAGAGCACAGGCCAACCAGGCCAGCAGTTGCTTATTTAGCTGTAGGATAGGAACCCATAATAATAAAGTGTCGTGATGTGTGCATCATCCTAACCCACATAAAGGACTACTACCAATTATGTGCTGAACTTGCAACACTCACATTGCAGCAATCCTGAGCAGGCTGGGTGGGGTCAGTTTTTATTGTGCCTCACAGCCTGTGACAGGCAGTGCTCCGCATCCTGCCTGCTGCCCGGCACACGGTGTCACCCGGGCATTGCGGAGCCACGTGTGCTTTGCCTGGAGGAGTTGGGAGCAGCTCCCAAAGCACAGAGGCTCCGACGGCAGGCAAAAGGAAAAGGCTAGAGGTGCCTTTTGTTTTCTTCGCCACCATTTTTGACTCATGCACCAGATTAAATGTCAGTAGAGATCTACCTGCACCAATGCCAAATTCTCTTGAGAAATAAGTATTGTTGCTGACAGATCCCTTGGAGAAGGTGGGAGCAGGTTTTGCACAGAGAAGCAGATTTTACTAACCAGAGCTGCTCTGTCCTGATGACTAATTAATTCTGTCTTCCACCCACACAACACGTACAGCTCGTAACACGGAGGAGTCAGCCACAAGGGAATAAAAAACAGACGACCTACTGTACAATTCAAACCCCTCCCAAAAATGATCCAAACCCATCCTTTGCCCAGAAGTGTTGGCAGCTGGCTTCTCACTGTGGGAAGAACAGCATCAAAGCGCTCCTGAAGAACTGTATTTCCCTTGGTGCTGAGGATGAATAATGTTATTTGCCTGGTGGAGGGAAACCAGGACAGCAGCAGTAGCCCAGTGGATGATACTGTCTTGTGGGATGCGATCCCAGGAGAAGTCAGCCCTTGGAGCTCAGCACGGAGTTCTCCTGGCACTGCTTCTTGCTCTTGTTGCTTGTGGGAGACTGCCAAAAAATGATGCTAAATAACCAGGCGGGAACTGTCCTTCCTCATCATCAGCTTTCTCACATACACTTGCGTCTGCTTGGACCCAGAAGCTGTTTCTAGACTAGTTCAGGCTCTTCCAGAGAAAATAAGTGTTGCCAAAGAGCGAGGACTCTTCTGAAAGTACGTGGAGTGCCTTTTGGCAGGTATCAAAGTAAAACTCTACTTAAAACTGGTAACATCTTTTGTCATTTTAAGCAAGCAGCTAGAACAGAAAATATCATGGGTGACAGATAACTTTCCCAGCTCCAGAAATGGAAGCTGCAAAGGGCTCACCTGGAGGAGGTGTTGATCCATGCCATGAGGGAGGTGTCCTTGCTGCCGCCCTCCTCACGGGCTCAAGCATGGGAACCATAGGTGACCACAGCAGCACGAAGCCCATGCAAGAAGCAGGGAAGAGCTGAGTAGTTCTCTGCCAAGCACCTCTCTATCTGCCTGGCAGTGTCTGAGACCATGGTGTTTAAACCTTAACTCCTGTCTATCCGTATGAGGAGCAGATGAGGAAGGAGTGTAGTGAAAACATCGCCTTTCAAATTAAAATCAGGTGCCATGCAGTAATTGCAGATACCCAGTTGAACACTTCTACCCAGAGGATGGCACGTACAAGCCTGATCAATACCAACTGATTTAAATCAGCTCAAAACTGTGCATAAAGGCATCAATGCTGCACCAGTGCTGCCTATAGAGGGGTATCTCCCCTCCATGGCTCTCAACATTACCAGAAGCTGTCCCATGCGCTGCTGGACTTTGAGGAAGTGCAAGTTTGAGCTATTCAAGATCAGATACGTGATCCTACTGAGGTCCCATCCAGCCCTTCAGAAACACCACGCAGCAGAGGTGATGGCTCTGAATTGAAAGCTTTTCCACACCTCTCCCTGGTTCCTTTGCTTCCACTTCTTGTACAGAAAGAAATATTCTTGTACATTTCCCCTTTTCCACACTGACGAAACAACTTTTTGTTTCTATTTTCTGGAAGCCAAATCCTCACTTTGATTTGGTGTGCTACCTGTTTAACATGTTAGTGTTGTCATGAGGTTCAGGGTAGCTTGTACAAAGGAGGCCTACCAGATTTAGGACTGTAGCTCAGAAAAAATAGTAGTGAGCCAAGGTGGATCTAGTTTTATGCAAAGTCGTGTCCCTGTTCCACTCCCCTTGCCCATGAGAATAGAGTGAAAAAGTAGAAAAAGATGAAAGTTATATTCTTCTCAGTAGCATCTGGCTGCAGGTTGTTCAGTTTATTACCAGATGCCTCATTGAAAGCCTGTGGATTCTAGCATAGGGAATGTGGATGTTTCACTACAGCTGGATCATTTCAGGAAAGCATCTCTGTCAGGTGGAAAGAGTTGGGTCCATGTTGCAGTAACTTCTTTCTTAGCAGGTATTTTCATAGTGCAACCTGTCATTCAGTGGGGCAGTGCTCATTCATGAAAAGACTGGGAGGTCTAACAAGTCAGCATTCAGTGATTTCAGTTCTGTAGCCTGCAGCCAGCCAGCTGCCCTGATTGCTGGAACAGAGCAGGTACAGCAGGGCTATTAAAGGGGAGTCTCTTGTACCTGTATTGTCTCCACAGAGGTTGTTTGGGGGTTTAAATCAGGGCAGACAAAACCCACTATAGACAGAGATAGGTCTCATAGAAAGAAATAGTGGTTTGGGCTGGAAGGGACCTTGGAAGATTATCCAGTTCCAACACCCCTGCCATGAGCAGGGACATCTTCAAATAGACCAGGCTGCTCAAAGCCCCATCCAACCTGACCTTCAACATTTTCAGGTATGGGGTATCCACAACTCTGCTGGGCAATCAGTTTCAGTACTTCAACACCCCAACAGTAAAGAGTTTCTTCCTAAGTTCTTATCCAAACCTGCCCTCTTGCAGTTTAAAACTATTGCCCCTTGTCCTGCCACCACAGGTCCTGGTAAAAAGCCTCTCTCTCTCCATCTTTCTTAGAGGCCCCTTTTAAGTACTGAAAGGTTGCAATAAGGTCTCCTCAGAACCTTCTATTCTCCAGGCTGAAAAGCACCAACTCTCCCAGCCTGTCTTCCTAGGACAGGTGCTCCAGCCCTCTGATCATTATGGTGGCCCTACTTTGGGCTCACTCCAGTGGGTCCATGTCTTTCCTGTGATGGGGGTCCCAGAACCGGATGCAGCTCCAGGTGGGGTCTCTCATGAGCAGAATAGAAGGGCAGAATCACTTTCCTTGACTTTAAACTGTTGTAACTGAAATATCTGTCTTTTCTTGTTTCACAGGCTTTGTCAGCCAGAAGCTCACCAGGCCCAGAGAACAGCAATGCTGACCATCAGTGAGTATCCCCTGCTTTCATTGTATCTTCAGGGGGTGAAGGGACCATAAAGGGGAAAGCTATTTCTGCATCCCTCATACTGTGCAAAAGAGGAGTGAGAATGCTGTGAAATGGTTTATAGCCTTAAATATTCTGCTGCCTTTCATATTTGCCAATTTTAAAAAATCCAGTAGCTGTGCTGCCTGAAAAAATCCAGGCTTCATCTTAAGTACAATATAGAGATTCGTTCCTGGTCATGAGCAATGCAGAATTTAGGGTGTCCCCATGTCAGAGAGACACCTTGGAAGAGCTAGTGAAAAGCTGTGGAGGATTGCTCTAATGATAAGCTCAGACCCTGGTTCACCCACCAGTCACCTGTGGGCCCTGCAGTGTGTGGAAAAGGAGAAAACCATCTCTTTGTTCCCCAGGAATCATAAGAGAAAGCCTATGAGATGCTCCCATGCTATTCCAATTAAAGATGTGAATGTCCCTTAGGGACAGGGAATGGTGGGGACCTTCTGCACTGGATGCCAAAAATAAGAAACCTGAAATTTTGCACAAGCAAAAGCTACCATGCAAAAGCTACCAAGCAGAGTGTGCCTCCGGGTCTGCCTGCACCAAGAGCAATGGGGAGAGTGTAACACATGTTACAGAAACCCAGATGAAATGAAGAGGCTTGAAAAAACATGTTAAAATGTCACCTCCTTACACTAAAGAGCAATTCTTTTCAACATTAAGCTCTGGCTGTCATCCAGCCCCTCTTCTCCTGCAGCACTCAAGAGCAGACTAATCTGCAGATCCTGGCCATCAGGCTGTGTGACCCACTAATGCTGAGCAGTGCCAGTGGATGTGTCAGGAGAGCCCAGGCACCAGCCACTGTCCTCCCTCCCCCAGCTGGCAGGGAGCTCACCTGGCAAGGCTGCTGGATTCAGGAGCACTCAGAAAACACTGCCCTTGGCTTTTCTGACAGCAAGGCTTGTACAGGTGCTCTCATGGGGATTTTAACCTCTCCTGGGCTTTCCAGCATCCTCGATGGGCTTTGGGCTATGATGGTAACTGAGCAATCTCCTCTGGCGGTGCACAGCCAGCCCTGCCACAGCTCCCCACCAAGCTCCCCAGCCTGCTGGCCCCTCACACCCTCCCTCTGACAAACAAAGGTAAGACTCAAGACAGCAGAAATTGGTTTCTGATCTGGGATGACAGAGCAGGAGCTTATTTTCATTTAGATAACGTTTACACACATTGCAGAGCCCCATGGACAGCTCATGTGTGAAGTGCCTGTACTGCCCAACATAAGCAGGTTCTGCTGGCAAGACCTATGCAAACATTTTTTGGGAAATGGTGCAGCACCCAGCAAAACTGTATTTTGAAGAAATCAAATCAAGCCCCAGAACCAGAGTTATTGTGTGTAGGTGTCTCATCCTTCACATTTTGGTGGCTGGAATCATTCTAGATAAACACATCACAGACAGCAAAAGTCATTCTTGTCTTGATAGAGTTCCTGATGGAAGAAATTCCCATAAAGCCAATTAAAGGAAAAATAAATGTCAAGCAGAGAGATGAAAAACTAGGTACAGAGACTTAATAGTGTGTGTCAATAGAGCAGTAACATGAGACAGATGTAGGTGTGCATCTCCTGTACTGCAGACATGCCTGTGTGACACCACATAAGCATCTAAACCAGTCCCTGATAAATACCTTGGATGCACATGGGAACACAGCTGGATGTGTTCCTGATTGGGCTGTGTTACCTCTTATCCCCCACCCCCCTCCTGGATCTTTTGGGAACTGCTCTCTAGCATCTGGCAGTCCACGGGTGGATGACACAGCCCAGGAACGCTGTAATGGTTTTATAATTGCTGCCAAGGCTCATGTCACTGGCAGAGCTACCGGGGCGTTGTTTTGACCCATTTTTCAGCTGCAAGGTCTTGCAGAAGGCATTTTAATGATTAACCCTGGACTTTCCCATCCTCAGCATAATTATAAAAAACGCTGGCCTAGATTCACCCCAACCTAGTTTTCAGCCACTTACCTCAGATTTCTGCCTTGGAGCTTGTCACCCTGGTCACCCATCAGGGACACTGTCACCAGAGCCTGCAGGCAGCTCTCCCCCACACCAGGCAGCTGACACCAGGGATGTGGCACTGCCAGTCATACCCACTGCTGGGATCTTTCTCAGAGGTGGTTTTGCTCACTTTTGCCCTTTGCATTTCCTTCTCCACATTGCATAGTTCATTGTCTTTCCATTTAACAAAAACCCCAGAAGTAATTCCCCCTTCCCTTAAGAATCTTTAAACACCGAGAGGCCTGTAGCTGAAATGGAACACATTTCTTGATTTCTTCTTTCCTAAATTGCTTTGCTCTAGCTTCTTAAATCACTTTTATTGCTGCTTTCTAAACTCCCTCCAAGCTGTTCATAACTTTTTAGCAGTGAGACACCCAGAAGCCTGCCCAGTAATCCTGATGTAGCTGCATTAGCCTTTTTTTTCCTTGCTGCACTACTGTGCTGCAAATACCCCTCTTGTACGCTTTTAAGTTAGCTCTTTCTCTCTCAGCTTTGCCCCTTTCCGGGTTTATCTCCTTCCCCAGAACATCTGGGATCTGAAAACTTTTCCCCTTAATGTGCTGACCTGTTATTTTCCAAATCAGAAGGTCTAACAGCCCTCAGCTGGACTCCATGTGTTTGAAGCCCTGACCTGCAATCCTGGCATATGGTGATGAGAGCAGAAAGGTGCCTCCTCTGCTGCTGGAGCAGCTGGATGGGCATGGGAGCAGGCTTGTGGTTCACAGCTTTTGTCCTAGGCACATCCTGAGCTCGGGATTTCCCTGCCACAGCCTCTCACTAAATTCCAGGATCAGTAGAAACAGCTGCCTTTGAGATCAAGGTGTAGGTTGGAATAGCCTCAGGAGCTCTCTAATCCAATCTCCTAGCTCTAGCTCCAAGGTGGATCAACTGTGAAGTCAAAGTAGAATACTCCAGGCTTTGTCCCATCAGGTCTTGAAAGCCTCCAGGGATAGAGCCTGTGTTATCACAACCTGTTCCTCTGGTTGCTGTCCTCAGGGTGCAGAAATTTCTTCTTTTATCCAGATTAAAGCTCTCATTTTTTTAATATATTTTAATTTTCCCATATTAAATGATACAGAACTTTGCCATAAATACAGAAAGAATATGAACAGCAACTTGCTTTTTTGTTGCTCTTGAAAGAAACCCAGCCGTGTCATTTTGTCTCAGTTTTGGGGTATGCATGGTAAGTGGAGTTTACTTTTGTATTTTTAAAAGCACATCTATGTCTGAATGAGTTCCAGTTTTACCTGGAGATTTTATCCATGCAAACCAAAGCATTGAGAATAATTAACAGTGGGGAATTATGTAACTGCTAAGAGAAACAATGGCTCTTCTGTGGGCCTGCAAACAGGTTGCCAAAGAGCTCTGCCTTTTATTCATCACATAAAATTAGTTTGAGGATTGTCAAAGGGCAGAGTTTAAATCAGTAAATTGTGTTTTTAAGTCAGATTTCTACACTTCCTTTTCCCATTCATGTTTTGTAGCTGCTCCTGTACAGTTCAAGCTCTTGGACTTGCAGGTTTCTTCTCGTGTCTTATTTACTGCAGTGGAAATCAGGTTGCCTGGAGCCCCTCAGAAGGAAAATTAATAAAAGGAATAAGCAGAAGAGTCCAGTTGCTAAATCCTACTTGCTGACAGTAAAACTTGCCCCTCAGGGGAAGTGGTGCAGTGTGAATAAGTGTAGAACACCCACACGACCCAGTGGTCACACCAGCTGGTGACTCCAGGGAAAACATCAAACTATTTCTGACACTCAGGGGGCATGGCATAAGCAGAGCCCCGTGAGAGAGCTGGGCTGGGCTGGAACCTCTGATCTGATGAGAGCAGGCAGATGAGAGCAGAGGAAGGAGCAGGACAGCAGCGGGAGGCTGGCTGCTGCCTGTTGGAGGAACACTGAGGATGCTCCCTGGCCCAAGAAGAGCAATATGAAAGCACCTCCTCTGTAGGACCAAGTGTTATTTTCTTCAATTCTGATTCTATATTTACTTACCTGCTTTGAGGCAGCTTCTGTGATTTCGTCTAATAAACAGGTCCTCATTTTTTTTTCACTAAGGGTGCTAATGACAAAATTCATTCCAGCTGCAAGACACAGAGTAGGATAGATTTTATCCTTAGAGAAGTAGTAATTCAACAGATGCTACATTATGAGTCTAGGACAGATCTTGGAGCCATGCTATTGCTTCCTTGGCAACTAACTCATTGGTTGCCAAATAAATGAGGCAAACTCATTTATTTCTTGCTTGTTCTCCACTGGTAGATGGTCACAAAGTCTTGTCTGACATGGCATGGCAGAGCACTTCACAATTTGGATTTACCAACTCAAGTGCCCACTTAACTCTGCACCACACCATAACCTCCATTTCATGGAGCCACACGCTCCAACTTCCAGAGGTGACAAGCCTGGTAGCCTGCCTTGCTCACCTCCCTGTTCCCTACTGGGCCAAGGAAGAGCACTCACCAGCTCCTGGCTCCTCTCTTGAGTCCCAGAGGACAAGATCAAGTACACTTAGTTGGTAGCATTGAGGTACAGTGGTCAAAGTTTGCAGAAGCCTTTTCACTGTTCTCCCTCATGCAGGTAGGGACAGATTTCTCTTGTACCCAACATAAACCACCTCTCAAAACACCGATAAACCCCATACCAGTTCTCTTTGAATCATGCATCAGTTCCCACTCACTGAAGAGTTGTGCTGATGTAAAAATAAATAAAAGCCATGGGAGCAATTTGAGGGAGCTGCATTCATATTTTGGTTGAAACTCAAATCCTTTACAAATACAAGCAAAAAAAAAAAATCTCTTTCTGCATAAAACCTTAAAGCTAGTAACTAGCATAAAGGTTACACAGTCCTGTAGCTGAACCTAACTGGAAGGTTCTGGGTGTTTGATCTGGTGCACTGTAAGGGCTGTACTGTAATGAACTCACAGACTGAAATAGGTGCCAAGTGATAGCAAATGTCAGCAGGCAATGTGCCCATGGGGTATGGGAACTAGACATGACAGAGTATCTGTGTCTCAGCAAGGCACATGCAGCTCGATCTTTCCATTCACAAAAAAAAATTGTCTTCTTGTGTCTTCAGAGCCTGGTTCTCTCTCACAACACCAATAACTCATTCCCTTTTGTGACAGGAGCCCAGAAACCAACAGCAAGAAGCCATCAGGACAGTCCACAATATCCTACGATTACTCGGAGGAGGAGCTCATGGCAAGCATCGAGCGGGAATACTGCCGCTGAGTCCAGCCCCATGACACAACAGCTTCAGGCATGATCCTGGAAGCCCAGCTGGAGCAAAACTGCTACTGACAAAATAAGCCCTCACACAGAGAAATGGCATGGGAGAGGCGGGTGGTGAAGGGTGGTGGAGTGTGAGAGGCAGCATGGCTGCTTAGGAAGCACGAACAGCGTGGACCAACTCTGAGAGTGTGAAGGTCCTCACCAACTGCTGATTCCTCACCAGTGCCACTGGAAGAGGGACCAATTCATCTTGAGAACCAATATTTAGAAGCTCATTTCTAAACGCTATTTACAAATGGACTTCTACTAGAATTGAAGTGTTATACTAGAAGTGTTGAAACATGATGCTTTGAAGGAAGATCTTGCTTTGACTTAGTAGAAGAAAAATGCAGCCATATCATTTGATCCAGAAGTTACTTAAGAGGATGTTACATGAAATTCATGTTCCTGCCACTTAAAATGTGCCAAATGTTCTTTGTGCTGTGCAAGCCTCAGGTCCAGGTCTGAATTTGGCACTGTCTCTTTCAATGTGGTCTGCAGTATGAGGGATAATAGGAAAAAGGGGACTGAGCCCACCATCCAGTACATAGGCAGTGTAATCCCAGAGTTCAAATCCCACCACAGAGGCAAATGAAGCTCCTGGGAGCTATCAGAGAACATAGGATTTGTATGATCACTTTGGGGCAGAGTCCCAGCATAGGTGTCCTATTTGGGGCTCCGTGGCATGGATCCTCCGGTGAAAGTGGGATACATATCCCCATTTCAATCATCCACCTCAAGAGACACTTGCATGCTCTTGTAGAGAGCTGTTAGCAATCTGGCCTTCCCGTGTATTTCGTGTCCTTGGTAGGTAACCTAGGAGAAAAACTATTACATTTTACTGTTAGCTGACTGCTGACTGCAATGTAAAACAGACAGGGAAGCCTGGTATTTTGGGGCTTCTGCTTTTATTTTACCTGTATCTTAACAGCTGCTTGTTATCAGAAGTAGAAAAATACCTTATTTCTACCTTCAGCTGAAGCATAAAGGGTGTCAGATATAATCTTCACCATGTGTAAATGCAAGAGGAAACAGTGGGACACCTTTTAGGATGTTAAGATGCTGTATTTTAAGCATTTTGTGATTCCTGGTGCCTGTGAAACAGAAATAAATGCATCTGTACTCTATGTAGCTCTCAGTGAAAGTATCAAATGTTCTGAAAAAGACTTTCTAGGTTGCATGGCTAATATGGTACCTGCAGAGACTAAGCAGAAGACATCCTTGGAGGATGGCGGAGGGATGCCGTGAGGCAGGCACTAGGTGACAGACACCCTTGGCATATGTACTCATACCCCAGTTGTCTTTCCTGCAGCAGCCTTGAGCGAGGCTGGGCATGGTGCTCTGCCTGGGGGCTGAGGAAGTGCGAGGCAGGCAGCAGAGGTGGGCAGCAGGAAGGGAGCCAACCTCCTGCAAAGCTATGCAGGCTCAGAGGCAAGAGCTTGCAGCACATCTGGGAGACTTTGGTAGGATGAGGGATAATTATTTTAAACTGAAAGAGGGTAGATTTAAGTTGGACAAAAGGAAGAAATTGTTCACTGTGAGGGTGGTCAGGCACTGGAACAGGCTGTGGATGCCCCCTTCCTGGAAGTGTTCAAGGCCAGGTAGGATGGGGCTCTAAGCAACCTGCTCCAATGGAAGGTGTCCCTGCTCATGGCAGGGACATGGGACTAGGATGATCTTGAAAGGTCCCTTCCAACCCAGGCAATGGCCCAGATTTATGATTCTCCATGAAAGGTCCCTTCCAACCCAGGCAATGGCCCAGATTTATGATTCTCCATGGCCCAGAAATAGCTGGAATGAGAGAGCAGATGCCCATGCATTGCTTGGGGGAAGTTGGGTAGCCCCCTGCAGCAAGGGCTTTCCAAAACTCCTGAAAAAAATCCAATTATGAATGCTAGCACTTTATTTTTTTATTTTTTTTTTGGAACGGTCATTTTTAGACCTATTAATGCCACTGAGATGTGGCTGGAACAGTTTCTCTGCAAGTGTGTCAAGAGTTGTGACCAGATCTCCCAGAACTTATGTTATTTTTCAGCAGCTCTCAAAGACCTCCCGGGATGAGCAAAATGTGCCTGCGGAGAGCAGAAAAAACATGGGAAGCCGTCTGACCTCAGCACCATAGGGCATCACAGTACTCTATACTCTTTTCTAGTCACTGTAGTGGTTTAGAATTTCCTTCAACTTGGATGTCATTCTTTCAACTAAGACCTTCCTTCTGCCAAGGTCCCCAGAGTCTCTGGCACTTGTGGGGAGACACTTGGAGGAGCTCAGTCACATCCCCCCGTCACAAGGGCAGGGTTAGGATTAACCCTTTTTGGGCCTTTGGCCTCAAGTGACACAGCAAACCAGATGGAAAGCCACACTGCTGTCAGACCATGCTGTAACACGAGCAGGCAGGGACCAGGGCTGTGCCTCCCCCCTGGGTCGCTCTGCCTGTGCCCTGCCTCCCCTCACAGAGTTTCTCTCTGAGGCTGCATTTGATGACTGGCCCAGGTAACAGCTCTACAACCCACTTCAGGCTCTCCTAAAGGAAAACCTAAGTATTAACAACTATAGAAACTGACTAATCAAAAAAGTAACGCCTTAACTGAATGTATTGCTAGGTTGTGAGAAATCTCTCTTGAGTGAACAAAGCGAATGACTAAACTTCTTTACAAAACTAGCTTCTGAATTAGCCAAGACACAAGCATTTTCCTGCACCTGGAACAAAGGTGCAGTGGGTTTCACAGGTAAATTTTCAGCATCACCAACAGAAAAGGAGGAGCTGCAGGAACACAGGAAGGTCCAGAAAGGAGTGATGCAGTTGGGACAGTCACTGCACCAGGGAAAAGATGGGAGAAAGAAGTCTGGGGATGCAAGGAGGGGCCTTAGACTGTGCCATGGTCTTGCAGGCTTTCTCTATGCCATGAAATGATCTGTGCTCTGACCACAGAGCTGACCAGGGCAGAGCAGCTCATGAACTGAGACATATCTGTCTTATTTTCATACCATGCAGAACAGGATGGTGCTACCCAGCCAGCTTCCCAGCCTGCCCAAGCATCAATGGGATTGTGTCCCTCTCCTTGTGTCAAACTTTTACCCAGCAGCACACCAGAACAGGGTGGTGGCAGTGGGACTGGTACCTAGGAAGGCACAATTGCAGTTTATTTGCCTGGTGTCAGTGTAACTCTACTTTTGATCCATCCTTTGCTCAGGGAAAATAGGACACTTGATCATTTGCAGGTAAATAATCACATTGAAGCAGTAGTTCAGCCCTTGACTAATTTCAAGAGAAACTTCTTGAATTAATGGCTTTTTTACAATAAGGACAATTGCACTGTGGAGACCGCTTTGGCACATCTCAGGAAGTGAATGCTGACATCCCACCGGCTGAATTATTGGAAAGTTCATTTTCTTTTTGTGGTATTTCTCTATAACTATCATCAAATCACAACTGCTTGAAGGACAGCAAATTATTCAGCTTGCCAGTTCTTCCTGCCCCTAAAACAGTTTGTTGGAATTAAGCAGAGTTCTGGAGAGTTTCTCATTCATCATTTTAGAAACTACCCTCCTGTTTAATACATGCAGCACAAGACAGGGTAGCTGACCATGGCTTTTCAGCTAACATTATTAATCTCTGTTAATAAATCAGCAAAAGGGCAGTGTTTTAACCAAATCACTACATTATTCATCTAACAAAGACAAATGCTACATGCTGTATTTTGCACTAGTCCAAAAGGAGTAAGAAAGTCTTTGCTGGCCAGCTACATACCTCCTATTACCACAGTTGCTGAGGGGACTGAAGAGGGTAATTTTTTCAGCTAATCATGAAAAATTACTCTTTAGTGCATGAGAAGATATTGCCACTTCTGAGCTTCCTGACTTCCATATGTTCAGGAGTTTTCTTACCTGGCCATGCAACAAGATGCCAGCTGAAAGGGTCTGGTGGTGAAAACAAAGAGCCATATTTTTTAAATTACTCAACTCAAGATCTTAAAAAACAAAACCAACAAACCTGAAACTATATAACACGTTTGCACACTTACTCAGACTCTAAATTTCCCTCAAATCTGTCTTCCATGTGCAAACAAACACTTTGAATCCTTTCCCCCCATTCTTCGTAGATGCCTTTTCTTTGTGACAGCACTGCATTGCACTTTGCCTGTCTTTGCAGAGCTCTGCCTTTCCAGTAGCCCTGTAAATGGGCAGAACCGTTTCCCAGAGAGCACCTAAGAAAACACATCGGTGGTGGAGCAGTTTTAGGAAGAGAGTTATCTTTTAACTGTTCTGTAGTCACCCAGAAATCTCTTACAAGCTTCAAGCATTCATTTGGGAGCTGCAAGTAGACTTGAGTGGGGAGTGTATCTGCCACCATCCCACTGCCAAGACCTCCAAGAGCAGAGCAACTAATATTTCCCTTATCCAGCACCCTGTTGTCATCTACTGACCTTCATAAGAGAGGAAAAGGGAGGGTGGCACCCTCACCATCCCAAGGATGTTCTTCCCCAACACTTTTCCTCTGAGGGTCAAACCCCAGCATGCTTTCAGCCAAATTATTCACACACACAACCCTGGGAGTCGAAACAGAGCCTCTGCCCCAGCATGGTGCAGGCCTGGAGCTGTGGCACAGGAACGTTGTGGAGTTCCCCACCACACCTGGAAGGGAGGTGGAACACCAGCTGCCTGGCACGGACCACATCCACAGCAGGGTTCTCTCTCATCCCACTGTGGACACAGAGCATGGCAATTATTTGCACAGGGTGAAGTGAGTTTATCTGGACCATAATTGCACAGTCACTCTGAACTCAAGAGATACTACAAAAGAGACAATTAAACCTAAAGTATTCTTCCTTTCTAGGAAAAGCTCTCCCAGGAAAGGGTATGCTCCAAACTCCTCAAGTTTTCTGCATGTCTAAGATGTGCCAATGTGTGCCTGCACACATCAGAACATAAGTCACCAATTTCCTTCTACACCAAGGGAATGAAGGAGAAAATGAGGAAGGTTGTATTTGACAGAGGATGGAAAAAATCTGGAAAGAAAATCGCTCGGTGCTAATGTACTCACTGCAGGGAAGTGAACCCCAGGACTGCCTGGAGTGTGAGGAGACATGTCTGAGGCTTTGCAGCTTCCTCCTGGACTGTCTCCCCGTTTTCTCAGCCTGCAGGTTGCTGTATTTTGAGTCAGGATTTACTCTTCCTGTCTGCATGGAAGTAGTTTGCCTTCTCACAGCCAAAGCCTGCCTGCCTGCCTCGAGATGCCTTGACAGAGACAAACAGGCAGATGGGCTCACAGATGAAACTTCAAAACCAGTTGGAAAATTTAACTTAGCAGATGTACTCAAGCCAGATGCAACCCTGAGGCAGGTGTCAGCTCACAAGATAAGGGATGAAGGGCCACCTTCATCAGTCACAGGATGTTGAGTACAGCTTTCACAGCTGGAAAGGGAGAGGTAGCCAGAGCTGTGGCTGCAGCCAGAGGAGCGCACCAAGCGTGCAAGCACCTGGGAGCACATGCCACCTCTGCCCACTCTGCTCTGCAGCTTAGGAAGGGATTCACTCTTCCAGTATCCAAACTGCAAGTGGATCAGTGCTCATCAATTTGCAACACCAGGGAACCTACTGCTAAGCTGAAGGTTTGGCTGTACAACCACAGTGTGGTGTGTGTGACCACAAGCAGTGCCAGTCTGACTGCAAAACGTACCATTAAGCCAACAGATAGGTTTGAGCACAAACGCATTTTCCTTATGAAAATTATTCTTTTTCATGGATTTAGAATGGTTACAGGACAGAAATACTAGTCCTCAATGCCTTTGTCAGCAGAGGGGTAGCTGGGAAGGCTTCCTTGTGTGCAGACTGTTTCTCTCACAGGACAAAGCTGTTCAAGACTCCAAACCCATTAAGATGTGTATGGAGTGCATCTCCTGGCTGTATGGAACAGCTCAGACCACAGCTTGCTGCTAAGGAGAAGCAGAAAGATGAACAAAGAACTGTGAAATCCACCACCATGTTTCACATAAACAAAGCCAGGGAGATAATATAAAAGTCGACAACAAAAAAAAGAACAAGTATTGTTTAGGATATGATTTGATGCTCAGAAAAATCTTCCTTGAAATATAATAGTAGGGACAGGTAGGACATCTTCCTCTGGGAAAGCATTGTGTAGGCCAGTAGAACCCACAGGCTGAAGAATGTGGGCCATTCTGCCAGAGCATTGATCCTGCAGTAAAGACTTCCCTTCCAGTTGTCCTCCTGGGGAAGAAGCAGAACCATCTATAAGATCTTCTTTTCACTTTCCTCGCACTTGCAGGAATGATGTGCACTTTTGCGGACAAAGCCTTGAGTCACCGCTCCAAACTTGCTCTCTGAGGGCTCTAACTGCAGGGACTGAGCCACTTTGCAGTGAAAGGCCGTGACAGAAAGCTGAAATCATTACATCCTCTCCTCTCCCGCTGGAAATAAGCATCTCTGCAGTTCAGGAACTGGTCAGAGGGAAAGAAACACCAGCGACGTGTAAAACGTAGATGGTTGCTGCTGCCGTCACCATTGCTGGACGCCTCCTTCCCAACTGAGACCTCGAGGTGACACCCAGCCTGCCAGAGCCCCTTCCCTACCACAGTGCAGGTATGCAGGAACAGGAAGAACTGGGGATAATATAACTTCTGAGTTTCCAGCATTCACTCCATGCACAGCTTGCAACACTAACAGAGCAGCACCCAGCCCATCCCTTCTGCTGACTACTAGAGGCCACGCTGGAACAGAGGTACAGACTGTTGTTCCCAGAGTCTTCTGTTTGCCTAGACATAAAACCTAATCCAGATGGATTTTCATAGTTCTGGAATGGACATCTATGAAACCTGAAAATTCACAATTGTTTTATGATTTAAAACCAGTCACATTACACGCATTTTATTTAATAAAAAAACAGGTACAAAAAATGCGATTCCATTTCCTTAAAATATAGGTTCAAAATAAAAAGACTGAACAATAGAGTTCAGGCAGTAAAGTGCAAAGAGATCAGCTATCCCAGTCATGCGTACTCCATAAACAACCCTTACACAGCAGGAAGGAACAGAGCACACGGAGCAGACACAGCCACACCAGGGCACAGCTATTCATGCACATTCACGAGAGAACGATCCGCGTGTCCAGGACACAGGTGGTGGGAAGCAGCCCTGGCAGCACTGGAATGGGCTGCCAGGAATTGCAGGCCATGTAAACCCAACAAGGAGAGAGCCATTGCTTTTCCGCATTGTGACACACATACATGACACACTTTTTAAAATTCTGTGTTATCCAGTCCATCATTTGCCTCCCGTGATGCAACTAACATGACAATTTACTTAATTATGGCCTGAGTTTTCAAACTGTTTTGCTCAGGTGTACACCATAGATGGCTGGTCTGTAAAAAAAATGAAGTATACTAAACTGGCTACTGAACTGAGACAGGACACGCTTCCCCTGGTTAAAAGCAAGCGAAAACAGCATCCAAAAACCAAACTTCTTGTTCTAAGAAATTTCCAAGAAAAAAAATGAACAAAAAAGTAAAGCAGCAACATCTCTTTGTTCACCACACAAATTTGGAAAACCGAGTATCAGCAGAGAACAGCAACACCACAAGCATCCACTTTGCCAGGAAAAAGGGTTCCAACAGAGTCCTTTGTAAAGTCCACACACACTCACCAGCACATATGCTGTGGGATTACAGCATGTGTCAGTGAACAAGGTGTGGGCATTTTAAAGGTCAGGCACAAAAACTTCAGTACACTTAGCACAATACTTCAATTTAGTGCACTTTGAAAACTTAGTACTGTTCATTATAACTATAAACTTTAGTGTAAAAAATAATGACATAATCTGCTTTAAACTGAAAACAGGTCTCTGCTGATTTCAGGGGAACACTATCTGAAATCAGCAAGTCTGCACTTACGTAGGTGAGATTCATGCTTTGCCCACACCAGGCAGCAAGACCACGATTTCAGAACAAAGCCATGCAAGAGAGTGCATTCCTAGTTATCCACATTTGATGCATCCAGGAAAAAACAATCCTCCTCAGTGCTCAACTAAGCTTCAGTACAGGAGTGGCTGAAGGGAGAAGAGTCCAGAAGGAATAAACACTACAGAAATATTTCAATCAGCAGGTGAGCTGTCTCCCAGCAAAACACCTGGTGCTTTGCTCTACTGTCAGCTCTGCTACAGTAAGTTTGCACATCCTTCCGCACCACGGAAACTGAGCAGTCCAACTATGCTACAGGCATTTTATTACTCACACCATGCCATTACAACACAGCACTCCTGCACCCAGTGGTTCCATTTCTTAACCATGACTACACTTCATGTAAAAGAAAATCCATTCAACAGGAAGAGTGTATCGTTTAATAGAAAAGGGTGATTTTATACAAAGTACTGTGGAGAAGTATAAGGCCACATGAAGAACATCATCAGGTTGACAGGGTGGCTATTTCTTAACTCAAGACACAATTAGTACTTCCTCTGGTGCATTGATACAGGTAAATGAAAGCCATGAACAATTTTCTATAAGGTGCACAAGCATCCACAATACATAAAATCCCTCAATTTTCTATTTCTCCTGTACTCTAAAAAAAAACCCCAAAACAAAATAGAGACCCACATAATTCTTCATGGGCTATCTTGCCACTTTTGCATTTTTCACTTGACTTTGATATGCTGGTTTAGTAGGACCAAAAATAAAGCACAATTTTTAGTGTCAAAGTTCCTAAACAGTGTTTGTGCTTCTACCTCCATCAGAGCAGTCTGGCTCCTCCAAACTTTGCTCCAGTGAAGTGTGGACTCAGGAATGCCCAGTATGTCAAACTTCTACCAAAAGCCACAACGGCTTCTACTTGCAAAGGGTATGAATTCAGAAAATGTTGAGGATTTCAACACTTGTCTTCTCAAAGAAAGTCATTCTGGTTTGGTTTGTGTTAAAAAATGACTGACTCACTTTGATCTCCAATGTCACCTGCAAAAGGAGGGTGTGAGAGCACTGGCCCACTGCAGGATTTGCAAGTGTGAAAACACCAACCAATATGAGTTATCAAATTTTACATGTTTACAAAATGCTCTGAATGCAATTGTTTAGGTTTACTGAAAAGGAATTTCCAAAACTCTGGGTCTCATCCAGCACACCCCTACTAATGCAGGTCCAGTAATGTGCCTGCATAACAAGACCAAAAAGAACAAATACAAAATATATTTGGTATAGAAAATAGTAGTATAAAAATTAAAAACCACCCTGTTTTACTGTCCATCAAAATATTAACAGCAAGCATTACAAGTGACTTTTTTTAACCTATAGCCAAAATAATTTCTAAAGAGTTCTGCTTTCCTGAAGTGCTGGTGATTGCAATTGCCCAAGTATTGAAAAAAAACAAACCAAACAGGGAAGGGACAAGGGAATATTGGATAGATTTCTCATACAGCATTATCAATCGAGGACCTAAACTGCAGGAAACTAAAGTATGCACAGACACAGGGAAAACAAAAGCCACTGCCAGTTCTGTTGAAGCCACTGGAGCTCTTCCTGATCTTCAGAGTTTGCAGAGAAGGTGCGTCCTCACTCTAGCCCTGACAGACAGGTGATGGCATGGGGATGAGCATACTCAGAGCGCTGCTGCTTTTCGGTTTCTCTGCCGTGGCAATTCTGCTGAGTTTGCCAACCTCTGTCTGCCAGCTGGGGGTCTTCTTCGTGGTCATGTGGCAGCGGGTGTGCTTTGTCAGGTGATCGCTGCGCATGAAGCGACGCTCGCACACAGGACACGCAAACTTCTTCTCTCCCGTGTGAGTTCTGCGGTGGCGTGACAGTTCATCTGAGCGGGCAAACTTCTTGTCACAGCCTTCCCAGTTGCAGCTGAAAGGTTTCTCTCCTGCAAGACAAAAAGGGTGCATGAGTTACTTTGAGAAGCTGTGTTGCAGTTTTATTAAAGAACAAACTTAAAACCTGCCTTGCCAACAATGAGTTCCAAAGAACTGCTCATCTGTGCAGTCAACGTGAGCTTAAGCTCAAGTTCAGCTCCAGAGAAAAATCATAGGTCTCGTTTCTACTTATTACTTCATATCTTTTCAAATGTCCTTTAATCAAGTCAGGTTTTTTAATTGTCCAAAATCAAAAAGATCCTTCATAAAGCTACCTTATCCACTTACAGAACTAGAAGCAACCCTCTGCCCCCATCCCTGTGAGTCCATAGTTCTACAGCTGCAGAATATCATCACCAAGTACTAGGGGCTAACAGGGAGCCTGGAATGGAGCCTCAGGGACCTACCGCTTCAGTGACCCAGTCCTATACACAAACATCACCTTCCCACACACAGAGAGAACACTCCTGAGGCATGGCCTGTGGTGTCACCCCCACACAGCTGGAGGTCCCATGGCCTTGTCCTGCCATCCTCCCACAGCTGGAGATCCTGCAGATGGCCAGGGGAGTTTGTTTCGCATGCCCAGGAATGGCAGCAGTCAGCAAGGCTGCCCACGTCAGCTGCTGCTCATCCTGGGCCACTGCTTAACATCAGACCTATCCTGAACGACGTGATCTACCGCCTGCAACTCCCAGAGAGCTCCAGATAAGCATCCACCACGCGGCCCAAATTTATGGGGACATTTTGGAGCAGACCAGAAGCAGCCTGCAGAAAGCCCCACAGGAGTGTTGTTCTTATGACATACATTGACAGTAAAGTTCTGTGTTTGGTGTATGTAGTATCATCTACCTAGTCAGTGTGCAGGGAAAAGGTGGGAAAAGAAAGCCGAACTACTCTTCCTCCTCATCTTGTAATGTGAGTGGTCCATGTGTTCCCATTGATATCCTAGTCTTAATCACGATGCACACAACTTCCCTATGGATCAGCAGTGGCACGTGCTCAAAGCGAGACACTTGCTGCTAATCTACATTTATCCTGTAGTGCCAGGCTAATCCAGCAGCCTCTCAAAGCTAGAAGCAGAAGCATCATTCTACCTCTGAGCTATGGTTTACAAGGATTATCAGCTTCATGTAGAGGTTAAGCTCTTTCCTCAAAGGAACTGTAAAGACAAGCTGGCAAACTAATGCAAATCCTGTCACGGAAGCTGACAGCCAATAAACCAGTGTCTGTGGGATAAGGGCAGGTGAGGAAAAAAGTCAAGGTAAACCAAAAATAGACAAGAGCTATTCTGTACCAATCTCTCACTATGCCTATCCTTCAACATCAAAAATAATCCCTGAGAACTCAATGTTAGTTTTAATTTAGCAGGATACTGGAGCCAGAAAAGGAGCAAGTAAAGCACATGTATACTGTCTCTACACTGACCAGATTTTATGGAGTAAATCAGCTCATATTAATTACATTAATTTTCATTAGCCTTTAAAATTCCCATTCCGTAACTGAATAAAGTGTTATATTCCTGTAGCATCTCTACTGTCTAACACAGCAGCCCAAAATCTCTCCCATTTAGCCTAAACAAAACTCTGGGGAAAAAAAAACACTTTCTGAGTTTCTCTTTCCTTTTATTCACGTAGTAATTAAGACCAACTACCTGTTTTACGCTTTGCTTACACCAGACCTCTCCAGGTCCCAAAACAAGGGACTTGCACAATTAATTTCAATCTAGTCCAGATGGCAGGATTCCACTCAGATCTAAGCATGCACACAGACGGCAAAGCTTCGCTCCAACTAAAGCCTGCAAAATTCAACTAACACTACAGGGTCAGCTGAGGTCTCAGAACAAAGTCTGTCTTGTTTTGCTTGCCCACGAAGAATGAACATTCCTTCCTTCACCAAGATGAGCACAAGATTCCCAATCACCTGCCTCTTCCCTTTCCCACCCTGCCCCCCCAAAAAACACGTGCACTCAGCACCCCAACAGAAACCAGTGCCAGAGCTCCCTGGTACACACCAGTGTGGGTGCGAAGGTGGGCTTTGAGGTGGGAGCTTTTGAAATAGGTTTTCTTGCAGCCAGGGAAGTCGCAAACATAATTCCTCCGTCTAGAAAAGTCCATCTGGGGGGCGCAGGTTTGTCCAGAAGCGATGAACACAGGAGCAGGGGCAAGGGGCAGTAACTTGGTGTTCCCAACAGTCATTACAGTCTGCGGGCACTGTGCTGTCTGTGGGACAGTAGGCTGGGGAAGGACCAACATGACAGTCCCCTGAGGCACAGAAGGTCCCACGAGCACAGGCTGGGACAGTGGTGCTGTCTGTGGTAAAATAGGTTTCATGGGAGTTGAGAGTGCTGGGGTTGAAGGCTTGACATAGGCATTGATCATACTGCTTTGTCCATTTAAAGGGATCATTTGACAGAGAACTTGGGGGCTTGAAACAGGGGCAGGTGTCACTGGGGTAGCTCTTTTTTGCAAGTCATTCTCACAGTTCTTTGGTAAGTGGGTCTGCGGTGAAACAGGCTGGACTGGTAGTTGCCCTTTATTGGTCACAATATCACTGGAGTCATGTGCATACGGCTGATGTACCGGAGAGGTTTTGTTGATTAAATCATCTGCAGCACACGTGTCCTGTGGCAGTCTGGAATGTCTTCGTTCATCCACTCCACACCAGTCTCTGGAAGTGCCATAGCCTGAAGTTACCTTTGTTTTCTCTTGCACACCAGGAATGTGTTGGTAAGCAGAACTATCACCTGTGTGACGTATGACACTTGTTACCATGGCCCTGCAAGGCTGAGGGGCAGAAGATTCAGAGATTCCTGGCTTCTGAGTGCACTGTCGCTCCACGCTGAGAACAGATGGCTTGGTTATGGGAGAGGCACCAGTCGCTGATGTGACTAAGCAGGCAGCTGTATTTGCCATGACAGTCCTTGGTTTGGAATAAGTGACTTGTGAGGAGAGGAGCGTAGCCGCTGATATCTCAGCAAAGTCAGGGCTGTGCGGAGGGGTCATGCACTGCAAAAAACAAAACACCATTGTACGTCAGTGTAATTCCATAGCACAGTTTTCCACTATCTTTACTGTGAAAAATAAAATTATGCCCCCTCCCCAGAATCTCAGAACCTGCCTCTTAAGACAAACTGATTAAAGAGTACTGTGATTTAATCCCAGACGGCAACCAAGTGCTATGCAGCTGCTTGCTCGCGCATCCCCTACTCCCAGTGGGATGAGGAAGAGAACTGGGAGAAGGTAAAACCTATGGGTTGAGATAAGAACAAGTTAATAATTCAAATAAAAGGAAATATAGTAATAAAAATAATTGTAATGAAAAGAGAGGAACAAGTGATGCACAGTACAGCTGCTCACCACCCTCAAGGCCTGGCCCTGAGCAGTGATCGGCCCTTCCTGGCCAACTCCCCCCTGTTTATACACTGAACATGATGTATGGAATATCCCTTTGGCCAATTTGGTCAGTAGCCTCCTGGCCATGCTCCCTCATGGTTCCTTGTGCACCTCCACACTGGCAGCGCACGGGAAACTGGAAAGTCCTTGAGTTGGGGTAAGCACAGCTCAGCAACATCTCGAACACTAGTATGTTATCAACATTATCCTCATCCTAAATCCCAAACACAGCACTGCAGCATCTACTAGGAAGAAAATTAACTCTATGCTGAAAACAGGACAATATCCACCCCATATTCTATGCCATTTATGTCATGCCCACACTTTTCAATACATCCCAATTAACCACCATCACTTTTCCTGTCTTTTGATACATACACACAGATATCATTCCCTGTCTATGGGCAGGCCATCGCTCTAAAACATCTGTTGAGTTCATTTATCCATGACTTTGGGCTCTATCTCACAGTAGTCCTTCAGGGCAGGAGAGATGGTATGTAGTGTGGGATTTGTTGCCTGCTGAAGTCAGTTCTGATTCCATCTGCATTCCACTTGTCCAGTTTCATCAAAGTTCATTCTTCATTAATCTGGGTGATTCTCACCCTAATACCCTTGATGTTGCATGTAGCCACCACAGCAGTGATGACATACAGTGCTCTATGGCAATGAACATCATACAATCCAAATAATTGGCTATTCTCAGATCCCCTTGAAGCACACATTGGCCTTCCCCAGCCTCCCACATTACCCATCAAGTGTACACAGGCCCCAGAGCAAAAAGCAAGCCCCTGGATGGGTTTGTCTTCGCCTGAGGCAGGAATAACTCAGATTGTTCCCCTGAGAACCTTTTCTATGTGCACTACAGGGACTTTATCCCCTTTGCCCTGTCGCTATGAGACTTCCATTCCAAAGCCCAGGACAGTGTTCTGGGTGGTGGCATGGGGCATATTTCCAGCCATCCAATGGTTGCTTCCACCATTTTAAGCATGTGGCACTTGCCTTGGCAGGTTTCAGGGAGTGATACAATCAATCTGCCAGGTCTATCCACATTTTTATTTCAGCCTCCACACCAAGGAGGCTTTACCCACTGCAGTGCATGTTCCACATTTCATGGATAACCCATGCGATAGTGATGACGGTCACCCCTCAATCATGAGCCCATCTAAATGTTGCATTTCTTCCCTGGGGTGCTATGGGCTCACCAAGCAATAAATAATTTACTTTCACATTGCCAATCCAGATCCACCTAAGCCAGTTCAGTCTTAGCAGCCTGATCCACCTGTTGGCTGTTTTGATGTTTTTCAGTGGCCCAGCTCTTGGGTACATGAGCATCTACATGACGTACCTTCACAAACAGGTTCTCCACCCAGGCAGCAATATCTTGCCAAAATGTGGCAGCCCAGACTGGGTTTACCACTGCACTGCCCATTGCTCTGCTTCTATCACTGCAACTGCCACCACAGGGCATTGCCACTATCCACGACTCAGTACAAAGTAATGGCCATTCTTCTCATTCAGCAAGGTCAAAAGCCAGTTTTCACCCCTGCAGACTGACTCAATTCACCTCCTCCTTTAGCAGTTTCTGTAACTTGTTGTAGGGGACTCCATACAGCTGTTTTCTGATCTCCAATGCAGGACCCGTAGCAAACAGTGCACATTGTTTCTCTTTTTTTTTGTGATTTATTATCTAGTAGGCCTTTTCAGCACACATCACCTCCTCCTTAGGTGACATCCTGGAATCTCTGCCCTCTGACCAGTCCATGATCACTTCCAATATTCCTGGATGATTAGGGCTTCCTATGTGAGCTCGTTGTGCAATCAGCAAGACCCACTGATTCCAGGTAGCATCAGCTGCATCATGTGTAAGAGACCAACCTTTTGAATGTCCAGCCCCGCACTAGCAGATGGGGTGCCAGGAGGAGCTGTGCTTCAGTACCAACCCCTTCCCATGTGGCTCAAACACCTTTATGAGCTGCCAGTATCTCTTTTTTCAGTTGTAGCACAGTGAGCTTCAGATCATCTGTACCCCCAACTCTAAAATCCTAGAGGTTGACCCAAATCTCCCCATGCGCCTTCTGCCAGAGATTCCAGGTAGGGCCATTCTCCCCAGCTGTGGTGTACAGCACATTTTTTATACCTTGTCCTGCCTGGACTGGCCCAAGGGCTGGGACATAGTTAATTTTCTGCATGAATTACCTCCTGTTTAATTTGTTCAAAGGCTTGTTGTTGTTCAGGGCCGCATCTGAAATCATTTTTCTTCCAGGTCACTTGACAGAGAGGTCTGACAATCAGACTGTAATTTGGAATGTGCATTTTCCAAAAACCCAAATGCCTAAGAAAGCTTGTGTTTTTTTCTTACTCATTGGTGGAAACACAGCTGTTATTTTGCTGATCAAATCCACTGGGATTTGACAACATCCATCTTGCTATTCTATTCTTACAAACCAGACCCCTGCGCAGATACCTTTGGTACTTTGCTTTTGGCAAAACCAGTTTTCAGAAGGATCTGAACTATTTTCTTCCCTTTCTCCAACACTTCTGCTGCTGTATTGCCTCACACAATGGTGTTCCAGAGCTTCACCCTGCCCCAGCGCAATCTGGGATCCATGGCAAATGATTCAAATCTCTGCCACACAGGTTGTGTGTGCAGAACTTTATCTGCATCTATGGGTGACTGTGCCTTGTTTGTGTCATAATAAATCACCTCCAGTATGGCTAATTCCCTGAGGTAGTAGATATCTCTCTCTGTGGTGGCCCACCTGGCTGGATGACATATCTTTCCTGAAGGCCTCTGTACCTTTTAATTTAAGGCTACTAGCCCCACTGGAGCAGCCAGGTGACAATGTGCACACCTGGATGAAGGGTGAAACCTTTTCACATATCCCACAGCTCCCTCAGGGACAGGGATTGAGTAGTTACCTCTTGTTCTGTCTCTTCCTCCAATTCTTGTGATGGCCCTTTACTAAAGGAACTGACTGTCATGTCCATTTCTTCTTGTGCACGGGGCCCACTGACAGCAGCACAGGCTCATCCTCTGGTTTTGGCTGCATCATCCATCACCAGGGTCTGAATAGTCACAGTGCCTGTCACCAGGGTCTGAGTAGCCACAAATAGCTGCTTAACCCTAAACTAGACCCGAACCGCTATCACAGTTCAAGGTCATTCACAGACCCTGCTGGTTTCAACATCTCAAGAATATTTAGAATTTTCAAAATTCCCAAACACAATTAATTAGCCAGAGAAGGGGAAGATGTGGGAAGATGTCTTCTCCACAGATTGGCTCTCCGAGGAGAAAAGGTAACAGGTGTAATTGTTAGATAAGTTTCTAATAAATGGCTCCCCGAGTACAGAGGTGACAGTGATGCTGAGTATGAAAAACAGATTAATTTCAAGACTAGCAATTCTATGCTATCATAATCCAGTGTTACAAAGTACAATAAAATGATAACCGCAGCCCAACCCTCACAGATTATAAACACCACAACAGGGAACATACACAGCAAGCAAGGTGTCACATAACACAACAACTCTGAGAGCAAATAATTCAACACTGCAATCGACAACTATTAAATTAATAAAACGAATGCTGATAAATTTGTTTCAACACACTTTGGTCAGATCTGTTATGGAGGAGAACCAAAAGATAAAACCCACAGGCTGAGATAATAACAAGTTCGTACAAGTCATACACAGTACCACTCTCACCATCCACTGATCAATACCCAGCCTGTCCCCAGGCAGCACTGGTCCCCCCCCAGTTTTGATGCTCTATGGTATGGAATATCCATACCATATCTCCAATGGCCAGTTTGGTCAGTAGAGTCCTGGCCATGCTCCCTCATGGCTTCTTGTGCACCTCCACACTGGCAGCACACAGGAGACTGGAAAGTCCTTGAGCTGGGGTAAGCACTGCTCAGCAACAACTAGAACATCAGTATGTTATCAACATTATTCTCATCCTAAATCCCAAATACAGCACTGTGCCACCTAGTAGGAAGAAAGTTATTTCTATCCCGGCCAAAGCCAGGACACGTATAGTGCCTCATCTCATGGTCATTCTGATCTTGCTTAAAAGCATATTAATAAAAGGAAGACAATGAAGCAGCTCTAAATCTGCATAAAACACTGCAAGTCTGCTTACTGCACTACAAAAAAGTCTCATTCCTTTCTCTTCAGCAATGAGTACAGCTATGAGAGGCTATATGAGCACTCTGCTGTTCACAGAGAACAGAGCAGCAACAGGTAGCAATACTGCACCTTTCCATTTCAAGCTCCCAGAAAGCCCTAGGTCTTTTCTCAATGACTACCTTGTCAGCTTATGGCTACTTCCGAAATAAAGACAAACTAACTGCTCTCTCCCTTCTTATTCACCCATTTCTCTCTATGATCTCTTCCTGCACCACCTCTCCTTCCTCCTTTACCACTGAAAACTGTCCTGTGCTGCTCAAGTGACAATGCCACTGAGTGGCAGGAGATGAGAGCAGCTCATCATGATGAGAGCTGCCATTCTATCTCAGCCTTTTTCCTCCATTATTCCCTCTTTTCTTGACATAACTGCATACTAGAAGCCTCCTGGTCGAAATAGGCCTTAACCATCTAAAATCTGAATGGCGCCAAGCCCTTTTTTAATACCTACTTTTGTTGCAACATAAATTGCAACAAAAGACAAAAATTTGGATTCAACTGACATTAGTCAGCTGGAGTAGACCAATGTCTGGAGAAATAACAGACTACAAGTACAAACACATAGCACAGAAACTAATTAAATTGTCTATTTCACAATGGTAACATGTACTTTCTCTTATAATGACCAGAGTGAAGTCAAACGTCATCAAGAGTCTTTTTTATACGGCGTTTGCAGATACACTGATGCCAAATCACTGAGGCTCACTCTGCCATTCTTAGTCAAAGTGCTCCAAGAAACCTACAGCAGCCATCCTGACATCCCTGTCAAGTCAAATAACCACTTAACAAGGGCTTTCACATCTAGATTTAACAAGGGATGAATCCCTTACATTTGCCAAACCAGAGACGGCAGAAAAACCCAAGCTCAACATGCTCAACTCAGTACTCTGTGCGCACACAGAGCACAGGCTGTGCTGTGACACAGGGACACCTGAGCAAGCTTATCTTTTCAAGACGCTAAAGGACTGCAGAGATGTAATATCCAGGTGTTGGGCATATTTATTCTGTATTCATGTTTTCCTTACCAGCGTCGATAGGTAGTCCTTTGGTAACTCAGACGTAGCCTCAGTGTGCATTGTGAAATCCCCAGAATCTGAGAAGGGCGTGAGTGGCCTTATCTTTAATAGGTCACCTTTCTGCGATCTTTGACCCCAGGAGCTCATACAAACAAGTGCTTCAACGGCTTCAATGTCGTTCTGCTCCAAGGTGCTGCAGGTAGACCTTTCACTGTCATGACGCTGCCTTTCACGGATAGACTCATAGATGTCCACAATGTCAACCTGAATGTAATCGGATTACTGGCCATTAGGACAAGTCAGAATACAAAGCTGACACCACCCACACACTGTCTGCTCATGATGAAGGTCATCTGAAACAGATCCCATGCCAGTGGCAAGACTTTTACCAACTGACTCCACTCTCACTCTCCCTTCCCCGCCACCTCATCTCCACACCCCTTTCTTTAAAAAAAAGAAAAAAAAATTGAAATAGAAAAAAGAATGAAGTGTGATTTGCAGGAAAGGAACAGATACGTGTGTGGCTTACGTTTCCAAAGCTACTTTCCTGGATTACACTACTCTGAATAAACAGATCCCATGCTTGCATACAAGAAAAAAGAGGAAAATCCTGACTTCCAACCTTGTTTAGACAAGGCTGTTCCCTGGACCCAAAAGACAACTGCTATTCAGCACTAATCTCATTCGGGTAACATCCAGAAGATAAATTTCAGCTGACAGTAGGATGCTTTAAGGTATGATCATTGACTTGGAGTACCACACCTTGCAAAAGCATTTTTGTCTTATTTTTACTGACAGTGAAGCCAGGATGGGGGAAAGGATGGAAGGAAAATAGTCTTCAAAGCGCAGCAAGAACTGTCTGCATCGTAGTTCAGAAAAATCTGATAATACATGGGTGCTAGGTATCCAAAAGACACTATGAGTAACATGAAGACAAACGTAATCACAGAAAAGTCTTGTGAGCATATGCATGCATGCAAAACACTTCATTTCTCTGTGAAAGGATGTCCAAATTCACAAAGCTCTCACGGTGCTTGGCAGTGGCTCCAAAAGCTATGCTGCACTGATAGTTCATTGCTCATGTACCAGCTCATTCTCAACTAGGCCTCCAAACTCTTCCAGTCTTTACAGACACCAACTAACTCAAAGGCTGGGATTCAGAGGAATGGATAACAACTCTTGAGCCTGCTGCTATTATAAAGAGTGTATAAATACTGCAGCAAATGCATTCTTATTTAGAAAGCACTACGACATTGACAGACAGCATGGCCTTGAGCCCTAGCAGGAGCTCTACTAATTGGGTAACAGAACTCACACACTTAAGCCAATGAGTTTTGTTACTGAGTTAAGTATTTTGGAATTATACTTATTCAACAGTGCCTCAAAGATGACCCTGTCTTCCCAATAGGGATGTGCAGGCAAACACCTAAAACACAAGGGGTCAAAAACACCAGTACTGCTCTTGTAAAGGGTTTTCACCTAAAACATGAGGTACCCAGGTACAGAGATGTCAAGAGTGGGGGGCAGGAAGGGGTTAAAGTACTCTAAAGCAATTAACTGCTCAGAGAGAGACTTTTAAGAATTTCCCCTGAAAAAAAAAAAAGAGAATGGGAATGAGGGCAAGAGAGGCAAGGCCACACCAGGTGAGGCTCTGTACTGAGCAGACACAGAGCCTGCAAATGCTCCTCAAAGTGTGTAGGCAAACAAGCCAGCAGGGTTTATTTTTTCCAACCCTACATTTCAGGAGAGCAGTTTTCCCCAAAGAAACATGAAAAAAATTTATACCACGCTCCAAAAAAAAACCCCAAACCCCACTAAAAAAAGCCCTTTCTGCAAGCGAGCGCTGCAGCCCGGGCTCCCCGGCTGCTGCCAGGGAAATGGCCAACCGCGCCGGCTGCCTGTCCTCACATCACCCCGGCGGGAACTACGTGCGCGGGAAGGGAGGATGGGGAGCGGGCAGGATGGTGCGGGCAGAGAGGATGGGAAGCGGGCGGGGAGGTGCGGGCAGGGAGGATGGGGAGCGGGCAGTGCAGGCAGGGGGATGGGGAGCGGTCAGGGAGGTGCGGGCAAGGAGGATGGGGAGCGGGCAGAGAGGTGCGGGCAGAGAGAATGGGGAGCGGTCAGTGCAGGCAGGGAGGATAGGGTGCGGGCAGGGAGGATGGGTCGCGCGTGGGGAGGTGCAGGCAGCCAGGATGGGAAGAGGGACGGAGGTGCGGGCACGGAGGATGGGTCGCGGCAGGGAGGATGGGGAGAGGGCAGGAGATGCGGGCAGCATGGGCTGCGGGCAGGATGGAATGAGCGAGCAGTGCCGTTCGGGCCCCGCGGGTCCCCGCGCCAGGCAGCACCTCCTCCCGCCCGGAGGGGCCGCACCGCCCCCGCCCCTCCCCGCCCCACGGCCGGGTGTCCCCGGACGGGCGGCGCCGCCGAAGGGCGGATGGCGGGAAGGGAAGGAAGAGGAGACGGAGGGCAGCTCCCGCCCTGCCACCGCCCCGCACGGTCGCTGCGGTCGGGCCGCCCCCCACCTTCCCCGCAGGTGACCGGGGCAGCCCCCACCTCCAGGGGCTCTGCAGGGGCACGGTCGCCCTGTCCTCCCGGCCCCACCGACCCGCTCCCCGCGGAGTGAGCAGCGGTCCCCGCGCCCTGCCCGCCGCCGAACACGTGCCGTGCCCGGCCCGGCGCCGGCAGCCCCCGCCGCCCCCTTCTCCCTCCCTCCCTCCGCCCGCCCGGTGCTCACCGCGGGCGCATCTCCCATGTCCGAGCAGGGCGAGCCGTGCATGGCGCGGCTACGGCAGGTGGTGCTGGCGGCGGTGCTCCCGGGGAGCGGCAGCGGCAGGCGCAGCGGGCACGGCGGCGGGAGCGGCGGGAGCAGCGGGAGCGGCCGCGGCGGCCCCGCCCCCTCGCGCCCCGCCCGGCGGGAGCGGCGCGGCCGCGCTGGGGGAGCGCTCCGAGCCCGCAGCGCCAGCAGCGCCGGGGGGGGAGCCCAGCCAATCAGCGCCCGCCGCGGCCCGCGCGCGGCCAATGAGCGGCGGCGGGCGGCGTGATCGCGGCGTGCCCGCGGGGAGCGCGGCGCGTGGGCTCGGCCGGCGGGCGGGCGGGGCCGGGGCGGGGCCGGGGCGAGGGAGCGCGCGCTGGAAACTGGGGGAAAGGTCGGGGGCGGGGCGGCGGCCGGGAATGCCCCGCGCACGCGGGTGGGCGGGGCCGGCGGGTGTTCCCCGCCCCCCGCGGTGCGTGCGGGCCGGCACGCGCGCTCCCGCCAACTGCCTGCCGCGCGCGAGGGGAACGTCCCCGTTCCCGCGGCTTCCCGACACCCGCCAGCAGCTCTCCCGCCCTGGGGGACCGTCCCTGTTCCCACAGCTTCACAGCACCCGCCCGCAGCTCTCCCGCTCCGGGGAACTGTCCCTGTGCCCGCAGCTTCCCGACACCCGCCCGCAGCTCTCCCGCTCCGGGGAACCGTCCCTGTGCCCGTAGCTTACTGACACCCGCCCGCAGCTCTCCCGTCGAGGTTCCGCCAGCAACGTGCGGTGGGGAAAGTGCTCTGCTGCCGGCCTGACGATCTGGGCTTAAAAATAACCGTAGGCCACCACCCCAAAACCCACGAAGGGTCGTTGTTGTGGATTACTAGATTCAATCCAGCAAGCGTCTTTTAAAAGGTCACAACATACCTTCTATGAAACAATGTGTGTTCTTCACCTTCCCTTCCCCAGCCCCTTGTTTCCATAGCCGGAGCATATTGGCCCTGTTGTTCCCAGCAGGGTTTGTGGTTGTACGGGGTGGCATCAAGTGCTGGTAGTGGTGGCACCAATACCTTGCCTGCAGCCACAGGATGGGGCAGACCTTGGTCCCTTGGGATGGGACAGACATGGGTCCTGTGGGCCTCTGTCGGCTGCTGTCCATACCAGCGCTTTCCCAGGCCGACTCTCCCCCGAGCACCTCCCTGGCACAGAATGTGCACAGTGAAAAGCATCTTATCCTGTGGAATTATCTCTACTTGTTCCTTCCCCAGTTTCTTAAGATGTGACGTCCTCAGTGTCCATGTGGAGGATATGGGAGGGATCACCTTGAATCTCCCCATTCCTTTTGCTGTCAGCTTCACTTGGCCCACAGAGTTTATCTTTTCCATTACAGTTCTTCTGTATCACTGCCCTTCCCTGCTGTCCACGTAGTTTCTAAAGCTTCATTGTTCTGTGCTCATTCCTGATGTCTATTACTTCGCATTTCGTGTACTTTAGCTTTCCCAGCACTAGCACTTCCCAACCCATCAAAAATCGAATTAAGAGGATTAAAAGTCGAGGTCTCTCTGCAGAGCCTTCCTGCCTTCAAGGGGGTCAACAGCTCCTCCCAGTTTTGTGCCATCTGCAAACTTGCTTAGTATCCCTTCCAGTCCTGCGTCCAAGTCTTTAGTGAAGATGTTGAAGAGCACAGGGCCCAAGATGGAACCCCACTAGTGACAGGTCACCGGTCTGATGTTACCCCCCTCACTGTTACCCTCTCTGCTTGACCCATGAGCCAATTGCTCACCCACCACATGATGTGTTTATCCAGCTGTGTGCTGGACAGTTTGTCCAGAAAGATCCTGTGAGAGACAGTATTGAAAGCTTTACTGAAATCCAAAAAGATGACATCAACTGGCTTCCCTTGATGAGCTAGGTGGGTTACCTTGTCATAAAAGGAAATCAAGTTTGATAAGCAGGACGACTTTCCTCTCATGAAATTGTGCTGGCTTTGACCAATGACTGCATTGCCTTTCAGGTGTTTTTCAGTACCACCCAGAATAATCTTCTCCATAATTTTACCAGGTACTGAAATTCATGGATTCAAGACCAGTTAAAAGAAGTGATGTTACACATCTGTACTCTAACTTGTGCCATAGGAGAAATGCATTTGATTGTGCTCCCCTTCCTGAGCTAAAAACGGCAACTAAAGTTTTAAAATAAACCCTCGGAGCTCTTACCAAAACCACCTTGTCTGCCTTGTTCTGCTGCTGCCAGCTGAGATGAGCTCAGATGAGCATCTTCACCCTCACACTTGATGTCTGTAGCAGAGCACTGGTCTGAACCCCACAGAGCCTGAGCCTCCAGCCTTAGCAGCCTAGAACTTCTCCTCCTCTCCCCACTCTCACTTCTCCCTCCTCTCTTTCCCTTCCTGAGGCTGCACCAAGGTGAGTAACAAAGCAGTTAATATTATCCTGCTTCTTTGTACTTGTGCTTACACCCACTGACTTCCCCAAGGGTTCCGACCAGCAGCACAGCTTCCTGAGCAGTGCACGAGTGAGCTCATCGGGATTATCCACGCTGGCTGTGGTTTCCCTCCTGAAGCTAGTAATCTGGAACAAGGCCCAGATATCCTCAGTACTTTTCCAAAGAACTTGGAGGAGCCTACCCATGTCAGTGGCTGCAGGATGCTGGTGTCCTTGCCCTGCCTGGCTGTGGCAGTGTGCTCCCCATCCCACCCCTCCAGTGCTGCTGCTGCTCTGGTATCTTCTGGATTGGGCTCTCTGGGGACCATTTGATTTTGTAAAGGCCTGTTTAACTCAGACTGCTGGCAAACACTTCAGAGAAAAGCTTTCTTTGTTGGAGATAGACAATGTCTTTGTTCCAGCCTGGGAAGGAGCAGATGTAAGAGGCTGCATCAGAGGGTTGAGAAGGCTCTGCTCTGGTTATCTTATCCTTTCAGCTGGGATGACAAGAAAGAATCAAACGAATGTGAGTAGGAGGGAAAATATTTAATACTGTAGACTGAAAACAACAAAAGGTCATGCAGGCAGCTCTCCCCCATTCCCTTTTTGCAGCTAATTATGCCATAAACAATTCAAAAGAGACTAGAGGGAGAATATTACAGGCTTAGACGGTTTCCCTAATATTTACCAGCAGTTAAAAATAGACCAAAGCAATTGTCTGGGGTGCAGCTCTACAGTTAGTGCAATTTGGCAGCGGCATCTGGTCTGGCCGAATACAGTAGTGGGCTACTGTAGCAAACACATGTAGCCTAGCAAATAGGACAGGATTAAATAAATATAGATAATTACAGTCAGAGCTCCCATGCAGAGTATGTGAGAAGATACACGGGAAGAAATGAAAGACTGTGATATGTGTGTGTGAGGATGCATCTCTGTCCCCTCCTCCTCTTCTGTTGTGAAGGACAGAGCAGTCAGAGCTGCCACAACCCCAGATTGTCCCAAAACATGCTTGCTTGGCCCACAGCAGCAGACAGAGAAGAAACTCCCCACCACGGAGGAAACTAAGGAGTTCTCCTAGGTGGTGTCTGTCACCAGCTGCTGGAAATGGCTGCAGCAGCCCTTGGCCAAGGGCAGGAGCAGGACCAAAGGGATTTATCCAGAGTGTGATTGCCCTATTCCCACTCAGTGGGAATAGCAGAGATACGGGAGGTATTTATAATCAGAGGGTATCTGTCAAGAATAGTGGAGGGAAAGGAATATAAGGGATAACTATGAAGAACAGAGATGGGAAGAAAAAGGGAATAAAAGAAAGCAGACAGGTCAACAAGGAATATTTCTTGGTAGAATAATTCCTGAATGCAAAAGTGATGATAAATCCCTGGGGTTTTACACAGACTTTGGCCCAGCTGACATTGAGTGTGCACGTGAGGGATGTTTTGAGGGATTACCTCTTTCCTATGGAGCGAGCGGGTACAGCCATACAGGCCACCCAGCCTTTGCTGCTCCTGCAGCATCACGGAGCGGGAGGGACACGCTCCCAACGTGCCGAGAGAGGCGAGCGCGGTGCTAGACAGGGTGTCCCAGGGGAGGGGGGTGCAGCCGTGCCGTCCCCCGCACTGTCACGCTGCACGTGGGCCAGCTGCCAGCGGGGAGATCACATTTATCATTGCGGGCTATTGGATAGCGCAGCAATTTCCCCCCCCAGTCCTCCCCGACAAACTGCCTACGTGTCTGCCAGCAGGGACAGGCGGTGACACAGCAGCCTTTGCCCAAAGGGAGGACAAAACCCACAGTCCTCACGTGCCATCCCCAACTGGTTGAGTCAAAAGTCAAATTCTTCCTCGCCTGCATCTTTCATGTTCACTTTCAGAAGCAGACTGACTTTTTGGTGTGTGGATAAGCATCCAAGGAATGGGTTAGCAGCCATCACAGCATAAGGAAACAGCCAGATTACGACAAAAGGAAAGGCTTTAAGAGAAGGGAAACAAAAACTGTTTCCCACTCGATTTTGGACCCGGAGTGCTCATAGAATAAACACTCGCCGCCAATTTCTTTTTTTCCTTTACTCCCCAAAATATGTTTCTACCTGAAAAAAGATTGACTGCATCAAACACTTTGTGAGAGCTGGCAGTACAACAGGGAGAAATTACCACTCAAACAGATTTGTTACGAGTATGTGAAACATAGTGTTTACTGAATTAAAACAAAATGCAATCTACGAATATTGATTACAGGTGTGGACCGTCCACAGATCCACTGTAATAGAAATAATAAAGTGACAGTAATAAGTATGGCACGCTAGTGCACCATCTGCTCATTCGAGTGCACCATCTGGTTTTTCTACTGCTACTTGTGCCCTGATCCTATTTTAGTGGCACCAGGAGATGGATTCAAATACCAGCAAAAATTGAAATTACATGCTATTTATTTATTGTTCCGCTTAAGTGGATGTCTTCATCGTTTTCACTGTTCCCTTGACCTCCATATTACTGTTAGCTAAGCCCATGCATATTTTCTGACCCACAGTATATTAAAGTATTAGCAATGCTGATGGATGTTCCCCTCTTTTGGTCAACTCAGGACTTGCTGGGGCAGGTACCAAGCCTATTTGCAGATGTGTTTCATCTTGAATCATCTTTCACATATTAACAACTCTGTAGTGTTTTCATGCAGCACTCAGGTGCTGGGAAGACATCCTGTGCCACCAGGGACTGACTTCTGGATCACTGGACATTGTTCCCAGCTCGGGATGACTGGTTCCACAGAGTTCCAAACACACAGCATTAGCAGTAGCTCCTCCAGCACCAACACTGGCATCTCCTCGGGGATGTTGTCTATGTGCATATGAGTACTTGAGCAGCACTGAGCATAGAATGGTGCCAAGCCCAAGGGAGGTCTGTGGGTGGTGGTGGGGATTTTGGCTGATGGCAGATGCCCAGCTGTCTTCTCATATGTGTTCAGTTTTCGCTGGCTCTTGGCCAAGGTCCATATGTGGTCAGAAGAGCTGGTCAACGTGGTCTTAACCACTGCAGGCAGCTCACTAAGAGTCATCTTTTTTGACACCAGATGGGATTTGTTTAAGATCCTGTCACTTCTTCCTGCTCTTCACACTGCTTCTGGATTACCTGGCTGATATCAGTGGGATTCTCTGCATTGTTCAGATGTATGATCTCTGTACCCCATCATGTTTAATAATGCAAGACATTACTGAGCATCTTCAAAAGCTTCCCCCAACACCCCTTTCTGGGAATGGGCCCTTCTTATGTGCCTGAGAGGGGCCAAGACATCCTAGACCTTCTTGTCACAATGAAAGGTTGCTGCCACTTGAGGTCACGTTTCCAAGCAGACCTTAAAATAAGAGCCCATGTAACTTCTGGGCTACTGCATTACCCCCCTTATGCACTCCCCCTCACCTTCAGGGGGACTCCTGACCCTGCCCTTCCTGGGAAATTAATCACTCACATGTACTTGGTCCACACTGTCCATTTTGCAGCCTGCCCCCTCCCCCAGGAACATCCCTGTAAAAATATAACTATCTTGGGTTGCAGTTAATGACTATCACTGAAAATCAGACAGATGAGGGGGCTGAAGAGGGGCAGGAGATCAGCCAGAGCAGCTTTGAACAGAAGTAAGCACAGAGCTTGTGTGGAAGAGAAGGTGACAAATGAGACAGCCACCTTCAAGAGGCTGACCTTGGCACCGAACATGACTCTGTTGCTGCGCAATGGACACCAAAGCTCAGCCCGCTTTCCTCCACATGTGTTCTGGCCAGGGGTGAAGAACCTGGCTGTGGGGCCAACAGCACAGTGGGACCACGGTCTGCCCCACCTTGCTGCTCACAGATGCACAGGGTCTGCAGGAGTAGATGAGCCAGAGACAAAAGCTGAGGTAACCCTGTTCTGCATACTCAGCTTCTCTTGCTGCTTCCTATAACATAAATGTCTGAAATTTTGTCAGAGTGAGTGCCACTGTGAGTTTTGCTGTACAAAATCCTCCCTGTGACAGCTAGCTACACATATCCAAACAGACATGAGATTGCTAACCCATCATGTTTATAAATAAACTCCTCACCAGTGTGGCTATGACATCACCTTCTTCAGTTTCCTTGGGCTGCACTGCATCCACTCTCACTTCTGCTCCTCATCACAGGGTCTCCATTCATGCTCACCTGACACCTTCCTTTGCCTCCCCGGATGCTGCTCAGTGGGCACAGCAGCAGCCCTCTTAAAAGCACGTTGTCTCCAGCTGAGTCAGCCCTTGCTCCCTCATGGGTGATGGCATTTCTGTGTCCCTCTCCAAAGCCACATTTCTGCTGGGGGGCCAGAGAAGAGCTGCATCTGGCAGTGCAGAAACAGACAGGGCATGAGCTGAGGAGATCGCTTACAAGGGGAATTTCCCCCCTCCACATTGCTTGCACTCAAACTATGCCACTAATGATTATATACCCTGAGCACCCCTCCTTTATAGCTATATATTAAAAGGCATGGTAAAGTATAGGATTTTACTACTGACAAATACATTTTCCACTAAGACCCAAATAAATAAAAAAGCCACCTCTATTCTTCTGAGCCTTTGGGGGTTTAGGGGGGGAAGGCAGTAGCAACTGGCATTTTAGATCCTTGTCCTGCTGTCCAAGGAGGGGTGTCTTACCCCATTAATGCCCACATCCCATCCCCTCTCCAGCTAAGGAGATGGAAAACTGCAATTCCTGCTGTTGTGATACCTCCTCAGCAGTATTTCTGGTCATACATGACTCAGTCGGCTCCACCCACTTGCTCAGAAGCAGAGCAGACCCTGCTTGTTGTTTGGATAAACTATTCCCCCAGGCTGGGCTACTGAACATGGCTTGATACTTTTTATCATAACTGGTGCTTGCTTGGACTTACTCAATGCTAGTTCCCTTGCACAGCGGAGATTCTAATTCCTCCCTTCAAAGGCACTTTCCTACTTAGTTTTACAGTGTTTACATTAAAAGGACAAGGAGTCCTCATTTTTTCCCAGCACGGGTAAATCCTTACATCAGCCTTGGGTGTGCACTTCCTCTCCACTGCTGCAGTTCTTCAGGATGTTAAGAGGTGCAACGAGATGACTAATGTGAAATAAACTCAGGTTCCAGTTCTGGGCTGCAGCTCTTCTTGTTTGTAGCTGTGCTATTTTTCCTTTGTGAGTACAGGTAATGCTGTTTACTCTTAATTTCTTTCCCCTTGGGCATCCTTCCATGGTGCCAACAGAGCAGAGAAATGAGCTGGTGCCACGCCTTGCAGTGCTTTTCCAAGGGGTGAATGTTGTCCATTGATACCCCCAGGTGCACGCCCCACTTTAGGCTGCTCCACCTCTCTTGCCCACGGCTGCAGCTCATCTGAAGCAGCCCAAAATTTACCACTTCGTCTCTGATCTCCTGGTACCATTTCCTTCAGGAGACCCACCACACACCTTCACAAGACAAAAGGCACAAACTGAAACACAGGAGTTTCTGAACATCAGGAAATACTTCTTCACTGTGAGGGTGACCCAGCAGTGGCACAGGTTGCCCAGGGAGGCTGTGAAATCTCTGTCCCTGGGGATATTCAGAAGCCATCTGGACAGCTGACTGCAGGTGGCCCTGCTTGAGCAAAGAGCTTGGACCAGATGCCCTCCAGACATCCCTTCCAACTTAACAATGCAGTGACCTGTGAAGAGCAGTCTGAGGCTGAACTGTCACAGTTCTCCTGGATGGGAAAGGCCCTGGACGGGGGAGAAACACTGCTTTTACCCCAACACCTTCCCCACACACCCAGTAATGTCCAGCCTCATGGTTGAGCCCTGGCCACAGCTCCTTCTGCTCCACAAGTACCACCCCTCCTTTTCTCCCGATTGATTGACTGAAGTAAGCTGAGCTGTGAATATCCTGCCTGAATACCTTAACCTGAAGGTTTGGGCTTCCATTCAGTGCCAAACACAGACTTGCCCAGTCAACAGCGTAGTTTTTGCCCCAGCTCAGGTCAGGTCCTTCTTCTTCCTTCAGCAGAGGATGACATCCCAGCACCACTGCAACTAGGTGGGTGCCTCCAGCCAGATTTCCACCTGCTATCTCTGCATTTTATGGCATTCACACGGTCTGTCACTCTGTATTACATCTGCCTGAGCGCTGTCGCCAGGGAGCTCAAATATGCTTCATAAAAGCCTCAAGATGTACCTTTGGAGCAAAATAACAGCGGGGTAATGGATAGATGTAATGTAGCGTGAAGAAAGCCTTGAGGAGAAAGGGTTTTCAAAGCAGGGCAACAGGGGGAAATTCTGTCAAGAAATTAAATATTGCACAATTTGATGGTGTTGAAGAGCATCATTAACCCCAAGCATTTAAGAACTGAAAGATGGACCTGAAGGGAATAAAAAAAAAATAAAAAAATAAAAAAAAAAAAAAAAAAAAAAAAA
>NW_020955390.1:418893-517622 GCF_003031625.1 Empidonax traillii | reverse complement strand
CTTAATTTCTTTCCCCTTGGGCATCCTTCCATGGTGCCAACAGAGCAGAGAAATGAGCTGGTGCCACGCCTTGCAGTGCTTTTCCAAGGGGTGAATGTTGTCCATTGATACCCCCAGGTGCACGCCCCACTTTAGGCTGCTCCACCTCTCTTGCCCACGGCTGCAGCTCATCTGAAGCAGCCCAAAATTCACCACTTCGTCTCTGATCTCCTGGTACCATTTCCTTCAGGAGACCCACCACACACCTTCACAAGACAAAAGGCACAAACTGAAACACAGGAGTTTCTGAACATCAGGAAATACTTCTTCACTGTGAGGGTGACCCAGCAGTGGCACAGGTTGCCCAGGGAGGCTGTGAAATCTCTGTCCCTGGGGATATTCAGAAGCCATCTGGACAGCTGGCTGCAGGTGGCCCTGCTTGAGCAAAGAGCTTGGACCAGATGCCCTCCAGACATCCCTTCCAACTTAACAATGCAGTGACCTGTGAAGAGCAGTCTGAGGCTGAACTGTCACAGTTCTCCTGGATGGGAAAGGCCCTGGACTGGGGAGAAACACTGCTTTTACCCCAACACCTTCCCCACACACCCAGTAATGTCCAGCCTCATGGTTGAGCCCTGGCCACAGCTCCTTCTGCTCCACAAGTACCACCCCTCCTTTTCTCCCGACTGATTGACTGAAGTAAGCTGAGCTGTGAATATCCTGCCTGAATACCTTAACCTGAAGGTTTGGGCTTCCATTCAGTGCCAAACACAGACTTGCCCAGTCAACAGCGTAGTTTTTGCCCCAGCTCAGGTCAGGTCCTTCTTCTTCCTTCAGCAGAGGATGACATCCCAGCACCACTGCAACCAGGCAGGTGCCTCCAGCCAGATTTCCACCTGCTATCTCTGCATTTTATGGCATTCACACGGTCTGTCACTCTGTATTACATCTGCCTGAGCGCTGTCGCCAGGGAGCTCAAATATGCTTCATAAAAGCCTCAAGATGTACCTTTGGAGCAAAATAACAGCGGGGTAATGGATAGATGTAATGCAGCGTGAAGAAAGCCTTGAGGAGAAAGGGTTTTCAAAGCAGGGCAACAGGGGGAAATTCTGTCAAGAAATTAAATATTGCATAATTTGATGGTGTTGAAGAGCATCATTAACCCCGAGCATTTCAGAACTGAAAGATGGACCTGAAGGGAATAAAAAAAAAAAAAAAAAAAAAAAAAAAAAAAAAAAAAAAAAAAAAAAAAAAAAAAAAAAAAAAAAAAAAAAAAAAAAAAAAAAAAAAAAAAAAAAAAAAAAAAAAAAAAAAAAAAAAAAAAAAAAAAAAAAAAAAAAAAAAAAAGGCAAAGGGAAGTGATTTAGGATCAAAATCATCATCATTTTTCTTCCTCTTAAGACATCTTTCAAATTTCCTCTGCAGTTCCCAAAGGGAGGCTTGAAATTTTGAAGCGATGTAAAGCAATGAAAGTCAGTATAGGATCTTGGGTGTGCTGCTGGCCACGGGTGGTGCACTGTTGTGGTTCCCGGCCTCTCAGCATGTACAGATGAGCAGGGACAAGCTGCGTCTCTACAGAGATGTGGCGGATTTGAGCCCTTCTCTCATCAAAACCATCACCCCTGCTGAGCTGGAGCAGCCCACAGGCAGCATCCCCACAGGCACAGCTCAGCCCCTGCTAAGGCCAGGCTGGGGGATCACTCGCAGGCAAAGCTCTGGACAGGACTGCCAGGAGGTGCCAGCTCATTCGAGAATGGCCACATAGCACAGCAAGAGATGATTTAAGCAGTAATGGATTTTTTTTTAGCTTGCCATCGCTGATTTTATAACTGCCTCCTTTTGTCTCACGCATTACCCTGACCTGGGGCTTTGTAGGCAGCAAGTCTCGGCCAGCCTATTTCCTGCAGCGTGGGCTCTTCTTTAAGCACACAGAGCAGAAGCAGGGAGAGCAAGGGCTGGTTTTGGGCCCTTTAGGACATCCACAAGACGGGGGACCCAGCACTGCTGCCCCCCAAAAACCCTTGGCCAGCACTGGCTGACAGGTTTAAAGCATTTCAAGTGAGAAGTAGCAGAGATTGTGGAGAAACAACCTGCAGAGCTGACTACTGTGTGATCACTTCTCCTTTATTTACTTCTTAATTTACAAGGGTCATGCAATTACTTCATAAAAAGAATAATCTTATCACAAGAAGATTAGAAGCATCATCAAACCAAGCACTGGCAACAACCCCTGTGCCACTGGCACAGCTACCTGGGCAGAGCCAGTGCCAATCCCTGCCCTCCTGTGCCCCAATCTTAGGCACCTGTCACCCCCTGAGCAGGGCTGAACATTGTCCCCAGAGCAGTCTCTGTGGACAGCAGCTGCTCCAGCCAACATGTCTCTGCAGGCAGGGCTCTGGGCTCTGCCTGGGCACATGCCAACGGCTGGAGCAGGCAAGTTGGCTGAATCCAAACTCCTGGGCAGTGGCAGCAGCACTGCACCCTCTTTGCCCCAAACCACCAAGCTCAGATGCTGGGGGTGCAGATTCAACAGGCTGGCAGGGCCAGCGCTGCCCAGCTGGGGCTCTGTCTGGCTCTCCTCACCCACAGGGCACTGAAGAACCATGGAACTTGATTTCCCTGGTGCTGGGAACCACAGGATTCTCTTTGCCTGCCTCTCCCCATGTCACTTCCCACCTCTCCAAATTTCATTCCAATTTACACCGTTCTTTCCAGGCTCGTGGCAGCAGCCACCCATCCAGCATGCTCCATCATTCCACACTGCCATCAATCCCTGAGCCCAGGGCTGTCCCAAATCCCCAAACACACTTCTCCACCGTGTTTTCACTCATAAGAGCTGCTGCCAGCCTCAGCCACGTGCCTATCCTCTGCCTGGTGTGTGCTTCCCAAACTGCGGTGACAGTGAGCGACCTGCAGGCCAGTGCTGGGCTCGGGATGCTCCCTGAGATGACCAGCACTGCAGCAGGGGCACACAAGTTCAGCACTGTTGACACTGGTCACCAGCTGATATTTGCACATGCACCTGCAGCTTGCGGGATGGCCATGCTGGACACGGCAAATAAATAACACTTGAGGCAGCGGGCGCAGCGGCCATCCCACGAGCTGTGTGTGCAGGCAAACAGAGCAGTGGGTCAGTGGGGCACTGCCCTAAGCAAACAAGAAACTGTGAGATGCGCCAAAAACCCTGCAATCACCCCAGTCACAGCAGGTACTGAAGGAGAAAAAAAAAAAAAAAAAGCCAAATATCCCTTCTACAGCATTGTGAACTATGCAAAGGTAGGGTGAAGAAAGTAGGGTAGCCCAAGAACAAACAGTAAAAAAAGTATAAGAACTCTTATATTGGACCAATTAATCTAGTTGAGGTGTTGTCTAAATATTGTCTAATATTTAATAATTTAATCATAAGTCAAATGATTTAAAGTACAAACAAACCAAACAGAGGAGCATCTAAGTTCCATGCTCTTACAAAAAGGTTTTGCAATTAATAGACAAAAGCTCCATCAAGAAGCTGGAGACTAATGTGAATTCAGTTTTCCCATAAGAAAAGTCAGATCTTAGAAGCCTAACTAAATGTTTGCTGTAGTAGAGCCCCGAGTCACGCCCCAGGGAAGATGCACGGATCTCCATGGACGTCTGCCTGCCTTGAGAGTTCAAAGCTGCATCTTTGGGGGCTCACTTTACTTCCTTTAAACTCACTTGAATAGAAAAGGGCTGACAGTGTGTCAGGAGGAGGGAGGGCTGGCACAGACATACACGTGTACACCACGGAAAGGCTGAGGAAAATTACGGTGTCACACGCCAAGGGGAGAGGAGGTTTCACAGCCAGCCCTGCAGCCCATCCAGCCTCATGCTGAGGTCTGCTGTGAGACGGTCACCATGCCACACACCAACTTTATGAGGGCAACACCCCGCTCAGTCTGTCAGTGACACCAAGTCAGGTGGAGATGACACAGGGCATCCCCCAGCACTTGTGCGCCACCCAAGGCATGCCATGACTCGCCAGGTGACACGCTGCAGCATATTCCTACATCTGAGACACAGAACTACAGCACAGCCTGCAGAGGAACTAGAAATAAATAAGGAAATAAATAAAAGGTTTACCTGCCTTTTCCTACCCCAGAAACTTTCTGCCACCCACGCTGCTCCCCACCCGGCCCTGGGCATGTTGATGCAAATCCAGAGCTGGGAAGGTGCCGGCACAGAATCTGCCCCAGGACAGCACCCGCTGCAGGGGCTGGGGAGCCAGCTGCAGCAAAAGCTTGTTGAGACATTTTCTGACAGTGAAAAGAAGAGGTGAACATCCCTCAATACACTGTGGCATTAGGGTTATCTGGGAGATATTAGCACGAATTTTGTTTTCAGCTTGGGAAAGTCAGTACGTGCAGCTTCACCAGTGGTTCCTGCGCCTCCCAGGAAGTTACATTACATTACAACCATTACAACCAGCTCCTCCTGGAAGGGCATCCACTTCTCCCTGTAGAGATTGTGGGCTGGAAGTTTCAAGAAGCACCGTGAACTGGCAGCTAGGGACAGCTGCCAGCACCACTGTCAGCCCACACCTCATCTTCCACATCTACAGGGACAGCAGAGCCCATCCACTGCTGCACAGGGCCCAGACGGCGGCAACACCCCTCCAGCAGAGGCCACCAGGCATCGCTGACCCAACTGCGCACGTGAGCTTACCAATGGATGTTTTGCTCTCCTGCCAAAGGGTCCTATGCAAACAAAACGCTGCACAGCTTCCCCACAAATGCAAAATGAATTGAAATGAATGAGTTGAAATAAAGCAGAGAGTGAGAACAGGACTGACCATTTCTTATGCAGGAACAGCAGCAAGGCTGGCACTGGGATTTTTTTTTTTTTTTTTTGCAAAAAAACAAGGAAATGATCACGGGTGTTTTACAAATTCCCTGTCAAAGGAAAAACAAAAGGATAAGAGTAGATGTGTTTGTTATATAAAAGACTCATAATTAGAAATGAACATAAAAAATTTAATAGCTTGGTTTAAAATACATTTTCAATTAAAAAACAGCAAGCAAAACAAAAAAAAAATCAGTTTCATAAAACATACATGACATTGCTGCTACTGTTATAAGACCCGTGTCCCAGAGTATCTTATAGTGGAAAACAATCATCAGATTTAGTTCACATACTTCATTAAGTAGTAAAAAGAAATAACATTCATGTCAATCTTACCTCTATGGAGACTCTAAAATCTATTTCCCTGACCCTAGACCGAGTTTCTGTAATAAAACTTCCATTTTCAATAAAAATGTGTAAATATATATATATGTATTCTATATATCAGGTTTTTAAAAAAATTCCCTTGCCATAGTAACATTATTCCCGTGACTGATGAAGGGAAGCCCAAGTGGCGGGTTGGCGAGTCCCGTGGCTGCTCTGCAGGCGGTGGTTTCCTGTATGGGGTGGCAGGTGTTGGCCAAGTCTCTGCATGTTGTGCTGCACATCAGCTTCTCTCCTTCAGCTTTGAGCCCATGGGTTCTGTCCACATGCCCACAAAGATGCCTCCATGTGGAGTTTGCTCAACTCCAGCCACAGAGCAAAGAGGGGAGCATGTGGTGCCCAGAGTACTGTCAGCCATGGTGGGCCCATCAACAGAGGAGGAGAAGGAAGGAGGGGGGAATGGAGTGGTCCGTGAACCAGCTCAGGATTGATCCAAATACAAATCCTAAAATACTGTATTTCATGTAAGTCATTAAAAGATAAGGTGGGGAGGGACTTGAAGTGGTCACCTAGTCTCAGCACCAAGGGACAATCAATTACACCGGTGACAGTCCAGAGATAGCTTTGCCCAGCCTGGCTCTGAAGACCTCCAATGCCAAACCACCACCTTCCTGAGCAACCTGCTCTTCTCACTAGAGGAAACCTCCTCAACACCTGACCTGAATCTCCACAAATTACACCCACTACTTGTGCTTGCAATGGATGGGGAGAGCACTTCCACAAGCTTGGGAGGCTGCTCCCATCAACCTTCCCTTCTGAACGTGACTCTCAACCAGCCAAATCATCCAGCCCTTCTGCTTCAGAAGCCACGAGCTCTGCCTGAAGGACCGGATGGTTTGGTCTCTCTGAGACATCCAGTAGGACCAGGCTCTGCTGGCAGGGCACCGCTCTCCAGCAGAGGCCTCAGCGATGCCAAGTAGGGCAAAAGGTGGATCTCCGATTTCCTGCAGGCCATGCTCCTGCTGATCAACTCAATGTGGCATTTAACCTCCCTCTTCCAAACAGCACCACGACAGAGCTGAACAATTTGGGTTATGATTCGTTAACTATCAAGTGGAATCATTAATTATTAAACAGAAGCATATCCTACTTTTCTGGACTATTTCTCCACGCTTTACAGGTTGGCCTTCATGTCCTGAGGCAGGTGAAGCTTTGTGCCATCTAAAAACATTATAAACCTTTTTCATTATCCAGATCCCTAATAAATTCTCTTGACACTGAACATGGCACTCACATTCATCTGCTTACCATGTAATGCACATTTTTGCCTTAGAGCCAAGTACTGCTGTTTAAATGCTCCTCCCTCGCTACTAACCAGAGGGTGCCTTTCCTTCATAAGCACACACACACAAAGAGTAAATAGTGCAGAGCAGTATCTTTTAGAGGTGTTTGGCACTCCTAGCTGGTTCTAGGCTCATGATGCTTGCAGCTGTGTGGTCTCTCCAGCTCAGCAGCAGGTCCATGTGATGCACAGACACCAGGAATGTGTAACCTGCTTGCAGGCCCTACTCCCTGCTAATGCTTGGCCTGCTGAGCCATGATGCCACCTTCCTCTCTCAAAAACCTTGCCTGTGCATTTCCAGTTGTTGACATCCTAGGATTCTGCAAGCTGGCACCAGCCCATGGGTTCATCCAGCCTGAGCTGCTGGTGTGGGCAGCATCCAGCTGAGCCATAAGTACACTGCTACAAAAAAAAAAAAAAATTCCACCTTCCTGACCCCTAGAAGTGAGACTTCAAGGGAACTGCGTCTGCTCAGCTCCTCCTGGGACCCAACTCTCAAACTTGGCCCAAATTACCTCCCAGGGCAGCAGTACCCAGCTGTTTCAAAGTGGCAGTTCTTAAGAGAAGCTAGGACTGCCATCACCTGGCTGTGCAGGAGGGTTTAGGAGAGAGCCAGTACTGTTTTCCTCCCACACAGGAAGATCCATGTTGAACAAGCAGGTCCCTTGTGCCTCCTATGAACGTACAAATGTGTGCTCACCTTTGGTGCATGTTAAGGGTTTGTCCATTTTTAAATATCTATGTTAAATATGTTTTCTCTGTATATGGCATCCTTTTCGATGGGCTTCGTTGCATATATTCACGGTATATACAGAACACCATATTTTATATATATTATATATCACTTGTATGTACACATTTACAAACCTTCAAAAATATATTGCACTTATATACAATATAGCTTCATCTGATGAGAGTTCACACAGTTACTAAGGCGAGTTCTTCATAAGCAAGGCAGTTTTATGTTCCCCCACAGTGACACAAAGGATTTCAACAGTCTGCCCTGGTCACAAGTAAACATTATAAAGACTTTTGTCCAACCTGCATGCAACTCCTACTAATATTAATTAGTAGTTGTGCAGCTGTACCTAGCAGAAAACAGTCCAGTAAAATGGTATTAGCTGATAAAGGGCTCAAACATGGTTACTGAATAGATAAATAAGATATCACCAGTCTAAAAGGCCACCTTCCAGGAGTTTTACCCTCCTGTATTTACTAGTGTTTTATACACTAGTATAAATATATACATGCTCTCCATTTAATTGCAGATCTTTGCTCGCTCATTTCAAGTGCAAACAAGGTCATGAGCAAGAACAGAAACACAAATGTATTAAGCAAAACCACTGCTCTGCTCCCCAGAACAAGTCAACACATGGCTTTCTTCTGGAGAAGGTCATTAGTGTTTTGCCCAACATGCTGAATTATGGGAAAGTGTTCACTTGAGACCTTTGTTTAAAATCCACAGAGGATCTGTGATTTTAGATCTCAGTCAGAGTGAGCTTATAAGATCCTCCAACTTCTTCAATCTGCAACTGGAAGGTATCTTCGTTAGAATAGTGTTTCACAATGTTATCATCCATGTTGACCAGAATTCTGGAAAAATAAAACAATTAGATATATTACAGTTCTAAATGCCAGAGACAGCAAAGGCACCCTCAAATCTCAGAAAGCCTGGACTATCCAGGAGTAACACCAGATCTCTGCTCACCTCTCTCTGACTCATTGCTTCCTATAGCAGATCTGGCTGTCCTTACCTAAACCTGCCATCAAAACTTGCAACCACACTTTTAGGATCTGAATGGAAGGGTTAAATCAGGCTCCTGGACCAGGAAGGGAGAGAGATCTTGGCAGAAATCCTCCTGAAGCTGCAGACACGTGGGGCTCTTAATGGGTTTGCTTGACAGTTTATAAACTATCAGCACAAAACCCTACAGAGTTTGCAGGGAAGAAACCACCAATACTTGGCCACTTCTTCCATTTGCCAGAAAGGCTGATACCTGTGTGTTTGTGGGCACACATGCATACAAAGCTGTGCTTAGCAATGATTAGGTACCATAAATTCTAAACTTTTGCAGCTATTCTGGTGGGGTAATTCTGCTATAAAAGTACAATCCTTGAAAGATGTAATTTTCCAGCCAGAAGGGCTTTGGTGAAGGGGCTGAAACATCAAAGTGACTTTAGAAAAAACCCCAAAAAGTTACTGAGAAATTAAAAGGAAAAGCAAAAGTGAATCCCATTATTTATGCCACAAAATGAAAACATGGTGGAGTGTGGCCTCTGTGAGAAACAAACACAATAAAGTGCTCTTCAATTGAGCTCACAAAAAGAAAACCAGGTGTAGTAATTGTAGCCATATGGAGATATAGTGAGCACAATCAACCACTGGAACAATTTAACATGCACTGAAGGAGGTTCATCATCACTGTGAGTCTTTAAACAAACTGAACTCCTCTTCCTCTGACATGATCAACTTCAGTTCAACTAGCAATTAGCTCACAGAGGTTCTATGACTTGTATTTACCCAGGAAGTTACATATTTCTATAGCACCCTTCCTATAGTCTTCCAGTCTTCAGCTCTAGGAATGATGTTGGAATGTGTGTATGTTGTGCACACACACACACATAACTGCGCGTGGCTTTCATATACGTGCAGTGTATGAGGAATTATAAAGCAGACCTGCCTACAGTTTTGAAAAAAGGTGTTCATATTCTCAGGCAGTTTTTGCATAGGTACGTACTCACCCTTTTTTACACTTTTTGAAGATTTTTCCTATTTTATCAAAAGGAACGTCATACTTGTCAGATATCTAGAATGAAAGACAGCAATCATTGGTAAGGCAAGAAGACTGCTGGCACCATTCTCCCCTTCCTATTTTACAGAAGGGAACAAAAAAAAAAAAGCCTGCAAATGAAGGCAACTGCTCTGCTCTATAAAGGCAACACTACATCCTGACTTACAGCATAAGCCTACAGATGAGAAACCCTCCTCTGCTGTTTGCCAACTTCTGTGAAAAAAATTTAATTATGTTTGAAACCTGGCCACTGACTTCTCATACAGCAACCTCCTGCCCCTACACCCAAAAGCCAATGCATTAAAAACCCTCTCCACACCCTGACTCTCATTCTCTCTTGACCGTCTGTTCTCTTAGCATACTGAAACACATTTTTAAGTTCAGTGCCAGAGGGATCAAATGAAAACTAGTCATGACAGCAGGAAGAAAATAGCAGCGGAGTGAAGCTCTCTGCTGCTAAGGGCACAAGGTGATCAGAAACATTCCCCTTACCCAGCGAGGTGATGTCAGTGTGAAACCACAGCCAATTGACCATGGCACCTCACTGCACTCCAGAAAGTCAGGAGGTCAGTAACCTAAGCCTGGTTTACTTTGGCAAATTGCTCTATCACACCAACAACAAGTACCAAACCAATACGCTGTTTCAGCACGCAGAAAAAGCACACGGAGTTTCCCCCAAGGCCCAGCTGTGAGCTCTTGGTTCCTTGCTTTGAGAAATCCAAGTGTAACAAAGGTGCAGCTTCATTTCAGGACCACAGAGCAAGGGAGGATTTCACAGCCTTCAATACCTCTCTCCAATAGCTCCCCACCTCTAGCTGTCTGTGCTGGCAAAGCCTCAAAGCCAGGGAGAGATAAAGATTCTGGTTACAGAACCGTCTCTGGGTCTCAAAGCTCATGGCAAGACCTGTCTGTAGAGCCCCAAGCTCCTGTGCTCTGAGCATCAGCAAGGCATTAGTCACAGAAAGAGACAGACAGAAACGTCAGTTTTGAGCTCCTGCCAAACATTACACCATTCCTTGGACTTAAGCTCTGTACTTCCCTTGCACTGCAGCAGCAGGGGTAGTGGAAGGCTGTTTTGAAAGTCAAGTGCCAGAGAGCAATTTCACACATGTGCACAGATATATAACAGTCTTCAAGCACACACAGAAGCTGGGACTTGGAGCTCTGCATTGCTGCTCATGAAATGAGAGGGGAGGCCCCCAAACAAGGCTTTGAAAGACTGAAACAAACCCAAACCACTGAACACATTCTGAGAATCACTCCATCTTCTAACTAAAATACCCTCTCTGACAAGAGGAACATCCAGTCATCAAGTCTGACATGTGTGGATTTTCAGGAAGGCTTCTTACACCCAGACCCCACAGATGTGGGAGAAGGTGCTTAAAAGAGAAGCTTCCTGAAGTCCCTTAATAATAAATTAAAGCATTACTTAAATTAATTTCCATGTTATTGAAAGGAAATCAGCCTTATGCTTCTTATCCAGAAGGGCAGAAATATGTGGACACAAGCTGTGATTGAGAGTGTGACTCCTGTGACTGTCCAGTGTGTCAGGACTGGGTAGCCAGGGCTACTCGCTCTGTCTCAAGTAGGAGGCAAAGACTGTAAAACAACCTCATCACTTACCGCTTCCATTAGGCCTTTCAGAGATGGTGTCTTTAACATTAGTGCATCAAACACTTCCTCTGACTCTTTTCGGACATACAGCAACACTGAAAAGCAATTTGGACAGAGGAATTAACTGTGTAATTGGTCCTCTAAAAGATCTGTATCCCACAGTGGCTAAGCACACAGTGACACACCTTGAGGATTTTATGAAGAGATGGACTTATGTTCAGTATCCACTGCAGACTGCATCACAAACATGCATGGCTAGGTTAGCTCAAAACACACTTTTTTTTGCACATAAAGCTATTGCATGGTCAAGCATCTTTATTGTCAAAACACTTGAATATTTTCTCTATTTGGTATTTTCTCTATTCTTTGAAAAAAGGTCATACTTGAAATACAGAAAGGAGAAAACACAAACCTTTGAGACTCTTGGGTTCCTCTGTATCTCACAGGTTATCTGCCCTAAGACTTGGCACAGTCAAATGATCTGACAGATGCTACCACACCACGTGAAGCCCATCCTGGACATCTTCTAATTTTTAAATAATTTATTTGTACAGTCCTCTGCTCCTCCTAGCTGTCTCATCTCTCTTCCTATCCCTTGCTGGGTTTCAGTAATGCTCATACCACCACAGCTGACAGACAATACAGGCTTGGTCTCCTGCTAGGAGGGGAATGAAGGACTAAGAAGCCCAATTAGGTGAGAATCCCTAGCGTTCTCAAGCTAGCACAGAGTCACTGTATGTAACATCAGCCTCATTACAAACTGAATTAAGGTTGAGGAATAAGCCAGAAGAGCAAGAAAGCTTGGACTTTAACAGCTTTGCTGTCTTTAATCCACCTCCTAATGACTAGGTATTTCAGACTGGATTCTTTGCAGGCGTTTATCAGCCACAGCTTTGACACACCTGCAACAGGGAACAACTACTGGCATTTCTAATTGAACAAGGTCAACTCAGGACAGCACAGCACCTGGATGCATTTCCTCTGCTAAAGGCAGGTTTAAAAAAGAAGGACTGTAGATCTAAAAAAGGAAGACAGCACACATGCTCTCAGTTACAGCACAGGTCAGATGACACCCAGTCAAAGGAGAAAGAATGCAATGGGTCTTGTTTTATGGCATACAGAAACATGAAAAAACAAGAAGTCTAATTGCCTTTTATAAAATCCTTACTAGTTTATCCAGACTACAGAAGTGCAGCCCCATTATGGTCAGACTTGCTAGACTAAACCTTTGCTGCAACACAAGTTTAATCTTTCAAGTTTCATTGTGGTTCTTCCACACATGACCGTCATCAGGCAAGTAGACCATCTCCACCACTCCAAAGGGACCTATTATCTCCTTCCACAACATCACAGCAACATCCAGTCCCACGTGAAATTGCAAAGCTTGAAACACAGTTAAAATTAGCAGAATATTCTCTTAGCCCATTTTCTGGCATCATGAAAGATGCAACAATCTTATACCTAAAACCAGTTCTTGAGTATTGCTTGAAGTCCTGGAGCAGATTTCCAGATTTTGTAGTGGATTACATGATAAATTCTCTTCCCCAATCCACTAGGGAGACTGGTAAGCTGCTCACCTCCTTTTGACTTTCTTTCCTTACAGGTTCAGAGCCAATTAGTGTCTGAGTTGGCAGAAAACCCCAAACATTATGGCACTAAAAGATTTGCAGAGCTGAACTACATCCTGATACACAAACTGTCACTACTCAAAGCCAGAGAAATCAAGCTGAAGTATATACCAAAATAAATTAAAACACTCTTTAACCTCAGCTGCATCTCTCTATCATAATGGACAAATACTCCAACTATTCAGTCACTGAAAGAAGAAAATACCTCTTTTTGGCTCTTCTATTCTGGCCATCTTATTTGGAGTAGCAATGAAGTCCTCTTCACCAATATAAGCTCCTCTCTTCAGGTTGGAGCTGTCATTGACAGGGCAAAAAGTCAGCAATTGTACAATTACAGGGACTTATCCCTCTGTCTGAGAGCAAGACATCAGTAGGTTGAAGAAGGGCAGCTCTTACCTTTCACCCTCCAGTTCTTCTGAAGCAACAGGAAGGACCTTTCAAAACAAAGGAGAGATTTCGTGAAAATTTTATCCAGAACTAGAATTCATTTCTTCTTATAATCTTTCAAACCTGTATCAAATGACACTTTCAATCAATCTTCCAAAAGCCAGTAAGCATCCACTTTACCTTTTTTCATAAAAAGGATTAAAGGATCTCCAATGAGAGAGACAGGAATAAAAAACAGTTAATCCTCTTTCTACCTGGACTGGTGCAGAGTCCTCTGACAGACCTCAGCACTAGGGCCTTTGTAGGAAAACATGCAGAAGTTTATTCTCCATCCCTGCTAGGAGCCTAGACAATGCTCTTATAAAAAGTTTAGATTATATTAAGAGCACACCAGAACTCCCAGCTCAGGCAAGTCCAAGATTTTGAAACCTGGTTGCACAATAATTTTTTCCCTTCCAGTTTCCTGTAAACTGGAACTTTCCAGGAACACTGAGGCAGGGTGCTCTGGCAGCAGATCACAGAGCTGACACACGTGCCAGTTCCACAGGACGGCTTCTCACCCTGCAGCAGGCGGGTGGAGGAGCCTGCACTGTACAACAGCACACCAGGATCCCAACGGGCACTGCCAGGGAAAACCAGCCTGCAATTCACTCAGCAGAGTTGCTCTGTAAAAACCCTTTCAGATTCATGGAAACTGGACTTCATAGGAAACTAATTTGATAGGAAAACATCCCCAGTTAACTCCTGCCAATGCAGCTTGGAGCAACAACCCTTGCTCACATGAGACTCTGCCTGTATTTGACTGCAGCATTGATGCAGACAGTCTGACATTTCGTGTGCACACACAGCATCCCAGAGCCTCTTCATCCCCACATCCATGAGCTTTACTTACGTGAGCTCCACGCTGGAGGTTTGCAAAGTGAACGTCAGGAATGAAAAGGACAGGCTGAGTGTCCAGATCCATGAAGGGCTTGAAGATGGTGATGTCGGTACGTTTGTGTGAGGGAAGCATAGGCACTTTGACATCAGAAACTGCAGAGACAAAGATCAGAAGAAAGGATAGTGAAGGCCCTGATGGGGCTGTGGCTTTCCTCCATCATTTAAAATGCACATATGCTATTGAACAAGGGTACGCTGTAGTCAGGGTCAAATAAAAAAGTTTCTGTAGTGAGAGAGTTTGAACTTGGATTGCCAACCTCTCAACTGAGGGCCTGGGCCCTAAAGAAACAGCTTGTTTCACAGAGTAGTAAAAGTTTTCTCTCTCTCTCTCTCTCCAATTGAGCTGCTTGATTTTGTTCAGATATTAAGCAGGATGGAGAATAACCTGGTCACGCACCCCAGCAGAGGAACCCAGGTCTTCCATGTACCAAGCAAACCATGCAGACAGAGGGCAAAAACTAGTCCATGTCCCACCTTTTCCCCGTCCGTTCCCTCAAAAGCTTGCTGGTGTTCCCATACCAAGAAGGCAGAAAGAAGACAAGGGGACAACTTGCAACTCAGGGGGTCCCAGTTGGGAACCTCCCAGAGAGACAGCATCACAAGAGCACTACCCACTACAGATGTAGTACAAATTGTGGGGTTTGCAAGTTGCTACACTTATTGTTACATTTTGATTCCACACTTTCAATTTTCACATTTGGGTTCATCTCATTGTTCATCCTGGTCACCTCAAGCTGCCAGATCCTAGTCCACCTCCTCCAAGGACCAGTACTGTCTCCTACGGGGCACTTTGGCTCTCACAATGCACCAGCTGACGTGACACAAGCCACCAAGAGGGCAGACTTCAACCACAAAGACCCAATTCAGAGAAAGTGAGACAGGAGGTGCCTTAAACTGCACTTCAGACACGTTTATGTCAAACTACCACAGCTAACGACTTCATTTTACCAAGTGGAAACATATCAATTTGGGGTCAAACCAACTGCAAACAAAAAAAGTGTTTTGCAAAAAAACCCACTTCATTTCTCATGTCCTCAGTAGAAGATACACCTTTTTCTCCTTGCAAAACTGAGTTTCTTAAAGATTGAGCAATCCCTACAAAAATAACTTTGACCAAAAGCCACCAACTATTTCTGCTATTGATGAGGCCATGCACACGTGGCATTTGTGATCCTGCAGGTGGGTGTAACAGCTTATGGCTTAAAGGAATCAAAAACTTCCCACACTAGAACTAAAGAGCAAAGGATTGTACTTTCCAGGAAAATTAGGGTCACATCAGGCTAAGCCCAAGCCTAGAAAATTAATAATGGAAAGCAGCTTTTGTAAAATCATAAGATCCTGGAAATGTGAATTGAAACTGTCCTCCCTTTCCAGCCATTACGCAAAGGGCTGTGTGCAATAATTTTTTGAAAGCCTCTGGGGCTACTTCATTTGTGAAATGCTAACAGTGTCTAAACCTACCTCTCACCATGTACTTCGGGGAAAAAACAAAAACCCAGCCCTTTCCACAACTGCCCTTGAGCAAATGGGTTCCCTTACAGCATTATCTTCTTCTGAAGCTGCTCCAGCAGCCTGTACCTGCTGCGTCAGGAAAATCCTGCCCGACAAGCTGTGAGGCGCCTGCTTGTTGAACCAGTCGGGCTGTTAATAGCACACGGTGCAGAGCAAGTGAGAGCACGCACCTGCCCCGTGCAAACAAAGAACAGGGACACACATTTTCCTCTAAGCAGCTCTGCTAGTGAATAACTAGTCATCCAAGCACAGGATCTGTCATCTGCAGTAGCTAAAGGAAGATGCTCAGCAGAAAGAAACTCCTCAGCCTTTACATACTACAGTGCTGAGGTCTCCACATCCTTCACAATGCAGAAACTTTGAAGTTACTTACTAAGGACCACTTTGCTCCAGAAGGGTGAGCATCGGGCTGGGAGGCTGGAGGCTCAGCCCTAAGGCTGCTGCTGCCTCGGTGAGGAGTTGTAAAACGTTTTTAATGTAAGTTAAAGCCTAAGGTTAGGATCAAGCTGGAAACACTTGGAACAGATGCAGTTCTCGCTGCCACCTGGATCGGCAGAGGCTCCAGCAGTGCCCAAGAATCCCACCCTCACCTTGTCACTTCAACTGCTACAACCCATACCTGATTGAATACACAGCAGGACCCTGTCTAGGACAGAAAGAACTATGCAGAACAAAGCCCACTGTATTGCAGAACACGACAACTCCATCCACAACTGCTTAAAACAAGCACTACTCCATATGGAAAAAAATTGAACTTTAGAGTTCTACTGCACAAGATATTTGTAGCCAAAAATCAAAACTAGTATTTAAAACACGGATGGAATAATTTCTACTTACAGGCATTCAACTGAGAGCTGGGATCAGTGCACTTGCCTTTTCTTTTGCTTTGCTTTCGCTCTTCATCCCTGATCTTCCTCTCTGCTCCCTGTCAGACAAGAGATTAAGGGAAAGGGGGGAGAGAGAAAGGGAGAGAAAAAGAGAGACTTTTTAATTTTTATTTTTTTTTTCAGCTGCAGAGACAGGAACACCAGTTATCCCAGAGTAGTGTTTGTGGAGGTCAGCTCCGCAGAACCCAGCTCTAGGTTTGTCAGTGAGTGCCAACTGAGATCTGCTTACTTTTGAGACCTGTCATCTAATGAAATCCAACAACCATGCCCAAGATGCGAACACTTTCTTCCCTTTTAAGTCAGATAGGGATAGGATGACAAAAGATACCCACATCTATAACAATTGTATAAAGTGTGAGATAAAAATACAGCTTAAATGTTTAAGACAATAAAAAAATTACACATTCCCTCAGTTCACTTGATAGATCCTGATCTATAGAAGTCACACCACACTTGGATCACCAAGTGCAAGATGCCTTTCTGCATATTTCACACCGAGCCTGCAGCAGTTATACCAGCCTCCACTCATCTCAGACTGCAGACATGCATCCTTTTAAATCAGGTATTATTTCTTCTCTTTTCATCAGGGCCAGGCCATGGTGGAATCCACAGATGCCTAACTTCATGCCTGCACTGTTCCTGGCCTTCCAAACCAAGTAGCTGTGGGGACAGTGCCGTATTTTCTGCAAGGTGCAGACAACTATGATAGAGGGAGAAGGAAGGAAGAAGGTTTGTACTGGAATAGTGTTAATTTGTCCCGCTGACCAGACCTCACATGTGACTGTGGGTTGTCAGGGATGTCACGTTGCCAGTTCCATGAGGTGATAAGCCCACAGTAGATCCCCAACACTCAATCCTGGTGTTACCACCAGATTACTGCCCAAACTGGTACACACGAGTTCTACCTGTCTCCCAACACCCTCCTGCAAAGCAGGGTAAAAGGTAACAGTTATATGGCCACAGGAAGCCATTATTTCTCATTCCCACCCCTGCAAAGCTGACAAAACACACCCCCATTCTCACATGGTGCTGGGGGAAGAAGAGATTAGCTATGACAAACACGGTGTCAAAAAACCACGTGGCAATGGGATCAGAATTGGTGCCTAATGGTGCACAACGTGGGAGAACAGCCCTCCTTACTTCCCACTAAATCAGTGCTCTACAGGTGTCAAGCTGCCTATGCCTGCTAGGTAGCAGTGGGAACATCTGCGCTAGCAATAAGAAGGAAAGTTAGCCAAGATATTTGATGCACATTAATATGTATCATCTTTTCTCCCACCTAATGACAGTGACACAAGCAGCTTCAGGCAGTTACTGTGAAAAAGAGAAAAAAATTACACGTGGAGATACAGGCATTGCCAGCTCTGCTTGACCCCATAAAGATTATACAGCTACTACAGTGAAGACATCCCACCTACACCTCAGTAGAGCTGGACCCACACCCCTCTGTGACTTCCCTCACCAGAACAGTCACAACATCTCAGCTTGAGAGCAGAAAGATCAGATTGGCTCCAGATTTGATTTTTACCTTTCATGTGGAAATAATAAAGTCCTGCTACTCAAACACTATGCTACAGAACAGCACCTGCTTCCTTGTGGAGAACATGCTGATCCAACAAGAGCACACATTTTGAGAAAACCTCTGCCCTCTCATTCCCTGCTTGAAAGTCAACTTGATCCAAGCTACTGGGGCCCAGGTAAACATATCTCAAAGCCCACATAAAAAAAGCAAGTTATGTCTTGATAACAGGCTTTTCTGCCTTGCCAGCAGAGCTCAGGGAGAAGTGTTTTTAAACCGAATAAGGGTAGATTTATATTAAACAGGAGGAGGAAGTTTTTTTATGATGAGGGTGATAAGACACTGGAAGAGGTTACCCATGAGAAGCTATGGATGCCCCATACGTAGAAGTGTTCAAGGCTAGGTTAGACAGGGCTTTGAGCAACCTGGTTTAGTGGAAGGCATTCCTTGCCAATGGCAGAGGTCTGGGCTAGATGACCTTAAGAGTCTTGTCCAATCCAAACCATTCTGTTATCATGCTAATAAAGGAACAGTCTCCGTGTTGCTGCCCACCCTGCCCCCAGCCACCTGGCACCCAATTCCCTCCTTCCAGCAGCATCTCACTCACTTCTTCCTACCATCCCACAAAAGCCTTCCCACAGCACTGCCCATCGGTACCAGAGTAACAGCAGATCCCAGAGGGCAACACTAACTATAATCTGTGAAACCCTCTATTTAATCTTCTTCATGTGGATGTGTAGCCAAGGTACCCTTTACAGCAGAGAAGGTCGTCTTCCTTTGGGACAGGTCAGCCCTACCCCTGCACAGCCCAAATATTCAAAAGCCTGAATGAAGCTTGTACCATAACATGTAATAGGATGACATCATTACACCCATACTGCTTTACACAGGTCTTGAAACCACACAGGATTAGATAAAAACCAAACATCCTGGGCATCTGTGGACACCCTTTCCACAGAGAGAGCACAAAGGAGAAAGATAGAAACACATGAAGAAACTTGCCTCAGAGGCAGCAGATAATAAGTAGAAACGTATCAGGAGTTTTCCCTTCCACCCAAGCATGGGAACCGTCCTCTTTACTGCTTCCCTGTGTGAAGGCCCCCCCATAACATCAACTAAACTGTCTGACCTTCCGTAGGATATCTATCGATTTGTACAAAGAAAAAAGAGACAGCGGAGGATTGCCATGCCACTATCTGGGTTCAAAGTCAGTTCAGGCATGCAGTGCAAGCACAGCCCTAACAGACAAAGGAACTGAGGACACGTACACAGAGCTGTCCCTGTTAGGAGGCCACAGCATCAAAATTTGCTGGTTTTTTTTTCCACTTCCACACTATGGGCTTGGACCTACACAGAATAAACATGGATAACAGAACTTCTACAGGTAAGAGTGGCCACACAAGGACAAACACATTCAGGACTGCAACAGGTGTGGGTGCTATAGTAACAATGGTCCTGTAAACATTCAATACCAGCTGACTGATTACCCAAGATTCAATGCAGGGCAGAAAATAGGTGCCCTTTCTGAAACACCAATGCTCTTATAGGAGCCTGGAGTAAGCAGCCAGCATCAGGGTCAATGAGCACATTGGGTTTGTGTGGCAAGGTTTTGGTGTGGCAGTTTGGGGGCATTACAGGGGTGGCTGCTCTGAGAAGGTGTTTATTCTAAGAAGCAACTTGCCCCATGGCCAACAGCTGACTCCAAGACAGACCTGCCCCTGGCCAAGGCCCAGCAGCAATAGTGGTAGTGCCTCTGGGCTAATGAATTGAAGAAAGGGAGAAAACCCTCTGTGCAGCAGCTGTCAGAAGAGACAAGGGAGAATATGTGAGAGAAACAGTTCTGGAGATAAAGGTCAGTGAAGGAAGGGGAGAAGGTGCTCCACGCTCTGGAGCTCCAGGTGCTCCAGGAGCTGAGGTTCCCCTGCAGCCTGTGGTACAAACCATGGTGAGCAGGCTGTCCCCCTGCAGCCCATGGAGGACCCCCACACCAGAGCAAGTGGATGGCCGAAGGAAGCTATGACTCCATGGGAAGCCCCTGCTGGAGCAGGCAGGGTCCTGGCAGGACCTGTGGCCCCTTGGAGAGAGCAGCCCACACTGGAGCAGGTTTACTGGAAGGACTTGTGACCCCATGGGGGACCTACACTGGAGCAGTTTGTGAAGAACTGCAGTCTTTGGGATGAACTCGTGTTGCAGAAGTTTCTGGAGGATTGTCTCCTGTGGGAGGGACCCACAATGGTGCAGCAGGGGAACAGTGTGAGGAGTTCTCCTGCTGAGGAGGAAGGAGCAGCAGACATGTAATGAACTGACTGCAACCTCCATTCCCTGTTCCCATGTGCTGCTGTGGGGAGGAGGGACATAATTACGGAGTGAAGTTGAGCCCAGAAAGAAGAGGGGGGAGAGGGAAGGTGCTTTAAGATTAGATTCAGTTTTATTTTTTATTATCCTGTTCTGATTTTCATTGGCATTTCTCTTTCCTTCCCTCTTCTTTTAATTCAGGTACAATCTGCAGTGTCTAGAGGAATAAAGCAGGAGAATAAGTCAAAATCCCAAAAGAAAATAAAACCTGTACTGGCATTCCTGGACTACTAGATTTGCTGAAATTTCTGGCAGACTCCAATGGTCTCCATCAAGTTATGTAGAGTACACATCTGCCTTTTTATTAACTGATCTGTCTTATTAGCAGTGGCACAAGCCTGTCAGTAATTTTAGCACGGTGTCAGTAACCGACTGAACAACTCAGGAGTAAAAGATCCCCCCTACCCTGCAGCAAGTTCATATTCACTGTACTGTAGAGAATACAAGTTGATAACACACAAGACTACAAGATTACTTTAATGAAAGAACTTTAGATGACATGCTTGCCTCAGTCTCATCTTGAAGAAAAAAATTTTAGAAAAGGAGAAAAAAAAAAAGACCTGAAGAAAGCCCATGAGACTAAAGCTTCTTAGGCTTACTGGCAAGTCTTTAAGATGGCTCTGGAAAGCCTTTGCTATCTCCCTGTTGATTCTTTGCTGAAAGCATCACAATGGGAGCAGCTACAGGCAGCTCTCTCAGGAAAGCAGAGAGGCCAATTTGAAGGCACATAGATGGACAACAGAACACAGCAGGGTGAGTCAAGGGATGCTACAGCAGGGGGACAGTGCAGAGGGCTCTGCATATTTTGGGCAGTAAGTGGAGGCAGAACAGTGGTGTGTGAGATGAATCTTTGGGTCAGTGTCTGGGGGGGTCACCAGGGCAAAGCCAGCACAGACGTAGAGAGTGAGGGTTACAAGCCCACCTCAGACCTACAGCTGCACAGAGATATTTGAGATATCACTTGTAAAAGTCTGTCCTATGAAGATGGAGTCTGGATGCAAAGAATGAGAGGCTCTAATCAAGTAGGATATCAGCAAAACAGGGAGTCCACATGATTCACAGCAATCAAAGGAAGGACTAAGGAAGTCCAGGAAGCATTTATCTCTGCCTAGGACAATCTGGTCACTCTGGAAATAGCAACACTGCACATTACTTGCCCTGGTACTTCAAAAGACTCAGCAGCAACAGGCTATAAAGCCTGGGAAAGAGCCTTTCTTTGCAGTTAAGCTTTTACAGCTGATTCCAGCTCAGCTCCTACTGTTTCTTTCACAGCTTCTGGTGAGCAGTGGCTTTGAGACAGGCATCAATTCCCTGTGGGCTAAATTCCTAAGGCAGAGCAGTCAAACCACAGCACCCAGCCAGCTTTTAAAGGGGTTTTGCTACACTAATGTATTGCACGGTGATACATTTTCTGCTCACAAGATCTGCAAGTTATTGGTTGTGGGGTTTTTTGTTTGGTTGGTTTTTGTGGTCTTGTTTGGTTGGGTTTTTTTGTGGTTGTTTTTGTTTGTTTGTTTTTAATAACAAATGCAGGAAGAACACGCAAAGAAATTTCAAAGGACCAAGACAACACAGCCTGGGCAAAAAGACAAGCCTTCTCTTTCTTGCTCCAATCATTGGCACTGATTTCTCCTGCTGAAGGCACTCTGCAAGACTTCCCAGTGTCAGTCTGCCACTGACTGACCTTTCTCCAAAGTCAATGCTCAGGAACACTTCTCAGCACTCCAGCATTTTGAGAGCACCAAATTTATCTGAGGTCATCACAACATCTATGAGCCAAGGAGAAGGGGTTGAAATTTTTTCCTTGCAAAGGCTAGACACAGACAGGACTTTTCAGTGAGCCAAAATAGCAAGTGACAGAATTAGGGGGAGAAAAAAAAAGGCAGCTAAGCTGTGAAACAGCCTTTCCCAAACAGTCTCTGGCACAGTGACCAAACCTTACCTTGTCACAGAAGACTTTAATTTGGCAGTAGGCTCTGTGGACAGGTTTGTTACTCCTGTTATTGTAGCTGTAGGTGTCAATCTGAAGATTCAGGGGCAGGCCTTTAACTCCCTTCTGAGAGGAGAAGTCTGTGCTGAGGCAGTTCACAGAAATGAAAACCTGCAGAAGAAGAAAGCAGAACCCATCAGGAGTGACACATGGACTCCTGGCTGAGTCCCTGAGCAAGGGACTACTCGGTCACTGCTGAGACCTAAATGCTGGTCCTTGCCATTACAAGCAGGACCTTCTTTATTCTGAGCATCAGGTAAAAATCCCCAAGCACCACAACATTCTTAAGTCTTTATATAAACCATTAGAGGGGACAAAGCCACTTTGTCCAGAATAGATTTCAACAAACTCTCCAAACTTTAGGAAGACTCCACCCATCTTTCCCAGATTTTTCCACCCAAGAAATCTCAAATATCATCAAATTTTTAGCAGAAGGAATCCTCACTGCTCAGTGTTTAACACCCTGTTAAGGACACAACCATGCTTTGAAAAATTTATGCTATTTTAAGGCAAGTTAAAACAACTCTTTTCCTGAGTTTTACATAAGCTGCTGCTACCACAGCTTATGCTTGGAACTACTCGGTTGGAGGGGTTTTATGTTGTTTTTTGTAAATGTTATTAAAAGTTTTTAAAAAATATTAAGCAGCACATTATCTTTCAACAAAAGAATAATGCCATTATTTCAGTAAAAGTTTTGAGGCTTCATACTAAGAAGTTAAAACTACTTTGAATATTCCTCAGTAAGACCTGCAATATCCTGTTAATATTCAGATTAAAAGGAAAAGAGAAATATTTGTATTATTCTTATAAAAAACTGAATTACAGGGGAAATTACTGTGATTTTAAACATATCTAATTTAATTTTCATAATGGTCTAAAAAAACCAAGAAAAAACTAAGAAGCCAAAACACACATGCAGGCAGAGAACAAGTCCAATGCTGCTTAATAGAAGGAATAAGTATCCTTATGTGGGTATGAACAGATAGATCAGAGCAGTTTCTATCCAGAACACGGACTTGCACAATGCCCATTACCAGCACGTCTCAGAAGAAGCTGCAAGGATTAATTACCAGGAATTTACGAGCCACCAAGACCTGCAATGACTCCTCTCTTCCCTGCCTCAAGAATAGAGGCTGGGAGCTCACCGCTTCACAAAAATAATCAAAAGCCTTGGGAGCCAGAATCACCTTCCCAGAGATCTTGCAGCAGCACCATCCCACGGCCCGATGGCTCAGGGATCGCGGTGCATCCGGGAAGCGCCGTTCGAGCCTCCGCAGTGAGCTGGTGCCACCTCCCGGAGCTGCAAAGGCTCACGCCAGGCGCGGAAGAGCTTATGGGCTTGGGTTTTGCTGAGTGCCGCTTATCACCCTTTACCAGTTTTAACAAAAGAGGGGAAATGGAAATGTTGTAATATCACCAGATGAGGGTTATTAAGCAATTGTTTTTCCCCCCGCCATGGTTGGTTTTTTCCATCTTTTTGCCGTATAAAAAGACAGGGCAGGGAGGAAGAATAGTGCAATTAAGTGTCTTCTCTCTCTTCTCCCAAACCTGTGCTGTTCCATGACAACTTTTTGTGAAAGTGTTAAATACATCTCAAATCACAGCCAGGAAAATTATTTTCAAATAAGCTCTTCTCAGTCTTTCCCAGATCAACTCAAAGGATGGCTTTGCCGGCTTTTATCCACCAGGCTTCCCTTTTTGCTACCTTTGGCTTTGCAAGGGCATTTTGCCTGCAGCACTGGCACACCCCGGGAGGAAGCTTCAAGGAGTTTGAAGAGCTGCTCTCACCGGCTTAGGAGCTAGGTAATCAGATGTATGCACAGCCTGAATAATTGCCTTCCCTGAGGAGGGGTTTTGTTTTTTAAAAGACCCTCAGCTCTGGTGTTTGCATATTTTTACATTTTAAATTTTAATTTTAAATTAACCTACACTGAATATTCATGCATAACTCATTTCTGTATGAAAAAATTACTTCATTCTTTAAGGACAACATGCCCAAGCAACCATGTCAGCAGGTCTACCACCACCCCAAAATTTCTGTGAAATCCCTCAGTTGAGTTTCACATCACTGGACACCAGCAGACTCAGTGTTGAACACCAGTCACCAGTTCTCCAGCATGTGTTGTCACTTCTCTTTCAAGACTTCAGGTCTGTTTTCAGTTTTTTATGGCTGACCAGCCACATAAAGCCCATGCACCACACTGGGCTGAACTCAGCATGACAGATGCATGATACTACAGTGGAGCTGCATGGGTATCCCATGGGAATTTAGGTATGCTTGTCAGATGACAAAGATTATCCTCCTGCTTTAGAGTCTCCTCATTTGATTAGCTTTGGCCTCAAGCAGCTGACTTCATTTTCATACCATTTAAGTCTTCAGGACTCTAGGTAAGAGATGACAACTAAAACCTAATCACCTCTCTGAAGCAACAGGGAGCCACCAGCCTGTCCTCTCTTTGTACTGAGCCAGTACAAAAGGACCATATACTTCTCCCTACTCATCCCATAACTCCTATTTTTGAGTAGCTTCAGGTTGCCTCAAGTTTCACAAAACAAGAGTTTTAGCAAACAGCTTTTCCAGTTTGGGCTAAAACAGTTTCAACCAGGTGCTTTCTGTTCAGGAAGATTTGACTTGCATTCTAAAAGGAACATAAGGCGAAGTGACTGTGCCAGCTACATCCCCACCCCAAAATTGCCAGAAGAAAGAAAAACATAACCGCAGAAGTTGTTCTGCGTCTTCAGCCTGCTGAGCAAGATTCCTTTTCATGTGTTCAACCTATTTTTCTAAGGGCAGTTCCGCATTCTCAGCTATATTAAGATTTGTTGTTACTTAAAAAAAAAAAAAAAACAACCAAAAAAACAAACAAAAAACCCATTTTCATCTTGCCTCCCAAGATTCAACATAAAGACAGCACTTAAAAATAGAGCACTGTCAGGCTGTCAAGCACTCTGTCAAGCCTGGGCACTTACAAACATGAGTAAGGCCCTCAGAAGCTACCCAGATTTTCTTTAAAATTGAGATTTCTAAAGGGATTGGAAACTTGTTCTCAAGTTATTTTGCTTGCTTGGCAGTTAAGCCTTTAGTCTATATTTGAATCATATATCCAACCAACTCAGGCTTTATTTTTCTTTTCCTTTTTGTTAATTTTTTCCATGCTTTTTCTAACTCTTGCTCACAAAAGCTGAGATACTCATTGAGAAAAATGGCTCCCCAACGGTGGGGTCTCAGATGAAGCACCAAACAGCACAAAAAGTTTGAGCTGGTACGAACTGCTAACCCCCCCTCACCCGGCATTCACCACAACACACTGGAGCCTCCTTTCCCCAGCACCAGGCTGGGATTCCTGCAGCCTTTGGGGCAGATGAACAGTGGCCCGGCTGCACACAACGAAAGACCGAAGGCAGAAGGATTAAAGCACCTCCTCTGGGATCGTGCTGGAAGTTAACGTGGGAAGAAGACAGACCTCATGACTTTGAAGCCTACTTTAACCACCTGACCCCTCACGCCCCTCCTCACATAAGCTGGGAGGAACACACCGTGCCTACGTTCAAATCTACAAAAAACAATCTTCCATTTTAATAATGCAGAAAAAAAAATTAATCCGACAGCTCTGCTGTGTGCCCTCAAGGAAGGGCAGCAGAGACAGCCAAGTTCTTTCCACACAGCACCTTTTTCTAACAAGATCTGCCTTTCAAACAAACCAGGAAAAACAGGCATAATTAAAGGGCAATCAAAGCGCTGCAGGAACCTCACTGTCAGCGAGATGAAAGATGCCTTTTTTAAATGAAGGCTTGCATACCCAGATCTCTTCTCCTTGGTTTATCTTGGACGCCATACTCTTTTGTCACACAAAAAGCACCAGCAATTTTGATTAGTCCAAAGGCTACATATGCAGCAGCTTTAGATGAAATGTCACCTTGTACAGCCTCATCTGACTCACTGCAGAGCACAGTTGAAAAGCAGCGGTGTGTAGGGGTGTCACTAGTGTGACACCTGGGGCTGCCATACGTAATGGTGAGCAAGTCACTGGGTACGAGCACACCATGAGCTCTGACCAGTCCCCAAACACAGGCTTGGGTCAGACTATTGTGCAAAGTCTTGTACATCCTTCTGGATAAGGCCCTACACAGGCAGACTTGGGACTTTTTCCAGTCTGATCACCTTGCTTTACATGGCTTTCATTTCAAGAGAAGACAGGTAAATTGCCTTCACCTTCTCCTATTTATGCTCCGTTATGTTTTTGTACCCAAAGGATTAAGACATTACTCACCAATTCAAGTCCATTGGATATTTCTTTCTCTACCGAGAATTCAGATAAAAACTCCAATTTTTCTAACACTAGTAGGCAAAAGCTACTCATTTTTACCATAGAACAGCTTGGGGTTGAAGTGACTCTAAAGATCATCTAGTCCAACCCCCCTGCCATGGGCAGGGACACTTCCTACTATATCAGCTTGCTCAAAACCCCATCAAACCTGGCCTTGAACACACTCAGGAATGGGACATCCACAGTTTCTCTGGGCAACCTGTTTCAGTCCCTCACAGTAAAGAATGTCTTCCTAATATCTATCTAAATCTGTCAGTTTAAAGCCATTCCCCCTTGCTCTATATCACTGTAAAAAGTCCCTCTCCAGCTTTCCTTCTGGTCTTCTTTAGGTACTAGAAGGTGCTCTAAGGTCTCCCCAGAGCCGTCTCTTCTCCAGGCTGCAAAACCCGAACTCTTCAGCCTGTCCTCATAGAAGCAATGCTCCAGCCTATGTTATATTGAACTTATATTACATTTGGTCTATGTTATATTCAACTTAAAATTGTCAGGATGCTTTTCTGGATTTTGGATTACTGTGTTTGTAAAGAATACAGAGTTTGGAGCCTACAATACAACAACCAGAGACAGGTTAAACTTCAAGGAGCTTCTATACAGGGAATGCAGTTGGATATTGTTTTTCTTGACCTTGGCTAAATAGTTCCAATGTTCTGCTGAAAACACAGCAGACAAAGGGATTACAATGGGTCCTGAGACCAATTCCCTGACACAAAGGCAGTGTCTTCCCCTCCTGCAAAGAAAAATTACCCAGAAGCTCAAAGTTGCTTATTTCAATGCTTATAGCTGAAAGCATATGGTTTCTCTAAATGCTTGGACAAATATAAACATAAAAGGAAAAAATAAAGGGCCTGTTCTAAACATTTGTCGACGTGTGTTTCATCTATGCTGCGAACCGGCTGGATACAAGACATCTCCAGTCCAAAACCCTTTTAAATTACACCAGCACAGTTCCAAGCCCTTCCAAGAGGCAGAGCTGTGAGCCTGGGCACTGCTTTGTACCAATCCAGCTATGTGGCTTCCAGGATTGGCTCTGGGTCAGAGCCAGGGAGCTTGGAGCACAGGCAGGGCAAGCACAGGTCTGCCTGCACACATCCACGAAGGCACGTCCTAGAAAAGCAATGCTGGGAAGACTCTTCTGTCTTTAAGAGAAAAAAAAGAATCCAAACCCACACTTTGGTACAGATCACCTGAGAGGTGCCTCATCTTACTGCTCTCACATTCGTTTCTTCACCTCCCACATGCACCACAGGTTTTGCATCAGCAGGAGGTGAGCCAGGAGAGAGAGATAAAAAGATTGGGCAATTCATGCACCTGTGGGCTCCTCAGCCACCTCCTGCCTTTTGGATCGGACGCTCCAAATAAGGCTTGTCTGGCAGATGTGCAATAGGGCTGCATCCGTTCCAGCTCCACTCAGTCAGACCCAGAGCCATCCTCGCAGCCCAGGGAAGTTAGTTTGCATTCAAACCTACCAAGCCCAATTTGGGTGACTGACACAGAACCCACCACACCAAGGAATGACAAATGGGAAATATGACCCAGCTCCAGATAAGAGAACATCCTCCTAGCAAGCTCACCTCATCAACAAAACAAAAATGAATGGTAATGAACGGAAAATACATATTCCTGCTTGCAAAGAACAACGCTGATTGTTATTCCAACCTGTTCCTAGGCAAGGAAATATAGCAGTGTCTCTGTTCACAACATGTGGGAAACCTGGAGATAGAGGTTCCCAGTCATACTGATGCTTCCTCCCACCCCATGCTTTGATAAGATAAAAGTGTGGGGCCAGGTTTTGTTGGTTAGTTAGAAAGAAAGTAAAACCAGCAGTTTGGCAAAAAAGTGGCAATAGGGAGGGGGGAAAAAAAGCGCAACCAAACAAACAAAAAACCTCACAGAAAAACCTACCAACCCTCCCAAACCATCACCACCAAAAAATGCCCCCTAAAAAACAAAACAAGAAACCAAAACCCTAACAAAAACAAGAATTAAGTCTACAAAGGCACAAAGATGGTTGAAAAGGAAGAGTTGCCAACAGGTATTAAAGGAAAGAGGAGAAAATAAAATAAAAAAAAATCACCCTAATTTTCCTCCTAATTTTCTCTGTAGAGAAGCTAATGTCAGGAGATTTTTCATTGAGCTTTAGGAAATACACCATGAGCCCCACAGTTGGAAAGAGCAGACAATGGCAGAACTTGGGACACTGAGTTTTGAAGAAATACAGTGAGCTGAAGACTTGTTTCGAGCTGACAATGCTTAAAATCATATGCCTGTCTTTCAGAAAACCCATGACAGAGCAGGGAGAGGTCTGTGTTAAGAGGCAATACTTGCTATGACTTTCCTAAGTCACTGTTCCAAAGGCTGTGTGTACTTGTGCCTCAAAGTATTTGTGGTCTGCAGCCTTGGCTTCCCACCAATCTCTTCCCTTTAAGTATGTTTGACTCATCACATTTCATAGTTTCATTTCCAACTAGCCAAACCTGTACCTCCTCAATGCTGCTGAAGGTGGCAACACCTTCTTTAATGAGGCATATGACTGCTGCTTCATTACAATGGCATCCGTATAAGTGTATGCAATATTCATCAATCAAAAAAGATGAAATTCTTCCTAAAGTGAGGAGAGGATTACACTAGCATAAACTCTAAAAATAAATCAGTGTACAGCCCAGCCTCACTTCAAGTTGTAGCAAGAGATCCACCCTCTCCAAAAATTGAGCTCATCTGAACAAAAAAATCCTGCCAAAGTGTGGGAGGATCTGCCAAGAAGACCACCCTCATTGCTCAATTTGCTATTTCGAAAAGCCATCTCAAATTAGACAAAAATTACTGTAATATAAGACCATTCAGCTCTTCCGGACAAGAAAAAAAGAAGCATTGATTAATTGCTCTGTCATTCAGGGCATCACTTAAGAGATAATAGAGCACCTTCCCGTAGTGAAAAGGCAGAAAAAGCTCTACCCTGATATTCTCCAGCTCAAAATGCTTATTGCACTCACACCCTTCTTAGTAGAAAGGGTCTTTTCACACAGAGCATCTGGCTTACAATGCTTTTTTTTGGAGGGAAGGAGTAGGAGGACAATGCCCTTAATGTGCAATGACATCATTTTTGGCGACAGTCCCACCATCCAGCCTTAAGCGAGCCAGACAGAAGACCTCTACGGGGGCCCTTCGCTGGGAGCTGCTTTAAGCAATGCTATGTTTCAGAAGAAACCCATTGGGAAGCACTGAAGGGGTGCCCCAGCACAAGAGCAGGGTCCTTGCAGCGCTATAGCTACAAAAACAGGGCAAGGAGGATCTCGCAATCACCGCGCACACAACTCGCTCTGTTCAGATGGGAGGCCCCAACCCTCCTGTTCCACAGGGCAGGAGCTCAGACAAGATTTGTGCAAAGCAGGATCCAGCAAAGCCAGTTAACCCCGGGGAAACCAATCTGTCCAGATTTTTCAACTGCCACTGACCTGAGAACAGGCCATGTCCCCAGGCCAGAGTTAAGGGACAGAGAATTTGCTTCACAGCCTAACGGGTAACACAACAGAGGTAACAGGACAACAGCCAACAGTACGAAGAGCAGCATGAGGTGTGCATTTAACTGTGCACATGACGGCAATTTTCATTAAAAGACGTGTAATGGGGAACCAGGCGTGTTGTACCTGGGACTTTATGGCTCCCAACCTCAAAAACTCATGATCTGAACCTATAAATGCTTCTCCTGACTGACATACAGAGGTCAAAGACACAAAAAGGGCTGCAAGGACATGACTTCTCCTCCCTTCCTTTAAAATCCCAGTTCTGAAGAAGCCTGCTCAGTCAACAACAAGGGGTAGGCACCTCCAGAGAAAACTTCATCCCAGCTCTAGACACCCTATCCCTAATGAAGTCATAGATGTGAAAGATGACGAGCGTGTGCTCAGACATCTAAAAGCTTCTTTGCAGGAGAAGAACCCCACCTCGACTGTCTGCCCAACACGGCAGACATCCAGGATGGGGTGGGAAACTGTTTGAAGTCTCCACAAGCCTCAGGGTAACTCCAGCGTTACTTGTTGCGTGCAAGTGAGTATCAGCTACACATCTTTGTCAGACTCATCGAATCACGCTTCCACCCAAGCAGGATGGCTCCTGACTGAGCAGCTACACTGGCTTTCTTAAATATCTTAAATATTTTAAATATCTTAAATATTTTAAATATCTTAAATATCCTATTCAACAACTCACCAGTTCATCTAAAACGAAATTTTCCAGTTCACCATCTTCCCTTTCCTTCTCTAAAAGCACGATTGTCTCCTCATCCAATTATTCCCCTTCCTTGGTCTGTGAAGTGATGGGGTCAGACCTCACCCCTAACAGAGACACCTGAAAGTCCATCTGAATTACCACTTCATCACTCCACAGTGTTTCCTGACAATCTTTCTAACCCTGACTTCACTCTCCTTTTAATCTCAACAGCACTACTTCAGGGCAGTTTGCCTTTTCCTCTTCCTCCCCCCACCCTCAGCTCCCTTCACCGTCTCAGAGCAGTGAGGCTTTGGATCCTGGGCCCTTTTCCAGCTTGAACACACTCTTGCAAAGGTCAGAGAATACTTAACCCAACCTCTTCTATGAAGCAGCTGCTTCCAGCAGATCCTGTGATGTCCCAAAACAACAGAAGAGGGCAGAGGGGAGCTGCCAGAGAAGCAAATTTGCTCTGAAATCCATGGACACGGTCTGTCATCCATGAAATCCTCCTGGTTTCTACACCCATGGGCTCACAAACAGCACACCAACGCAGCCAGCTGTGTGACAATCCCATCCACGCAGAGCCAGGTGCATCCGACGCATCCAGTGACCAAAGCCTTACTCTCAGCTCTCCCAGCACAATGCAACTGGGAAATGGGAAATACTTGTTGCTGAGGGCATCTCAAATTTTTTTTTTCCATCCCACAACTCCACAGCTGCAAAATCCACACATTTTCCTTGCTACAGAGGAAGCACATGACTCACTGTGTGAAAGGAGCATTTCTTCACCAGAAAGGTGTAGTTTGCTAAATCCCCACAGTGCCCTAAGGGGACTGGCAAAGCACTCTGTCTGGCAGGTGACACCCTCCTGAACAGACACAGTGGCAGAGGTGCAATATCCCTGCACATGCCCACAAAAAGGCAAGAACTTGGTCCCAGAGCTGCTAGGGGCAACATCTTGTGATAATATGCTACTTCTACATTAAATATGACACACACCCAGAGTCTTGGGTGCTTAAATGAATAACTACGTCAGAAATCCCAGACACAGAGCCTCATCACCTCCCACCTGACACTGCTGCAATGCTGCTTGACACTGGGATCAAATCATTCACACAGCAAACTGGAAGCAAAAGCAAGAGGGAAACAGGAGGAGCAGCAAGTCCAGAAGAATCACCTGGCTCCGGTCCAGGTAACTCCAGGGCTCAGGAAGCAAATTTCTAATAATCAAAGCTTGCTGGCTGGTTAAACACACCATCTACGCAGCACTTCTGCTGTTATTAAACATAAAACACTGTATTTATTACTGTGAAGGACTTTCTGCAGCATTAGAAACTCAGCTCTGCCTAATCCTTGCTCTCTTCATATACTTTAAGACTACTGTTGGGGGGGCAGTGGGGGAGGGAAAGGAGAGAGCAAGAGCATGCAAGGTAAATGAACCATGCAATAAAAATTGTTGAAATTGGCTCAGACATCTCCTGATAAGATCACAGAAGTTGAGAAAGAACTGCAGCTCTACTGGTGAGAAATTCAACCATTGACAAAACACATCCACTCCGGGAAAATACCAAAGTTAAACAGACACTTAAACACACAGAGCACTTGCTAAAAATGCCAATTCTTTAAACACTGAAGTTGAGACTATTTTTATCTAAATATGATTCTGATACCAGGAGCCAAGGCTTGCACATTTGGTATCAACAGTCCCCTCTGCAGGTTCATACAAACCAGTACTCACAATATATGGATCTCACACACTAAGACTGTGAATCTGGAAGAAAATTTGCCTGTCCAGGTACAAAATCAGTTTGTCTCACACCAGCACACACCACTTCATCCCATGAAGTTCAGTCCTGAGAAGAAGTATCACCATGAGGGTCCTCAGAACTTTCTAATATGCTATACCATAGGCTGAAACTACTCATTTAGGTGCCTGTAGAGTGACTGGGCAATAACTACCTGGTAGGAAGGGATGGCTTTCCTTGGGGCAGCCACATGGTTCTCTGCACCACTTCGAAGCCCTGCTCCTGTGTTAGTGACCCATCCCTACTGCTGCAGAATGGCTCAGCCAGTAGAGAGGCAGCTGCAGAAAATGCTTCCAGCTCCCCGAGGAGTTGAATTGCTCTGTCTCCATGATCCACCCCTGTGTGCAAATCCTAAGCCTTTGAGTACCCTGTAGACACTGACTACCCAGGTTTGTTAAATGTCTGACGGGCTATGGCAGCGGGATAACACTGACTCTTTTTGACAGCCCTTTGGAAGCATCATCTGCTTGTTCACATAGTAAAGTGCTTCATGTTTCAGAAATCATCTCAGCCTTTTAGTATTCTCCAGCAGGTAAGGCCCTTGCTGCCAGCCCTCTAAACCTGACTGAAGCCAAACCTGGCGAACAGGGAAGCCTGGCACCCAACACCCGCCTCACAAGCAATGTCACACATGGTGCAAGGCAGCACTTTCAGCAGCAGCACACACAGCTCCTCACTGCTGTCTGCCAAGCATCCTAAACGTCTCCCACAGAGCTGAAACCTGACAGCAGTCCCCATATAACCTCTTCTCCACAGTCACTGTGCAGCACAGAGCAAAGTTCGTGGTGAGACAGAGCTCTGTGCGGTGACACCAGCCCTTGTTCCTCCTGCAGAGCACACTGGCACACACTGCTCCAGAGAAGGACCTGTGCTCTCTGCTGAGAGTTCCCATGTCCCCCAAGCCAGGCTCTCCCCAGACATGGCACTCTGCAGCCATCAGTAGTTTTCCCCAAGATGCTGGTGACTAGCACATAACACACTAGCAAGGGAAGAGCCAGTCTCCAAAAACTGAAGGAAACCATTCCCAATTTTTCATGAAAATCCAAGACTCTCCAAAGAAAAACTTCTGCTCTTTGACTCCAGCAACAAACTGGTGGGAAATGCCTTTGGAATTGAGTTAACTCGGCTCTCTGACCTGCTGTCCTTGCACCTGAAAGATATACAGGCCTTTTCCAAAAGCTGGAGTGGCTCAAACAGCTGCAGTTAGCTACTAGCTAGGGATGCTGCCTGTACCTACACACCTGCCACAGTGCCCATAGTTCTGAGAAAAGATCAAACCAGGGTTCACCAGGAGGCTGCTCTACTTTGAAATAGGTCACTGGGTGTTGGGACCTGTGGTTTAAGCAATGCACGCTTTGGGAGCTCAGAAGCAGCTGCTGCTCCCTCTTCTGCTGAAGGCAAGCCCATTGCTACAGCCTTAACTCCCTCAGAAGCTGCCCCTGCCTCCCACAGGGATCCTTTAGGAGGCTGTGCTCGCTGCCAAGCCCAGCTATGCTCCATCACACCTCCCGCACCACTTCATCAGCTCTGGAAACGCTCAGTGCTTCCTTTTGTCAGTACTTGTCTGTCAGGCAGGCGGTTCTGCCAAGAACCTTGAAGCAGTTGCAAAGCTCTCCCAGTTGCACATCCAAACCCTCTTAAGAAATAGCCAGAAGGTTTTGCCTAATGTAAGAGCGTAAACAAACTTGTTACATGCTAATCACCAGGTAGGCCACACACCCTTCCCCCTCCCCCAGCCCCTGAATCTGCTAAAAGGACAGGAAATATAATCGTGGTCACATACCTTCGCTTCCTCATTGATGTCCCAAGTGAAGGATATGGCATTGTACGCGATCTCCTCGATGTTACTGATGGTGTTAAAGCTCTCCTTGTAGTCAGCTGTTAGAAAGAAGGATTTATGAGGGAAAGGAAGAAGACATGCCATGTAAAGTCCTTAATCACACAAAGCAGCCAGAAACTGCAACTCTTCAGCAGAGGAAGCTGAACTGTACTTAGGAACGGATCATTAAAAAGCCTGGAAATGGCTTTTTAACCCCAACAAATGTGAGGAAGGAGGAAAATGGGACTTGCAGAAATTCTAAACTAGAAACTCCAGTGAGAAAGGAAGACATCCCAAATATCAGGTGTTCTGTGCCATAACCTGCTATGTGCAGGAAACTCTACCCTGTACAGCAAGGACATAAGCTCTCAATAAAACTCCTTCAATAACAAACAAAGATTTGCATGCGCGTCTGCTTTAAGCGCCAAGTGATTAATTCCTGCTTTGATTCACAGAAGGAAGGGACGAGGAGAACAACCAAGGCTTCAGCCAGAGAAGGCTGGAAGTCAGCCAGCCCAAGCCTTGTCTGGAGGCAAGTGGAAATTTGCAGTGTTTTCTTTTTTTTCATGTACCAAAGACCAGTTGTGAGCAAAGTTGTGGGAAGGAGGATCATTAGTGTTGAGGTATTTCTATGAGGATCTTGCCCTTTGAAGAAACACAATATTTAGGACAGCCACTGAGACTACAAGCTGTGATTTAGCTGCAAGCACCAGGATATGCCAAAGCAACTGTTGTTTGGAAGGGGGTGTTAGATGCAAAACCCACCAACCCAAATCCTCCAAAGATCAGCTTCTTTAGGGAGTCCTAAAAACTGCATTAGCTCCAAGCAATCAAAAGCTCTCTCTGGGCTTTCAGCAAACCCATGGATAGGAGAGAGTGTTCCTTAAAATAACAAAGCTTTAGCAGAAAACCAAACCTTGCCAAGGAATTAGGCATGAAGTTTGACATCAGCAATGAGAGTGTTCCTTACCTATGTCAATGCATCTTTGTTTGGCCGTGTGCTGCCTTGAGTGCCAGTATTTCCAGTGCCTGAGCTGATCTTCCCTTGTTTTGTCTTCAGCAAACACGACCATAATGACACTCTGAAAGGAGAGGAGGGAAAAGATTGGAAAAAAAAAAAAAAAAAAAAGAAAAGAAAAACAAAAATGTGAAAGATAAAAGACCAGAGAGTACATTTGTTTTGGAAGTTCTCATTGGTATCAGGTTTTTTGCTTTAGGCTTTCCCACTTGAGGCATCACACTTGAGGTGTACCTGCCACACCGCTGCCAAACTGGAAGACAGACGGCATCACTTTCTGGGTCATAAACAGAGATGAGCAGAGCTGCTCTCCTGACTAGAATTCAAGGATCTCATTCCAGGTGTTGCATCACCTTCACACAAGTGCTGACACCACTTCTTAACAGACTGAGCCAGGATGGGTTGGTCTGGAAGTAGGTGGACAGCAAAGGAACAAACGTTGACGTAAGAGTAGGGTAAGCTGGCCTTAGTGCTGATGCTCTAGTTTAGATTACTGCACTTTGGGAGAGTTTAAGGCCACCACTGTACACACCCTCTTTCCCAAGAAACCACAAGAGCTGCCACTCACTCGGACTTTACTGATGGGGTGATGGATTCCTTCACTGCTGCTGACTTCTTTCAGCGTGATGGGGTAAAATTGACCTTTGTTCAAGTAAGTCATTGTGCTGTCCCCAGGCTTCTGTCGGAGGGACTTGGAGGCTTCCAGAGTGTATTCAAAGTTATTCCTATAGAGCAAAGAGGGTAGTGATTGCTAAGGCATTTTCCTGGAAAGCCAACTAAACATTCCACATTTAATTTGGAGAAATTCCAAAGTTGTTAGTTGACTCATTAAGCCATCAACAGGCAAGGAAGTTGGAAAACAGGATGAGCCCCTTTTTCCACCATTTCCTTCATGAATGAACATTTAAGAGAAGTTCTTGGCAAGCTAAATCCCAAGACACATCAGCAGGCAAGAATGGAAGATCCTTATTCAGGCTGAGAGCAGCAAGCTGCTCTCATGGAACAGAAAAGTATCTATTAGCAATTTAATTAAATTCACAAGCTAATAACCTATTCAGTGACCATGGCCCTCTTGGTCAACTGCAACTAATCAAACAACTAAACTGCTCCCCTCCCTTGGAATTCAGATGAGCTCCTATTTCTGCTGTAGATTTCCAGCAGAGAGAGAGAGCAAGACAAGCTGACCAGGGAGAGGGACACAGCTGGAAGCAAATTCCCAGACCACCAAAAGCTGACAGATAGCAGTGCACCTTCCCATGGGACAAGGCACTGGTGCAAGGACAGCGACCCAAGCCGGGTGTATTTCCAACCCTGCAAGTAGTTTTCCTGAAAGTAGTTTTCTTTAAAGACAAAGGTAGGATTTTCAGCTGTGAAATTCAAATGAGCAGACGTTGTTGTGGTTTTGAGATCCACAGCCCCTCCAGTATCTGACTGAGACTTGGTGCACAATGGCATGAGCTGTACCGTTTGCTTGGGGATGACTGTAAGAGAATAGGAGAATATGGGCAAATGGGGGCCTTAAAACATTACCCAGAAATGCTGTCAAAAACATAGTCTTCTGAATTCATGTTGGCCATTCGCAGATTCAATTCAGTAGGAAAGAAAACCTGGGGTAGACACAAAACGAAACACAACAATTAACACAACAGCAACAAGAAAAGTTAAGATTAAACCAATACTCATTACCACAAAACTTCTGGCAAGCAAACTGATCATCAGATAACAACTGATTTTTGGTCTGTACTAACAGGACACTAGAGCACTGTTTTAACCCAAAACTTCTGGGTGTCAACTAAGAACAACATCTGACAAGCCTTCTGAGTTAGCTTAGAGCAACATTTTAAAACTTTCCCAAATCTCAAAGAAAGGGCATAGCTACATAGCTCTTTAAGGTTTGGTTTAAAAATCAAACACATCAACACTCTTGTTTTCAGTTGGTACCATAAAACAAACCCCACGGATTTTCATCCAGGTTTAACTCTCACTCAAGGCCCCTACATAATCCAACTGTTTTCCACTGATACACACCACACCTAGAAACTGGCAGTAAGAAAGCTTACAGACATAGTCACTTCAGTTTGGTACCTGCAAAGGCACCACGGAGTGCTAAACTCTTGCAAAACCTGGCTCAGTGCTGTGGATTGAGACAACCCTTTCCACAGTATGCAAGCCAAAGCCTCTGTCGCCGGTAAGATTAGTCATTTGCTTTTGATAATGATTTCATGTTGTGAAGGTTTTATTTTAAGTTATTCTTATGCACCTTTCTGAGAAAGCCTCCTATTCCTAAACCACTGGACAGATTTCTGACTCATGTAACAAGAACAGTTAAAGATGGAACTGGACCTCTCTGTCCAGATCAAGACGCGCACACACACACACACAAAGAGGGCAACTGCCTTTCCTGGTACCTCTTGCACGCCCTCCTTGAAAGTCTCCGAGAAGGTGGAGTCTGGTGTTCGCCTCTGGGAGTTTTGGGGCTGGGTGTTGGAACTGAACTGGTCAGGATTGAGGTTCCTGTCGAAGACCACCACTCGCTCAGGGGGCTCGGGGTGGTAGACACTCGGTGGGATGCCCACGGCAAAGCCATGGGGCTGCGTCTCCGTTTTGATGGAATGGGTGGGCATTGTGGCAATCGAAACGGTGACTGTTGTGTCAGGGGTTGTGAGGTGGCCTCGCTTGTCCATGCCCATCTGGGGAGTGTGTGGAAGGACAATATTGAAAGGCACATTTTTCAGAACCTGGACTCTGTTTTCTCCAGCAGAAATGAGCGACTGTTCTGTCACATTTGGGATGCTGTTCCTAAAAAGGGTAAAAAGAAATCATGCTTAAGTTATACAGCTTATTTTCTCATTAAACAAGATCTAGAAATACTTATCAGCCTTTTAGACAAGGATAGCTGACACCAACTCTCCTACTTGTGCAGAACAGCTCAATTTTAACCTGAAAAGCTGATAAACTCATTAAAAACCAAAAACTCCTCACCCACTCCTCACCCATCTCCAAGGCCACCTTGGAGATGAATTACCCTGGAGCAAAGGGTGAGGGTCCCAGATCCTCACTGCTTGGAGCAGTCCAAAACTAAGTGCTTCGAGGCCCTTCCCACCACACATCGGCACACACAGGCTCCACGGAACGGCTCTTTGACAGAGGGAGAAGGACTCAGAGCAAGGTTGCTGCTCCTCTGCCCCAGGACTGTGTACCACCAGAGAAGCACTAACAGGGAAATTACACCCCTCTCCCATGCACAAACCCCCAAGAAAATCCACACCTGCGAGTGGTTTCCATAACTTGCCGCTCTCCACCCCACCACACTCATTTCTGCCAGGACAACACAGATCTGTGGCTGAGATGACCTCACAGCTAGTAGCCACTAAGTCAGCCCGCCCTCCCTTTCTCCCTCCCCACAAAGTGGTCCTGCCCGCTCCCTTGCACCAATTCTGATGCTCCCCTACATCCTTGAGGAGCCAGTTCAGCTTGTTCTGCTGGAACAAGCCACCTTTTTTTCCCGTGCTTGGTGATGGGTCAGTCTAAGACCAGAGCTGGTACAAGGGGAGCAGTGGGAACCAAACTGCTCTTCTGAAAAACAGGCTAATCAGTCAGCTCAGCCAGACCACAAAACCTCACCTCGAGTCCTTAAAGTGTTCTAATCTGTCCAAAGACAGAGGATAGCAGGAGTGGAAGCCTGGCCTGAGCAAACCTCACATTGGTAATAATCAGTACCATTTTCTGCTCGAGAGAAGGAGGGCAGGAAGGGGAAGAAAGAAAGGAGTTCCAGAGGATACAAAGGAAGTCCAAGCAATACCAACCCAAAACTAAACTACAAGCACTTCAAAGTCCTTCCCTACTGGCCCAATGCATGAAACAGCAATGCTGCTGGTACCCAAAAGCAACATCTGAAGAGAGTAACTGAAGTAACCTCATGCAAAAATAAAAGGGTTACCAGTGACCTCCACAGTCTGGGGAAGGGTTGCCTGTGCTACCAGACTGTGCCTAATGTCAGAGAGAGCAGCTTTTGCTATGCTGACTGTATGACACTAGTACATAAAAAGCAGATGGATGGCAACAACAAGCAGTTTGAGCCTCTTCAATCCCTATCCTGCTCCTGGGACAACACAGGAATCTAGGGGACAGAGTAAAAGCAAACATTCTCTCTCTTCCAGCACAACACAACAGTGCAGCAAGTTACTTTCCTTCAGCAGCTTTGGTGGTCTATGAGGGAAGTGAGATAAGCAGAGAAGCAGTAATAAAAAATAATACCTTTTGCTATGGTCTTGTTCAGGATGTTCTACCTCTGGTTTAGCTGTTGAAGATCTCCTCTCTCTTGGAACCTGGGAAATTTAAGACATACTACAATTCAATTCTTACTCCCAGATAAAAAAAATTATTTCCTTAAAACACAGCCTTTTGGTCAAATTAAAAAAGCATTACTCTCTGATGGCCAGTCATTATTAGCATTACAGCTTGATCAGTATTCACAAGGTTTGCGGATGCCAGGCCCACCCCAGGAGATGCCCCATGGATCCCCTTGCCCTGTGCTCCTGTCAGCATCAGGTGGTGGGAAAACCAGTGCAGAAAGCCATCCATCCTTGGCTGGTGCATCAGCACCAGGATGAGCAGGACCAGAAGGTGATTTCCCGAAGTTTGTGCTAGCAGTGCAGGTTTACTCCTCTGCAGGCTGGCTGAGTTCAGTTTTCTGGATGAGCTCAAAGCTTGGGAAAGGACACTGCTCCATAGCCACTTCCTCAAGAACACATCCTCTCTAGGCCATCCCTCTAAGACCACTTGAGGTTCTCCCTTCTTCTCGGACACCATGGGATTTGTGGAGGACCAGGTCCAATAAGCATATTGGGATGTTACAGCTAATATTTGTGCATGGCCACGCACAACACACTGGCCCAAGCTATATTAAATATTTTACAAACAAAAGGTAACAACCAGCACTCTGGGTTTAAGACAGCTCAATACTGCTTCTTGTATTTTATGCCATGGACATGATTTGCCCTGAAAACACAACACCGATCACACAAGTCATCTCATCCACACACATGCACACCCATCTTCCTGGCTGCCCTGCAAGGCCAAGGCACACAGACTGTGAACTCTTGGAGCTGTGGTGTCTCAGTTCCTTGGATGGAGAACACAGCCAATGCCTCAGCAACTCAAACAGCTCTTGCAACTGCTGGCACAAGCCCGTGGTGCTCAGGTCCCCTCAGCCACACAGCAAGTCCACACAAGCTCCTCTGCCAACCCACACGTAGGGCCCAGGACTTCTGCCATCCTCAACACGCCTCCTGAATAAGCAGAGTAAACACCTTCTGGTGTATGGACAAGCGAGCTCCCACAACTTTCCTTTGCTGAAGCCTGTTCAGATCCTGCCTCTGTTTGCCAGCATGGGGAATTACCACTTCAGTGCTAACTCAAAAGCTGATGGAATAACTGCATGAATAGCATACTATTTAAACAGCCCCCACGTGAAAACTAAGTCGTCATTCTTACACAGAACCGTGAATCTCCAATAACACCAAAATTCTTAGATTTTCTATGGTAACCAGCAAAATTTGGAGAACCTCTAGCTGGAGACTGATGGGAGACCAGCACTAGCTAGTCTGAAAAACAAGAGTCTTCCAAGCTGCATTTGGCCAATGCTCCCAAAAGATAGATTTTTCTCAAAATTTGTTGCCTATAAGGCCTTATTAACCACAGTTGAGCAATCGAGGTAGCCCATTAGTCAAATGGAAGGAAACGAAAGTTGTTTCATTTTGCTGGTTTGGGTTTTTTTTAAATACAAAAGTGATCTCATCAGCTGCTTTTAATACTGCAGAGGGGGCGTACTAGAACTGCCTAGACACCTCTCCAACATTACTCCATAACAGCCCACAATAAATCTTTCAACCTCTAACTATTTTGCTTCACCCAGGTGTGCAGCATACTTGTTCTTCCACTGATTTTTTTCTGTACACCCACTGATACCCAAACATAAGAGGAAACCCTGAATTAGGCATTTATGTACAGCAAATCTCTTCTGCTTTGCTGAGCGTGAAGGATCAACATCAACGTTCTTTTTGTAATCTACAGGTTTAGAGATCAAAATTGATTTTGCGGATTAAAATTGTTCCAGTGAAAGCATGTTGTTGTTTCTTCCTTTTTTTTCCCCCAAAAGCATAGCAAGCACGGGCACAAAGCAGAAAGCCAGTTTTCTCACAAAAATAACATCCACATCAGTGAGTCTGTGGCATTCTGTCGTGTGTGTGTGGAGTGTTAATCTCCATATTAAGCATTACAAGAATATTTTGATACATACGACGTGTTCAACTTCTAAAAAAGGCAGGCAAGGATTTTGTCTGCACCAGGCAACTTCTCCTTGTGCTTGAAGAACATATTCAGGCTGGCACCTCCACTCACTAAGGCTGAAAGGCACTGGCCAAAATGCCAGGCACAAGAGCCAAATCAGACTCCTGCACGCTCAGCAAAGAAAAAACAGGCATCTCCACCCAGTAAGCCAGGCCACCACAGCACAGTTGTCTGAACACAAGCAGGACCCCTCCCTGCCTGGAAATGCCTGCTAGTCTCTACTGATCTGGACTGGAGACAACTACCCTGGCTTATACTTTTGGTATTTAGGAAAGAAAGCTCAGCAAAATGCACCCCTTGCAGACCAGAATCTGTTTGACTGCTCAAGTCAGCTGTGAGCAACCAGGAAGGCACGTGTCTCTGAGAAGACCATGAATGCTGGGGAAGAGAACCACAACTGCCAAAGGATTAACAGATTACAGTAGCTGAAGCTCACGGAGGGTTAGGGAGATGCAGATAGCAACTCCTTCAGGTAGACACTTTTGCCTCACATACCACCAAGAATCTGTAGTTATAACTTAGTATCAGCTGAGACTAAGGCAACACAACAAAGCTCCAGCAAAAGCCAGTGGTCTACCATGTGAGCAAAAGCAGTTTCTTTCTCCATGTACATTTACATTCAGACAGGGATATGGACCAAAGTGTCATTCTTCATGACTATTTCTCTAACTCGCTGTCTTCTGCAGAGCCCAGGGTCAAGAGGCGAAGAAAGTGCTGTGGAAGCTGAAAAGCAGCAAAGTGCTACCAAACCTTCACATTTAAGTTCCAGGGGATCTTATTTTACTGAGCTAAAAATAAACCAGATTTCAGAAGGAGAGAAGTGGAATTTTTTCCCTTTGAAAACCACATCATTTAAAGTCCTCATGATCTATTCATAGCTTCTGTCAAATCCTCTAGCAAATGACACCTTTCCCACAGGTGGAACAAGAGTTCCTCTGGCTGCCAGAGCGTACCCACGCCAATCTACCTTGTAGTAATCATACAGCAGTCCCAGGGCAGCTGCGCTGTCTTCATCCCCATTGATGCTCATCATAGCTTTGGTAGCTGCTGTAAGGGGATTTTCAAGAAAGGTTTTCCAGGCCTCATCTTCATTGGTGTAAGGACGTCTCTGAGAGTAGAGAGAATCATTCTGAAGAACCAACACGGGTCTTTTACTTGAATCATAAAAAGAAAAGAAGAAATAAAGAAAGCCACCTGTTAGAACACATGAAAAACATTCCTAAAGTTCTTCAAAATAAGCTGCCCCAGTTTCACAGAGTTCACACTCTGATTCAGTATACTACAAGGATTAGTCAACACAAAAAGCCCAGAAACCTAATTCTGATCTCACTCATGCTCAGTATAAATCAAGATTAATTTGACCAAACTCAGATGGATTACACCAGCCTACATAAAAAGGCAAAGCTGTTTAAGACCGCACCTGACCTGCTCATGCTCTGAATCCAACCCAAAAAGAGTTACACACACACTACCTACCACTTATCAAGCCTCCTATGCAATACTGCGAAGCTGCAACCTGTTCCAGTTACCACGTGGAACTAGAAAATGTGAATTAACGACACATCTCTTTCCTCCAGTGCTTTCAAGTGTCTTCGCTCCCAGAATACATCTAAAAACACCACCTAGAAGCTACCCATAAGTTACAGACTACACAGGGAAATTGGTCAAAGGGACTTGAAATCAACACGGCAGGGTTTTACTCTGACAAAGGAAACCAAAAGACTCACTGCCTGGTTACTGTTGAAGTAATCCATTACACTAGTTTGAAATGCCCTTAACAGATAAGTGAAGAAAAAAAGAAAAAAAATCTGAGTTATTCCCTTTATGTCCCAATATATAAAAGAGGAATTATATTTACTCTGAACATTTTGAGATTGCTGGGAACAAGAAAGCTCCAACATAACTTGGACCTTCTGCCCACAGGCAAAAGCGAGACGTGCAGAAAATGCTGTCCTGACAGCTCAGACAATGTAGTATTTTTTTTGTTGTTGTTCTATTGGTAAAATATATGCTTCTTCTTGCAAGTCAGCTCAAGATAAAGTTTAAATCTGACTTTCAAACCAGTTCAAACAGTTTTCTTTCCAGTGCAAGTGTAATATTAATTTACTGCAGACTGGTTGAGGGAAAAGGGAAGGCCTCTTTATTTTCTTAAATAATCCCAAACTTGTAATTTTTAATGAATTGGTAATAGTTTAAAAATTATTAAATAATTATTTAAAAATAACTAACCCCACAAAAAGCAGTTCCCCACCACCATCACACGCTTTCCCCGGTAGATAAGCATTCTTTGCATCTATTTACCCAGATGCATTCAGGGACTGAAATATACTACAAGTACAAAAAGTTGTGAAATAGAAAGTTGTGAAATACCCTAATCACTATAATCAGCTTAGCAGTATCCTACATTTATCACCACCTTCTACCAAAAAGATTGCAAAGCAAATTACGCGTTCGATGCTTTATCAGTTACACAAGTCATCTTGCTGAGCTTCCATCGGACAGCTTGGCTGAGCTGAAGACACTGAAAGCAACTGGGAGTTTCCAGGACTTGTAAGAGCACTTCGTGGCTATAAATCAGTACTATACAGTTAGCAAAAAGCAAACAACGACGACAAAGGAGACAAGCTCTTGCACCAAGCCCTTTCTTTAGGTCTCTATATGTATTTGTGTACACAACAAAATGCAGATACCTCTGGTATTGAGGACATCTTTCTTCTATCAAAGTCAGGGGAGCAACAGAGGACAAAGCAGAATTTTCTTCGGGGACATGATACAAGCTCCTATTCTTACACAGTGTGATAAAACAAGCCTCAAATATCCATCACAAACAGGTAAGTCCTCCAGTTACACTCTCATAGGGAAAAGGTAACTGGAAGTAACCTGGGTGCAGTTCACTTGATCCATCCCTGCCAAGCTGAAGGGATAAGTCAGCCTTGCTGGAACTCACAGCACTAAGCTGATTCCCTCTGGCAAAGCAACTCACATGCGAAGAGAGAACCAAGGAAGAACCAAAAATACTGAGAACTAAAGGAGCAACTAACCAGAAATATAGCAAATGCAAAACCTACATATTTTGGTGTGACTTGTTATTGAAACACACAAATATAATGCACGTTGCCCTACAGGTAATGCACCACACTACAGACAGCGCAGAAAAAATTATTTGCAGAATTACCAAGAGAAGTGCAGGGTTTGGCAGGAATGTAATCCTTTAGGAAAAACACAGCTTCTTTCAGGAAAGCAAGAACATATTAACAATAGAAGGCAAACATATTTTTCCAAAGTTTTAAAAGATAACGGGCATGAGGATTTGCTTACAAAGTAGTAGATGCGTCCAGCAAAGGTTGGAATTAAGTTTCTTACTGCAGTTTTAATAACTTCTGAATTTTATTTTCTCCGTGAATCCAGTGGGAGCAGAGAAGTATTACAAAAAGCAGATGCTCTCTCTTTGACTGCAATGATCCCCTAGCCCTCAACACTCTTGTGTTCAGATCACAGAAACTATTCCTACGTACTTCGCTGATCCAGGATCCTGCCGCCTTCTCCCTCACCCTGCAATTTACCTGGCGACGCTCAGGGCTGCCCAGCCGCGCTGTAGCTGCTCCCGCACAGCGCACACCTTTAATGCTGAGGCAGCACCGAGGATTTCCCTCACCATCTCCTGCGTGCCAGAACAGCGAAGTGCACGTAACCAAATTGCTACGGCCTTATATACTAAGTGTCACTGGAAATAAGAACACCTATGAAAAATCCTAATCACAGACGCGAGTTAGCGAGCTGCTGCACTGGAGTCCTCTTTATACGGTAGCATATTGAAATAAAAACTTCGGTAAAAACCTATGCTTTCCCTAGGAAAGGAGTGTGTTGAGTCATCAACCATTCAAAGTGTAGAAATTTTATAATGGATTCTTCAAATCTGTTCAGAGTTACCCCATACTCTGGCATTCGAGCGCCCATGGCCACCGTCTACAGACGGACACGGTGACAGGTGCAGGAAGAGACACGAATCTTTAAACACCGCCGGGGATCCGCTTGAAGGCGACGTCTCACATTCACCGCCACGGAGTTACAGCACTCACACCTCGAGCTCAGTTTAACTCTTTCCGCACCCAGTTTCGGCTACTCCGGGGTCGCCGCAGCCGAGCTCGCCGGGAGCTCCCCTTACCTGCCGAAGTCCACCTTGCCGGAGGGATGCGCCTCGTAGAAGTCCATGGGGGCCGCTGCGGCCGCCGGGCAGCGGCGCGGGGGCTCGGCCCGGTCCCTCAGCCCCGGCACAGGGGGCTCCCGGCGCTGCTCCGCGCCCGCTGCTCCCGACGGCGCGGCCGCCGCCGCCGCCGCCCGCATTTAAGGCGCGGCCCCGCGGGGCGGGGGGCGGCCCCACGCCTCGCTGAGGGGATCGGGTTTCAAAGCCGGCCCGGCCTCGCCGCTCGCCCCGCGGGGCGGAGTGGCCGCCGGGGTCGCCCCGCGGCGCCGCAGGACCCCCCTCCGGGGCTCAGCCCTCCCCCCTTCGCCCCCCGCCATTTCGCACCGCCCCGCCGCAGCCTCCGGTCACTCCTCCGCAGAGAGGACGGAGAGGGGCGGACCCCGGCAGAGCGGCTCCCCCGGCCCGGCCCCGGGCAGCGAGCCCCTCTAGCCGCAGCCCCCCGGCGGGGCGGCGACACCGGTCGGACCGGCCGCGGTGGTTCTTCCCCCGCCCGGCTCACTCACTTGTCGTAGTCCTGTGTCATGTCTGGCAGCGGGCGGCAGAACTGGCCGGGCGGGTCGGGACGAGCAGCGCCTGCACCGCCGCTCCCACGGCTTTTGTCGGCTGCTCTCGCCCGCTCAGGTGCTCCCGCAGCCGCAGGTGGCCGCGCGCCGCGCCGCGCCCCCCATTGGCTGCCGCGGGCCGGGGGGCGGGGCCAACGCGCGCCCATTGGGCGGCCGGGCGCGGGGGGCGGGGCCGGCGCGCGTGCGGAGTCTGGAGGGCGTTGAGGGAGCGGGACGGGCGGCGGGAGAGACCCCCGGGACGGGGAGCGGGGGCTCCCGGGGCAGCCCCAGAGCGGCTGCCACCCCCCGGAACCCGCCCCTGCACTGGGGCTCACGCTGGGGGACGGGGGAAGTACCCTGGGATCCTTCTTGCGCTAAAACTGCTTCCCTTCTTCCTCTCTCCCGTCCCATGCAACTTTTTTTTTCATGTACTTCACCCACTTTTAGGAAAATCTAAACGAAACACAGTTGTACGAATTGTCTTTAATATAATTTTAATCTGCGGAGAGGAGACCCAGATTGAACGTTTGGGACCATTTCTTCATAGAAATAGACATTGGAAGGGGCTGCCCAGGGAGGTGGTGGAGTCACCTGGAGATGTTCAGGGAAAGACTGGACAGGCAGGCGGTGCCATGGTCTAGTTGACAGGGTGGTGACTGGTCATAGTTGGACTCAGTGACCTCAGAGGTCTTTTCCAACCTGACGGATTCCGTGCATTTGCACAAGCACTATAGCAGCTGCCCAAGGGCAGTGGATCCATGTGCCGTTCGGTGCCTCACAGATGAACCCGGGTTTGTGGAGAAAGGCAGGTTTACAATGCAGTTACTGCTGCAAATGCATCCACTTTAACACGAGCACCAACATCACAAACACACCAGATATATCCAAAGTGGCATGCATGAAGTTAAATCAGAAAGATCTTCAGTTTCTCCTTGAGAAATAAGGGTGGGAGGTTGCTTGTTTAAGTAACAAGTTGAATCAAACCCATACAGCAACGATGCTATCTATCATATGTCAAGATGCTTCAGATAGCTACTGTAATTTAAAAGTATGCTAACTAATAAGAGGTCTCTCCTTCTAGGTCAAAATCTCTTCCCTATTTGTACAGGATATACTCCAATGCAAAATTATAGAAGGACAATTCAAGCAGCCAACCAAAGGAAATAGGAAACTGAAGAGAACAAACTTAAACTAAGGGTGTAATCCTGGAGGTTGCTTAATATCCTCTGACTGGATTACAAACTAGCATTCTAGAAACAAAATGCTTTGTTTAGATCTGCAAACATTGCCACTAGCATGGCAAAAGATAAAATTTCGTTCACTACTGAAGTAGGATCTCTACAAAGTGAAATGATGTAAATTGTTTTTTATGACATGCAGTAAATGGTATTCCACATTTTTAAACAGTTTTAAAAAATCTAATTCAAGATTACGTAGAAAAGAATTTCTTATCTGTCCTCACATATGAAAAAAAAAATACTATAATCTGATGAAGATGTCAGAAAGTTATATTTTTCCAAACAAGTATAACTCACTTTGCTTCCAACAGAAATTACAAAACTAGCTCCAAATCATAAGCTCTGGGAAGGACTGCTGGCTTTGTTAGGTGTCATTCAGTCCTCACATTCCCTGCATCTGTTCATAGAATTCTGGGATATGCAGACACAATCATTGCTTTTTGGCACAGGTGCAAACTTTTCATTAACAATAAAATATAATACTGCCCTGTAGCCGTAGGTGACCCAGATGCAATACGTGCTGAAGTTCAGTCACATGTTTACATTGCACCCAAATTGCTAAAATCTTAGTAATGTACCACGCTTGGTATTCCTACTTAACTTGAGTTTACCATGATTTTATTCCAAATAACTCAAAGGTGTTTGCCTTTGCAAAAGGGATGACTTTTCTTAACAGCCTGATACACTGATGAAAACCTGGTTATCGCCACAGCAATCTCTTCCACATTCAGGAGACAATGATATAAACACTGGATTGTGACACCACTGACTAATCTGCCGGTCACAATCTAGACTCTGCAACACCACTGGTAGGCGTATTTCTGTGATGTCACTAACTGGGTTGCATCATCATCAAGTAAAATCAGGCAAGAATCACACAGGGATTTGGCAGAGCCTTGGCTGCGGCCTAAAGCCATGCCAGCCTGGTGTGGCAGCGCTCTGGCAGGAATCCCCTTGCTCTGCACTGGTTGGTGTTCCCAATAACTTCTTCCCTCACTCAGCCTTTTCACCTCAATCGCACTGCTCTCCTCCACCTTTCATGCCCTTCCCTTTACCTTTCCTTCTGCCTCTGTCCTGCCTTCAGCATTCTCCTTCCCTTCTTCATGCATTCATTTCCTTTTAAACGAATCCCACTAAAAAGACGTAAGGAATTCCACGCCAATGTAAGGAACACCCCCCACGTCACTGTATGGCACTGGAAGCCATCTGACCGAGCACTGTCTTGTTCCTGCGTGCCCCTTTTCCTAGTCTGTCTTTTGACACTGCCATCTAGAAAAAAAGGCATTTATTCTGGACAAGAATTAGCTGCTGTTATGACTTACCTAACAAACATGGTTTTCAAATCTCATACCTGATAATTACCATCTACGCGCACTGGTCATTCACACCTGTGTAATAAACAAACAAGTTGCATCAGGTTTGTAGCAGTACTTTTGATTTCACAAAATGTGCCAGGGAGTCAAAACAAGATACTTTCTGCTTAATCTAAGCCTGCAAGATACAAGGGCCAGGCTGCAGACTTGGCTGTAAAGAGCAGCAAAGCTTCTATATTCTCCATTACACACCACGCCAGGAAGGCTTCCCTTCTCTGCAACAGGCCTGTGGTCGCTAAGGGCAGAGCTGGAAAAGTGAGCCCAAAGCTGATTGCTGATCCCTGCAGAATAAACCTGAAGGCATCAAAGGGCTGAAAAAGAGAAAAGAAAAAAAAAAAAAGAAAAGCCCCGACAGAGTTTTCTTGAACTCACTAGAAATTGAGGTGAAAGCAGGCACAATGGAATAGACAAGTGACAGCAAAAACAGAGCAGGAAATGCCTTGTAGGAAAAAGATGGAAAAGCTGGGGGTGGAGGGAAGGATGAAGAAATAAATGAAAGCACAATGTGTGAAATATGGAACAAACAGTTTGCTTTTCACTTCAGTCATATTCCTGCAGGCAATCTTGCAGACATTCCTTATCGATTCCCCTTTTGATTCTGTGCTTATCCCTAAACATAATGTAGACACTGTTGCAAGCATACAGACTATTTAGGGACAGCAGATGCAGTTCTATCACCCTGTCTCAGGATACTCTGAAATTACTACACTGTAAATTAATCAATTTTGCAGCAGCCTATATATTAAAAATAGTCAGCCTGAAACCTGAAGTTTTATTGATGATAAAATCTTTAGCATGTCATCCAGTCTCACTGAGCATTTATTGTCTTTACTCAGCACTGCGCTTTCTCCAGGACTGACTTCTGTGTCCGTAGGTCTTGCCACATGGGCTGACCCTGGTGTAGCGAGAGAGCAGCATGTGCAGGTCCTTCACTGCACGCTGTGATCCGCTTTGCTGTGCAGCATGGAAAGCACCCAGGTGTCCAGTCAGGAGTTACAAATGCCCAGTGTCCCAGTTCAACGAACAAAATGGTTTGCTACAATTTTATACCGGCAAAGCATGACAGAAGCATCCCAGCATCCAGACCAAGCTCTAAGATCACAACACAGGCACTGAACACGCTCAGTGGCATTGTCGTGAGGCAATGGCAGGGGCTGCAGCCACTGCTGGGGCAACAGGGTGGTCTATGAGCAGGCACAGAATGCTTCCACAGTAGAGACCAGCCATGTGAGACTCAGAACAAAATATAACCACATTCCTCTGGTAAAATACCTGATATACTGCTGGAGGCAGAGTGTAGACGCCGAGGACTGGGAAGATGTGTTCTGGCTCTGGAAATGCTGCCATTAGCAGCTGTACAAGGGCAGCAATAACCTCATGTGAGGACACAAGCATCGATCTCCTGTTCTGCTAATCCTCACTCTTGTTCACTGTTTCAGCAGCATCCTAGCAGAAACAGCAGTGAGAGGTCTTTCATATATGCCTGTTTCCACTCTTGGCATCTCCTTTTTGCTCTACCTCATCTAATCTGACCAGGAACAAAGGAGATTCACATATGAGGAGCAGCAAAACCAGTAACTGTGGGGGAGATGCTGCAAAGAAAGCATCCTGCAGTTAGTGCATGCAGTGAGAGACTGCTTTGACCAATCCACACAATAACATGCTCAGCCAGGAATTATGTGCTGAGAAGCCCATCTGATTTTGGATCAAAATAGGAGATTCATTACACGTCAGAATTATCCTGACCTTTCTCTGCCTGTGAAGCAGAATAAAATTTATTCAGCCTGACATGGGGAAAGGACAGATGAACTAAAGGGACAGACACCTTATTCAGGGATTTAACATTTTCAGACTTTACCTGTTCCAAAGGCCCTGTGGGTGTTGGTTCGTTTGCTCCTGACCCTGCAAAAGCATTCTCTTGACAATTTACCACAAATAACCTGAAATAATTTTTTATTCAGATTAAGCTACAGTCTTTTTTGTTCATAAAGGGAGACAAGTCACTTGAGGAAGGGAGTTGTGAGCTTTCCAAGAAGTTATGATATTCACTGCCTTGCCTGCAATACTGCACAAAGCTCTCTCAAATCTTCTAAACACTATTTGTGTTCCAGGGTTTGTGCTGAAAATGGGTTAGGAAAGATGTAATTGCAGTGAAGCCCATGCAACTCACTACAGCCAATAAATTAGACTAGCATTGGTTGCAGGCATTGGACTTTGCTGATTCTCATTCTCTGGTTAAACCATGTTCAGGGCCTTCACCCTGTGTAAGAAGTTAAGGAAAAAGTCAAACACCTCTCCTTCATGTCTGGAAAACAGTAAAAACTTTAAAAAGAAAAATGTCTTTGACTGAGACTAAGTTGATATTGAGAGCGCAGACACACTGAGGTAATGAAAGACTAGGAAGGTTAAAATACAAATTCTGCTGAAGGCTATAACTTAAAAAAAAAAATAGACATCTGTCATATTTCTTCACTGAAACAACAGAAAGGTTGCATTATTTAGGATAATTCATAAAGCAAATTTACTTTCGCACTCTTAAAGATACAAAAAAACCTGTGTTAAAGTATAACGTTAAAACTAGCAAAACAACTAAATTCACTTTAGAAGACACATAAAGGTCTTAGAATAATTGATTTGCTATTTTCTAAGTTAATTATTAAATCTTCTCAATATATAACGTTTCAAAAGTTTAGTCTAAAAAACTTCACTTGCCTTTATCTACATATTTAAGAACTCTCTGTCATTCAAGTTTTAGAGTAAGAAACAAAACAAAGTGACCCTCTTTACTCAGCATTTCCAGAGGAGTAAGTACAAAAAAGTAGCCAGCAGAAAACTGAGCTTTACTTGGATACTTTCAGCAAATAATTACAGAAATTTCAAAATGGATAGAAGCGGTGGTTGGAAGTGCTGGGCTGTGCAGACACCCCACCCTTCAGCTATCCACAGGTAGCTCTCTGTTCCACCAGCGTGGCTCCGCCTCTAGGCTGTATTAACTGGACCCAGAGTAGCTGTCCCAAGAGACCTCAACTACACTTCACTGAAGATAAGGCACTCTTGTGGCTCAATAGCTTCTTAAACCATCATTACTCCAATGTAAGTGTTGATTGATTAAACTGGATAGAACTAACATTAAGCATTTTTGGGGCACACCCTTTACTTTAAACCTTACTCTTAACCTCTGCGTCCAGAAGGCACATGGCTCTTGATGATTAACTACAAGCTTTATTCCAGTTTATTAAAGTACAGCCTTAATTTAGCCTAACATCTAAGGGAGCTTTCTTATGTTTGTAACAATGTAACAATGAACACAGTATTTTTAATTTATGAAGCTCAGATTTTACTACTACAGTAGTTTTAAAAGAAAGGTATACCTATAATTAAGTGCGTCAGTCTTTCAAATAATGACTTCTGAATTAAATTAATCCTTTGTGTATAACAAGGTGTCTTTTAAATAGTTAATTCAAAACTTTAACAGATAGTACAGTAAAAAGAATGAGACAGTCGCTTGAGCAAGCACTGCTGAAAATAGTGACAATGTGTATTACACTTCTGTAGATTTTTAACCTCTACAAATACTCATCTAGAAAAAGGAACAATGAATAATTTTACCAAATACTTACAAACTTCAGTAATTCACTAAGGTGAGGTCAAATGTAATAGATAGTATCTAATTTTACAACACAAACACCAGACACAAGATGAGATTTAAACTGGTATGTTCCAAGTCCATTAAGGTAAACATCAGTTCAAGACACACCTCACCAGAAGTCTGAGGTACCTGGCACAGATTTAGACACACTGAACTGTACCCACTTATGAAATCTCTAACATACACCAAGTAACAATTCAGGCTGCTCCTTCCTCTTCCTCTATCAAGCACAGTTTAGCTCTGTACGGCTAAAACTATGCCTTCTCATCTGCATGTTACAGTCACTTTATAGGACCACTGCTCTAAATCCCTGTGCTAAAATAACTAATTAAAATACCTGAAAAAGTAAAAACTTGCACCCAAACTGTGTCTTGCCTGTCACCTCAAGTCAGGACACTGTGCTTAATTAGCTCCTGCCTCTACTGCGTCAGCAGATCCTCCTTGTTTGCCGGTATTTCCATGTAACTCTTTAAAACTTGCCTCTAACAGTCTTGTCTGCTCTACCTGTGCTTGAAATACTACTTTGTCACTTAGCTCCCGACAGGTAGGGCAGCACATCACCTCTTTTATCATTAACCTGTTCCCACTTTTTAAAGAACAGCTTTATGGATTGAACCACAACAGATTTGAAACCCTTTGCAGTCGACTTGCTAAACTGATTACCTTCCCAGATTACACCTCGCTGAAGCGCTTGCTCAGGGAGAAAGCTATTCCTCTTTGTGAAGTCTGCAGGCACCATTAGTTACAATAATACTTAGAAACAGTTGTTGATTTTGGTTTGGATCAAATAGATTTGGCAAGTTCTGTACTCCCTACTGGTGGTTGGAGGTTGGAGTTGCTGAATTTAATTTCATTCAACTGAAAGCAGGGGTATTCATTTGGGTATCTGTGCAACATCTCAGTTCAATATACATATATATGTTACGGTGTCTTTCATGTAGTGGCAGCACCCAACTTCATTTACCTGTCATCTGGGACAGCATAAAAACACGGTGCATAAATAAGATGGAGCATGAGAAACTGGTAGAATGGCTAATCTGCTGAAGATGCTGGGCTATAAAGCAGTCAGAAAAAACTCAAGGCTATGACAGCAGCCTTGCAAAAGAGGAACAATAGGAGGACCTGGCAGTTACCACTGCACAAGAAATAGGATGGGATTTTATACCAGGTATGAAAGTATCTACAAAATCTGTGATGCCTCAAGTGGAACGTGGACCTGAAAGGTGTTAACTTGAATGAGAGGTTCACCCATAACAAGACACTGAGAGATAAACAGGATGCAAGGAAATGTAGAAAACAGTGCCAGAGTTGTTCCAGAAGAGCCTGTTTAGAAATAATTACTAAAAGGTGATGTGAAAGCATCAACCAACTGCTCCTTTATTTGTTAAAATAGTATTTAAAAACAAAACAAACATCATTTTCTAGAAATATATTTAATGTCATACAATGGTAAGTAAAAAAATAGATATTTTAATTGCAAAATCTCACAATAATTAAATGCTCACATGCTGTCCAGTATACTCCAAGTATGTACAACTTATGCCTCAAAAAATGTTATTTTCACAGCTTCCTGTTCACTCTGATGCAAAGTAATGAAATAAATGGTGATTAACAGTTTCCTTGGCAGTTTCCTTTCCCAGCTGGATAACCATGACTTAAATAATAGATAAAATGACGTTAAAACCTAAGTACAGTAGTAGATCTCAGCACTACTATCTTAACAAAAAATTTCCATGCCAACAAAATAATCAGAATAAGTTTAGACGTGATACCATAGTTTGGGATCCAAACAACTAATTTACATAGGTTTAATACTGGGAGTTTCAGGCCAGTTTTACTTCCTTAGGACCGCGTTGTATTTTAGTTTTTTATAGAGTTTTTTATTAAAAAGTTTGTGTTCTATCATACACACCTCATCATGGATATAAGAGGGCTGAATCCTCAGAATAAAGGAAAATAACCTTAATACAAAATGGTAACTCTGGGGAAAGTCCACTTCTCTGTAATGAGCCAGATGACCACACAGTCTGAAAAGAAATGGAGGGGAAAAGGTAAAAAAAACCCTAAATTATAAGTGCATTTAGTTAGTATTTAGCTAGCATTTATATATTTAACTGTAATTAGAGGCAGACTCTACATTTTACCAACAGCATAAATCATGACTGTAGTTTACAATGTCAATTCTATGAAGTGATCCACTCCTGCAAAACCCTGAAGTAGAGGACTGGACCAAGACTTGTTCAGAGCTGGTGCAAAGTAAGAAGGAAAAGCCTGCATAGCTTGTCACATTATGAATCACAATCTTACTCAACCAGGCAAAGAATATGTCCTTTGCCTTTCAGGACTAAATGGAACCACTGTTTGTTCTGCCAGCTTTCAGCAAATGTAGCAAAGTATGAACATGGCTACCTCACCCTATTTTTAAAATTTCTAAGACTGTCCAATACAGACACCCCAGGCTCTTTACTCTGCCTACTCGCTCCGTAGGGTTCCCTCTCATCTTCCTAACACTATGTCATGGGATAATAACCCATTCATTTATTGTCCTTTGTGTGCTAAATACAAATTACCTGTCTAGAAACAAGAGAGAAAAGTTAAGTCAATGGAATAACACAGGAAATATTGGAGCAAACACTGACCAGCTCAACAGAAAGCAATTAGTGCTGTAACAGCCTTCTGCTTAATTATTTTGCAGCTTTTGTGGTGAAAATGTTATTGATGAAGTATAAAATGAAAATAGCAGAATGGACCTGCTGGTAACAACTGTCAGACTGAACAAAAGATGGCACAGAGGATAAACTGCAAAGATAGCTCTGTAAACATTAGGTTCAGCAGCTTAGGTTGCAAAAATACCCTCTTCTGAGTAAGTCTCAAAATTGTTTTTATTAAAAGTGGTCAGTTTAAAATACTATAAAATCTGGACACTTCAATTTTGGGAAAAAAGTACTATACATTGATATGGGGATTCAGATGTTATTCACCATATAAACCCTGTGCATCTTCTAACTGACTGGGTATTGCCTTGGGATGCAGAGAAGCACAATTTAAAATTTTCCCTGTCTCTGGTTCAGAGCAGCTGTCTTAAATATTCACCAGAACAAGGACTGGGATCTGTCTGTCCCAATTTAGAGGTAAGTGTGCTAATTACTAGACTATAGAGTCATTTGCTCGTTCCCTCTGGCCCAGCAAACATTTACATTTTACCTCAAACTGGAGCAACAGACAGACCCATCCCGAGTGCCACACAAGCCACACTTCAAGATGCAGAGTCTTTGTTTAAAGCCTCCCGAAGTCTGGCAGATTGGAAATCTGAAACTATTTCTCCCACACTGTATATCCCATCCTTGGCCCTACCTCACACCCCCAAAAAGCATTAGAACATTTTTCACACATTGTAATACCTCATCACATATATAGAATCATAAAATAATTTAGGTTGGAAAAGACTGTTACGGTTATGGAGTACAACTCCTGTCACTTAAAGACTTCCACAGAAAACCAGTTTAGAATCCAGTTTAAAATGGAAAGTTTTAAAATAAAAAGAAAATGTAAAAGCATTTCAGCAACCATTTGACTGATCTCAGCTTTGCTGACACTGCAATCACACTTTACTCCTAGGATTAAACCATTTCAGTAGTCCCCAGTTAGGCCACGCTGATTTTCGGGGAAAGCGAATTTCTAAGTTTGTTTTTAGTTCTGTTATACATACACACACTTGCATAGGATCAACCCTCATATCTGAAGGAGTAGATGTTGTTTTCCAACGTTAAGTAAGTGTCAGATGTATAATTAACTACTTGCATTGCAAATGATATAATGGGAAATTTAACTGGTAAGAATTTAAATTCAAATCTTGTTTTATGAAGGCTATGACAGTTTCCCATTAACATTTTCATATATTACATATGAAAATGTAGGCTTAAAAACAGACTTTGCATGCAAGATTATTCACACAAACATACACCAAAATATCCACTCATTCAATGTGTACATAAGATTTACGCAAATCTGTGGTAAAAGGATTATTACCTCTACTCCCTTAAAAAAAAAAAAAAAGGTTCTTATTCATACAAAAGAATGAATCCATATAACCAAAGCTCTTGTAATGTAACACTGTGCTTACATTATTCCAACCCATTTCTGTCACAGTGGATATGTGAAAAGTATGTGAAAAGGAGAATAAAGATAAGCAAATAAATCCACAGAAAGACAGAAAAACTGCACACATGTAAAAACTAGCTACTTAAAGGGGAATATCTAATACCTGAAAAATCCAGAACGTATCACTAAGACTGTGTTGGGGCTACTGATCTCTGAAGAATGCCATTTAGAAGTATATACAGATAAAAATTTAAGATGTTAATCAATAGACTAATGGTATCTCATTTTACATGAATGTAACCCAACCTCTTTCCCAAAAAAATGCCCTCCAATTGCACATATGAAAAACTCAGGAGACTCCAAGCCACCGACAGAGTTGATCTTTTTCACTGATAATCACCAGTACATTCCTCTTCTAGACTAGGGTTTCATGATACAACCAATGGCAGAATCCAAGTCTGTGATCCAGAAGCCCCATGTGCTTTACCCAGGGAGCTTATGAGAAACACTACTTTAGATATTTCCTATTCCTTGGAGTAAATACTGCCAAAGTCCTACATTCATTCAGCAGAGCTTTTGCTGTGTGTCTCTGGCCACTGTCAGCACCCTCCAAGTAGAAAACTCATCGAATTCTGCAGAATGTGAGGTGAGAAGGTATTAAAGGAAGAGTGAGATGTTTGACACAAATCAGGCAGATACTTAAATATCCATATGACTTAGTACAAGACTGGATTAGCTGGACTATCATTCTCCTTCCTATTTAGGTCCTCTGAAGAAAATAATTTTACTAACAAATAGTATGACTGTTTTGATATACACTTAATTGAAAGAAAAATTTTCCTTTCACTTGTAAAGGCAGGATTTGGGAACATTTCTCTAGTTGATGCTAACGACAGATGCTAAACTTCCTTAATAGCATAAAATATTTTCTTTTCTCAAGTTCCATCTTTTTCATTTTTCCAGTAAAAGAAGTGTCTTCTTTTACTTTCTTGCGTGCAAATAATACAACTGATGACTGCTGATATACTTAGATGACATAGTGGTAAAGATCTTTTCACTTGTAATTATTTTTTAAAAATACGTTCTGGAGGCATTACTTGCCTGCTTATTTGAGCTCCTGTTAATTTTAACTTTGATTTTGACTAAGGACAACACAAAAGTTGTACAGTGACTTAGAAAATTAATTTCCTATGCTTTTTTGGAAGCTGGGGACAGAGGAATGGAACTGTTTTCCCATTCTCTGGAATTGTGGCACTTTTTTTTTTCTAAAAAACTATGAAGAAGTGAAGTGAGTTAATCTAGCTGCTACTCTTGCCACGTGACTCTAGTTGTTGACTTTGTCTCATTTCCTCTCTTCTCAAAAGCTCACTTTGATCACTCTTCATGTTACAATTTGTCTACTCACAGTCCAAGACTATCCATTCGACACATGCCCCTTCCTACAAATGATTGGAACTATATGTGAATACATAGCTCTGTACACACCCTGTATTTGTCATTTACTACAAAATATATACAGGACTTTAGTTTCATGAGAATTTCCCAAAATATATTTTACAAAAATGTGAATACTTACTTCTCATTACATAGTTTAACTGTACACAGCCAATAGTCAGGGTTCATGGCTGTAAGTAAACCACATTTTTCTTGCAAAATTCCCTTCAGGCTATGCCCATGAAAACAACTCCCATCTGTGTTTTCTTCAGACCAACTTAACTGAAAACTTGAAGGATTTGGCTTTTCAGCACGTCGCACCGGACCAGACAGCTTGCCAAACTGATTTTGTAAATTCACAACCATTTCTGTACAAACAGAAAGAAAAGAAACCAAGGCAAAAGTATTAAGTATCAGAATACTGTTTAGAGGTGATTAATACAGGAAGAAAATAGGGTATTTGTGTGGTTTTTTATTTCTTTTTTTTTTCTTTAAACCTCTGCGAGAAATATTGAGAAATCTTGTAACTGTATGTTCTCTCTGCCACTCTATTTAAAATTCAAGTCTTTGCATGTTTTAGTGAAAATATTTTGAAACATAATTCAAAATGCCATGTCTTTCATACCCAATGATATTAGTACTGGGGCACTCCTGCTGGGATTTTTATGCTGACAGAAAGCACATTCACACACACAGAGACTCAAGGTTAAGTTTTTCATAGTGCAAATTTCAACTGGGGAAAAAAAAAAAAAAAACAAGAAAAAAGCCCACTCTCCTTTGCCCACTGAATGAATGACAAACTTCCATAAGTTGCTGAGAAGGGCAAGAAGGTATAATAATAGATCAGCACACACAGTATGACTACCTAAGCCTGGTTTCCTAGGATTAAAAGAAGGTTAAAAACCATTGTTGTTGGAGTTTTGACTTCTTTTCATGACCTGGATTTGAAGAAACTCATTCATACATTGGGGAAAAAAAAAAAAAAAATCCTAAATTAATCCAAGGACTAGGAAGTTTATCTTTCAAGTGGATGCCAAAATCTATGATCAAAACCAAAGGTTTAGGAAGGTTTCTGAAAACCTGTATCTAGAATGTGAGTATTCTAGATAATCTGTCTCTACTACTGTGCATTTGTTTTAAGATGAATCTTGTCCAGTTACAATGGCATTATGTGATATACCTAATCACAGCAGCAGTGGTAATCTAAGTGGTCTTCTAGCTCCATGACAAACCTCTTTTATTATAAATGCAGGAATTAAAGGGCATCTGAGCAATGATCAGCCTGACATAAATGCTTTTCCATGAAACATCAACTGACTGCAGGATCACTCTTACTGAATTTTGAAGAGTAAGAACATAAAAAAACCCCTCACTGTATTCTTGAAAGAGAAATCCAAAATGAATAATTCAAATCAAATGGGATTATACAACTTGTTTAGAAGTCCCTGAAACTGGAAGAGCATATAAAGGGAAAAATATCACTTACCACACTTAACATCTCTCTCCAATACCTGCTGCTTTCTAGATAATACTAAATGTAGAATGAAGAACTTCAGATCTAACTTGGTTGAATAAAATTCCAGTTTTACATGTTTCCACAGATAAGTGGGGTTTTGTTGTTTCATTTCTTTGCTTTTATGTTAATGTAAACCCCAGTAATTTCTTATAAGTACTGCAAGAGTTACTAAAATACAGTACTGTAGCTGCATTCCACCATGTGCAGCTGGCCACTCAAGTAAAGCCTTCCTCACTTTCTGCAAAATATTCCAAGAAGGAGTGGGAGAGAAGAGGGTCTACCAAAGGACATACTGGGATATTCATACCAAAGGATATGGAAGCTATGGAAGTCTAACAACAATTCACAAGGAACACAGTGATGTAAAGGCAGCTGACAAACCAGTGAAGACGGGGACAGAGTACTCATTCCCAGATGTCAGTCAGTGGGAAGACTGTGTCGTTGTTGGGAAGACTGGCAAAGGCAGTTTGAATTATGTGTGTTTGAAAAATTCCAGCCACGAGTTGTAAAACAGCACTACATTAATTGTACCCAGAGATGAAAGAGAGGAGAGAAAGTATTTTACGATGTAAATGTTATCAGTCAGGCCTGCAGATTTCCTATGATGGGAAAAATCTGAGCAGATTTTTGCATCGCTGGGAAGAAGCAAAGTTTACTCACGTCTTCTCTTTAGAACTTTAGATTTATTCTTGACTGAATAAAACAGTGGTTTTTCACATCTCCACAGGTACCTACCCATAAGAGACATAAGAATTGTTAAGAAAAAGAAAGCTGGAGCAAACAAATGAAAGAATAATAACTTCTTACAAATACTGCTAGAGTTTTAAATTAAAACCAAAATAATCTAATGGTTAGTGCTTTTAAAATCCACTCTCCCCCAACACACTCAGAAAGTCTTTTTCAGAGCAGGCAAACCAAGGCATGTAAGCCTAGATATACTGTTATCCGTTAATTGTTCAGCTGTATAAGCTATTTGTCACAGAAAGCGAGCATTTAAGTAATATGCTTGATAAACATTATGAGTCTAAATAAAAAATTAAGATAGGGATTTAATCATTCTATTCACTCAAGCTTGGTGGAGCAAATTTCTAACCTTTTTCATTTCTGTGGGGATCAGGATTTCACATAAAACTGCCTACTTAAAAGAGAAAAAATACTTTAAAACCTCTTACTTGGCTCTTTCTTCATCCAATTTCTTTTGCTCCACATCCAAGGAATGTTTTACCACTTTGTACCACTTCTTGAACTCAAAATACAGAGCACCTGAATAAAATAGACACATTTTATGTTGGGAAGAAATTAAAGAAATGTGCAGTACACAGAAGGTGGTCTCCACATGGTTAGACCCTGCATCTTCCATCTGTATACCAACCTATCCTGAAAGCTATGTGCCTAAAGAAAACATACTTGACCTAATAATTCTATGAGAAGGAGAAATGCAGAAATGGAGTGAAATAACAGCATGTCATAAGAAGTGCAAAGAAGCTCCTTAGCTTAGAATTCATAGATTTAGAACAAATCAAACCTTTTCCCTCTTTTCTGGAAAGTTAAGCCCATCAACTACCTCCTCTCTACCAAATGAACGAGCGCTCCACTGTGTGAAGTACCTTCACCTGTTTGGAAGTCGAATTCAAGGGATTAATGAAACTATACCTCAAGTCTAGGCTTAAACAAATAAGATCTAAAGAAGCTCAGATGTAAAATTTCACACAATTTCATCAGCTCCCCACTGCCTATCCTACTACCCATGAAACTGTACAGGGTTGGAAGGACAAACTAGACAATGGTCAGCCTCCCATGCTTTTGAGCACAGGAACTTCACTCATTGATACGTGAACAAATATTAACCAGCACATGCAAAAGCACGAAAGGATAGGACATGTAGCAGCATCTTTATCATTGATTCTCCAAAGAGGCACAAAACTGAAGCAGACCAGCTGGGTACAGTAAGGATAAGAATTCCAAACAGGAATAAGGTGTAGATTTATGTATTTAAAATACAATCAACTCTTCTTCCCTGTGGGTGGATTATCTGCATTGTGAATTATCCAGGCTTTGCATTTCCCCATCACCCCAGCTGCACTGCATGCAATGCTTGCATCATGCTTAGCTGTGCCAGCCAGCTGTCTGAACTGCTCTGAAGGTGAATATACTGTTCTTACAATCAAACTTAAGTATGTTTTGTATTATCTGCAGTTTTGCTATTTGTGTTATCCTGCCACAGGATGTCTAGATGAAACAAATATAGATGGGCTCAAAAAGCAACAGACACACAAAAGGGAATAAAGACCCTACAGTAGTTCTTGAAATTAAAAGGTGTGAATACAAGTTCTTCTATCAACTCCTTAAACCCAGAGGTTTAAGTAAATACTCCTAAACTGCTGGGAGGGCAGTTTGGGGGGTGGTAGAAATTTGTATTAAACTTCATATGAAATATTAAGCATTTGTCACAAGCAAAACCATCGTCAGAGACACGATGCTACACTGTAATAACCATTTACCTGGCCAGTACTGCTAGTCTGATGGTCAAGTAGCTGAGCTCCGTGACACACACATACATATACATGTATCAATCACGTTTTATTTGAACATAAACTGTATTGTGTATGTGTGCAGTTCATAGATAACACTAGGTAACTACAAGTACCTCTTGTACAGCTTCCAGTGTGTCTCGAAGAACTGTAGAGGCTGAAATACTATTTTTTAAGGACTAGAAAAAGGATAGTTAACAACCGGGAACAGAGTCAACATAAACTGAATCTTTAAAACTCAGTGTTAACCATTATTTCATTTCAGCACTCTTAACTTTGGGAAAATGCCAGAGGCAGTTTTGAGCTCTGGCACTAATCACTGCTGTAACAGAAATTCTCACATCAGCTCCTCTGCACAGCTGCTCACCATCACCCCAACATTTAAAGGATAGGGACAACATAACAGAGCATATGGATCAATTTGCACCAGCAGATTTTACATTAAAAAACTGGGCAAAGAATGAGCTGTTAATTGCCAAGGGCAATGAGACTTGTTAATAAGAGAGAAACCCCATTAAGACATTAATAGCTTTGAGCCTCAGCTTGTAAAGCAGTTGCACAACTCTCACTCTTGTCACTATCATGTACTTCGAGTTTTCAAGGGAAATAAAAAGGAAAAAAAGAATCCACAAGAAGTTGCTGTATTCATCTGAAAATTACCAGTTTTAGTTAACAGTGATGACTGTCTCTAGTTACAGCAGTAGTTGTGCTCACATGTGGCTAACACCAATTTTATTATTGACTTAAGTTTTAAAAAATAGCAGAAGGGTCAAAATGGACCCAAAACTGGATGGAAGACTTAATTGGTAAACTACTGTAACACATCTTGGATCTTATTTTCAACTGTGAGCTGGATGAGGCCATGGAACATCCTCCTGAAGATTTCTAATCTCTGATTTGGTCTTTCTGCCCTCAAAGAACCTTGTTCACACCATTATCTTCTCTATCTTAATTGCTGCTAGCTTTTCCACACTCTCTCAAGATTATTTGGACTAAGAATCTAGATTACATCTGAACTATGTTACACACTAAGACATTTTATTTAACAAGACTAAACAAGTTTGGATTTTATCATAAATGTGGTTTGATGCCCCTAGTAAGTATCTGCTATTTACGATCAAAGTGCATTCCCTCTTTATGTGTATCCATTCATCTTCACCCAGCAAGCACAAAATTCTAAAACAAGAGGCAAACATGCACAAGCCGAAGCAGAGGTACCTAGCAAAAGGTGTACCAAACTCCCCTATCCAGCACAATAAGAATTACAGGTACACTGAGGCCATTTTACATGAGCAGAATCTACTCTTTTATCTGAATAAAGATTTACCCTAAAAGAATAAATGACAAAAACACATTTTAATGATCAATAAGACAAGTCTTTTTAAGCTTGATTACAAAGTTGTTTCATTTACTCATTGTAACATTGCTTCTACTAGAATATTTATATACCTTCTTTGTTATTTTTATTTCTTTCTTCAGCAAAGTCTGAAAGTGACCTGAAAAAAAAAAAAATCAGGCTTTTTTTGTAGATCTAAATACTACAATTTTACATGAAGTTCAAATACAACTGACAAAAATGACACATTAACTTTATTCCAAGTTTCAGATTCAAACTAATGATTTTTAAAAATAAGTAATATGTCGTGATTAAAATGCTTTCAGGTGTACATTTTAACCTACCGAACTTAAATGAAATTCCAATATTCTAACTTTAATTCTAAAGAAGGAACAATCCAAAAAACAAAAATTCGCACTATTTGAAATTTGGGCTTTGCTACAGATTTGCCTTTACGCTTACCATTCATAGTGATCATCTAATAAAAACAGTAATTTGAGCACAACTACAATAACGGCAGCAGCAAGAATATCATATTTCACTTTTCTTGTTGACTTATTTCCAGGCACAAGAGTCAGGAAATCCACTTCTCCAATACCGATTTTTTTCACCACTCGACAAGTCCAATTATGCAATTCATCTGATTAATACAAATAAAAACATAAAAGGAGTAGGTTAAGACAAGCTAAAAATATTTTGACAGTGCAAATACATTGGTCATTTGAGGAAAACAGTATTTAGGTATTTTAGGACCATCTGACAGCCATTTTTTTCAGGCTGAGTATTTTTGAGTATTTTTAAAAAAACTTGGCAACCTTCACTGTGCTTCCATGGAAAACACGTATGACATTATATGTTCACACGGGGGAAAAAGAATCACATATTTAACAGTGTTTTGATGTTACTTGAATGATATTGTGAGATCATCCTGAATATTCTTCTGGGAAAGCCTATTGCAAATCCACATAAATACAGTTTAAAAAACAAAACAAAACCAACAAACAAAACAAACAAGCAAACAAACAAACAAACAAAAAAGCCAAAAAACTTGTCACAAGCTTTTTTCCTGCATGTTGACTGAATACCCATGACAGGACGTATTCAGCACTGCACAGAAGAGGAACAGCAGTTGGATTGTGGCAGGGCAGCACTTGCTGCTCCCCTGCCAGAGCCTGGCAGGTTAGACCCGGCTTTACCCCGCGCAGCCCCATCGCACTCGCTAGCGCAGGTTGTGCCAGTGAGATACAACTGCAGCTCCACAGGCAGCACTGTATCTATACAGTCTCTTATTACTCTGCTTATTTTTCACAGATACAAATCCCCCAAATTTCTCACCTTTCCTGTTCAGCAAGAAATACAGGAGCTGATTACATCACCATCAGATTCCACAAAGGTTAGCAATGTATGACTAAGTACAACCTTAATCCAGCTATACTTACAGTCTCTTGCTGCTTACAAACAGCTCAGTAGGAACTTGTTTTTAATCCTCTCGTACATAACAGTCAAAGTTAACTAAACTCTGGAAATCATATTTTCTTATAAATACTAGCAGTATATTTTATTTCAGATACTTTAAATGGCCTCTTCATTAGTACTTGAGCGTCCTAAGAAACACTGCCAATTCGTTGCTTATTTGTTAGACAACAGCAGCAATCCTTTTTTAATTCATGAAAAAAATGTTTCTACGTGATAAAAAGCATAGTTGCGAGGAAAAAAGTAAAGTAAAGGACATTATATTCCTCTTCTACAGTAATTTTCAAAGAGTACTTCTCTTTGTATTTCTCTATAATAAATCTGAAAATTACAATTTTCTAGTCTTTGCTTTGATTCAGTTGATATTTCAGAATCTGCAAATTAAGGTGATTCTCTATAGGATCATAACACTGGTGTAAAACTATGAAATCAGAATTTCTACTCTGGAATTTTAGCCCTAAATCTGTTGGTTATCTTATCTTCATTCAACTGCGAGTAAACAGAAAACCCAAGCACCTTTATTCAATGTAACTAATTGCAAAATAAGACACTAACACCCTACCCTATTCCCAAATTGTTGGAATGCTTTGAGGAAAAAAAAATTAATTTACAGGCTGTTTGTCTGTATAACTCATCTTCAGCGACAGTGGTATTTGACAAAGTATGGTAACCCAACAGGTACTTCACACACTAGGACATGTTGGCCTTTCTCTGACAATTTAGTATTCAAGACTTAAAGAGTCAATACTTTAACAGTATACTGTTTTAGAACTAAATCATAAATACAGTGAGACAGCAGCTGATCTGTCACACAGTGTCAATATTAAAATTAATGCTAATATGCAATATTATATAATATACAAAACATATTCTATATTAAAGAATATACTGTCATTACTATACATGAAAATTCAGGAGCTAAGCAATCAAGTTCCAACTTATTAATCAGTTAGCTAAAGTTAATAAATCACATGAATTCAACTAGTGCCTCTTAGTTCACATGGATACTGAAAGATTTGAAATGAAGTATCCACTCCACTACTTAGAGAGCCTACACCAGAGTGCCCTTGCATATCTGGGCCTATAATACATACTCTAAATGTTTGATGAAGGTGCTTTCCATAGAAAAAATATCTTCCAGTTCAAGTTTAAATTGGAATAAATTAGGAGGAAAAGAGCAGCACTTTAAAAGTAGTAATTTGAGCCTTTTTGCCAGAGCTTAATAAACCATAGAAAAGTTTTATCAGCATGGGCTAGGGAAAATATTTACCAGGTAAATTAGCTTCCATCAAGTACTTGATGCACAGCATGTCTGGATGAAGAAAGCAGCTGTCTGTTATATCTGGAAAACGAGGCAGGTCTAAAAATGCTGCAAGCTCAAGCATTTTGTTGTATACTTCTTCATATGCAGGCCATGACTGAAAGACAGCATTAGAAGGTCTTACTCATTTGCTCTATTACCATATTTGTAAATGAGTAGAAATCAGTTATTAATGTTAAATTCTGTATTGTTTAATACAGGATTATTTATACAGACTCTTTTAGCACTCTACGATTAAACAGACATGCAAGAATGGAGCCAACGCAAAGAGAGACATGCTGGCTTTAAATCCTATGAAATACATTAGGAATGAATAGAAAGTTGTTTCAGATCCGCAACCAACACTCCACCTTTTTTGTAAAGTGATCAGTATGTCTCCAGATGCTCCAAAACCGAAAGAGCTTTGGAAAAAAAACCACTACAAGTGAAATTGATGATGAACTCTCTAAAGAGCTAAGAGATCAGAAACCCACAAAAGGTGGAGGTTGGCAGGGACTGCATAAAACCACCAGGTCTAGGTCACTGCTTGGGTCAGCTAGAGCAGGCTGCCCAACCCCGTCTCCAGTTGGATTTAAATATTTCCATAAATGGCAGCTTCACAACATCTGTGTGAAATCTGCTCCAGTGTTTCTGTTTCACCAACCCTAGTGTACAAAAGAAAAAAGGTTTTGTTTTCCCTTACACTTAAATGGAATTTCTTGTATTTCAATTTGTGCCCATTTCCTCTCATCCTGTCACTGGATGCCATTAAGGAGGATCTGGTTTTCCTCCTTTGCACCCACCTGTAGATATCACATCACACTCATCCTGAGTATTCTCCAGCTCCAGATGAACAGTGGCAGCTCTCTCAGCCTACCCTCACTTGTCAGATGCTCCGCTCCATCAGCTTCACAGCCCTTTACTGCCCTCACTCCACTGCGTTCACATCTCCTCTGTGCTGGACAGCCCAGAGCTGGGCCCAGCACTGCTGGTGTATGTCACCAGTGCTGAGCAGAGAAGAAGGATTGCCTTCCTTGAGGACTTGTGCAGTCACCACAACTTTTCAACAATTATTGGCAAGGGATGTTGAGATGACACCAGCCAGCTGCCTCAGCACTTGTGGCAGCATCCCAACATAGCCCACGAACCTTTATACATCCAGTTTGTTTATATATTCCCTAACCTGCTTCTGAAAAACTGAAGTAAAAAAGACATTCATCACCTCAGCCTTCTCCTTGGTCTTTGTGACCATATTGCCATTCAGCAGCAGGCCCACATTCTCTAGAACCCTTCCACATAATCTTTAATGTAATGTAATTTTAAAAAATAATTCCATATTTGCATATTTATTAGTGAAAATAAATCTGCAATTCTCTTTTAAAAACTACTGACTGTATGAGGAAAATTCTCCCAATTTCTACTGAAGCTTTCCCGCTAGAGAAGAATATAACTAACAGACAGATTTTGACATGTTTACTCATAATGAACTCAACAGGACCTGAAGTTTGCGTAAGCACAGACTGTAAGATTTGACCCATATTTCTTAACACCTGAACTGTTTCATTAAATATTCTTAATTCTCTGTATTTTAAATGATTACTTGAATTTACCTCTCAAAGCAATAATTTAGGTTGTTCAGGCTACCTTACGTTTTCTCTGCTTTAGTTGGTAGTTCTAATTCAGCAGAGCATTTTATCACGTATTCATATTTTATAAAGTCAGTTTGTGCATATGGAACCTTCCTTTAACAGAAAATTAGCAGGGATTTACACTTTGAGCACAACTTCAAAACCTCCCCCAACAAGGGTGAATTCAATGTGATTTTATTCAATAATTTGTTTTCATCTATTTTAATATAAACTGTGTAGCCAGTGAGCAAATTTTGAGTGATTACCTACGTTCGTTTTCTTTTTTTAAATGATCTCTCCTCAGACTGCACTTCAGACTTGCTTAACTGTGTGAACACATGCTTAAGCAAATGAATAATTCTGCTGTCACTTACTATTACACATGTAACTTTTTGTAACAGTTAAGAAGTTGTATCATGTTCATTAAAGTTTCTAAACAGTGTTAAAAATTGGCTTAGACTGCTCTAGGACTATCTTGAGAAACAAGAAAAACACGCATTACCAGAGTTCTGCAGTAGACCAGGCTTACAGTACTTTCTATTCCTTTTAAAAAGCAGTGCTAAATTGAATACCAAAATGATCTTGGAATAAAACCTGAATCATATGTAACTTCTCTTGAGTGTAGTGGGAGAAAAATGAAAGTCTCAGATAATTCAAATAAGAACATTACATAAATATTATTCCTAATTAGATATAAAGGAAATATGCTTTTCCCTTTAATGAAAATCAGTTGATTTCGTAGCTTCTTAATAATATATCACAGATGAAAATAAATTAAGACACTGGAAATTCAGTCACTTGAAGTACTCCCATTCTCAAACGTTAAACTATCACCAATGGAGCTATCTGCACAGTCTAATTTAATATCGAGGTACTTTAAGGAATACAGCTCTTAACTGAAGGACTCAAGGTAGACACCTCTATCACCTTCTACCTGAGCTTCTCTCCCTGTGCCAAGGCAAGGAGACAGCCTTCCTATCCTTGGCACTACTGAATCATACCTTCCTTGCCAGGCCCAACATCTACTTTTGTTTCAAAGCTTTTGTTTGCAATTTATAGGAGTCAAATTGGTTCTTCAAAACACCAAAAAATCACTCTGCTTTACAATGACAACCAAGGCTTTCCTTTTTTTGAAGGCAAACAAGTGGTATAAAAACTAGAAAAAAAAAATTAAGACTGAGAGCTACCACTTGGGTCATTTTTATAAAGAGCATTAATAGACAAAAACTGTTCCTCGTTGATGTGTGTTCATAAGATGCAGATTTAGGAAGGGCATCCTAACAGATCATAAAGACCAACCAAATCAATTGTTACTTTCCAGGGCTTAACCCCCTAAGCTCAAAAACATTCACTGCAGTACTCCTGTTGCTACAACGCAGCACTGAGTCATGACCATGCTTCCAGGAGTACAGTCATCTCTGGAACTGTGACTGCAAGGATAAGCTGGATCCAGCACAAGATCACACCTCCGCAGGACACATCACAGCAAAGGGCCAAAGGCTGAAAGGTCGAGGACTGAGGAGACTGCTGGGTTATTTCAGGAATCAAGCACTGGCTGTTTTCACCAATCACTGCATACCCTGCTTAATTCTGAAAGAGCTGTGAGTTCATACAGCAAATCTTTTATTCTGCAAATCTTTTATTCTTTAATTCAAACGTAGTGCAAGCGTTAAAAGAGAAAGAACTCCCAAATTCCACACAACCAACACCACAAGTGTTGGGACAAAATTAAGAAAAAGCAAGACACAGCAAACAAGCAGCCTCAAAATTAATAAAAATTATCACCTTCTACTTAGCTAGGTATTTCTGCCAAAAAAAAAAAAAAAAAAAAGAACCTGATAAAACAAGTTGCACTGGAAGTCAACCAGCAAATCCACTACGAAAGCAAGATCCAGAGCTGGGGCCTCCCTCTTTCAGGTAAAAAAAACTCTGCCTCCAGCACCCCATGATTAAACCCCAAGGGAGGAGTACTTGGACAATAGAGGACAGTGTTAGATCATATGCCACACTCTCTCCAAGTGTAACTTTCACTTATCCAATCATAAATTAAAAAATTCACGTTGTATTTCTGTGTTAAATATTAGGACAACTCCCCTGTCCATCAACACATGGATTTTCCGAGGTCTCACCTTGCTTCAAGAACCTGGGAAATAGTATAAAAGCCACACATAAAACTCCAGTTACAAACCTAATAATTCCAGGAAGACTGACAGAAAACCCTTTTAAAGTTATGCCACTTGCTAGCCTTTTTTGGAGTTTCGCAAGCTGTGATTTCTTCAAGACTGATCAGCAACGCTGACAGAGTCTGTAACTTGTCTAGATGGGGTACAGAGGTTACCAAGAACTTTTCTTAAACTTTGTCTTTAAAATCTTTCACGTTATTCCCACATATGACAAATAAGGTAGTTACAGGTCTTCTCCAGAAAGCAGTACAGAAGATTAGTACTACTTGAGAGTACTTCCCCATGCCCTCCTCCCCAGTGACTTCAGCTGAGCACAGGAAAAAAAAATACAAACTTTTGAGTTGGTGAAGAAGTGTCTAGAACAAGATTTAAATGATGATAAATAGTCAATAGATTATTTAAATTGGTTGTCTTTATCTTTCAAAGTTACATGGCATTTTTCACCCATATTAGAAAACAACAAGGTTTTCAGGAGCAGAGGAGCTTAACTATTAGCATGATAATCAGATCACAGTAACAAGTAATTGTTTTGGGTAAGCCAAGATTGCAGCCTCTCCTACTTGTTAGGACAATATCAGAATGTTGCTGATCAACAAGTAGAAAATAATATGCACTGGCTGGCTTTCTAGAATAATTTGCAGGCTCTGTAGTTTCTTGTTTTAAATGTGGTCTGACTGACTCTCAGATGACTGTATAGGCCATTTCCTTCTTGTGTATCAGGACAATATCCCTGCAGGCATTAAGGCATGACTTACATATTCACAATACTCACAACTCGGTTTATTTTACAATGATAATGTTCTATCCTTTCTGAAAAGAATTAATTATACAGTTGTTTTAAATTTTTCCCTTCCAGTTTTCCTTCTTTCCTGTTCAGTACTTTTTTTGCAGCACAATTCCCTTCCTCATCATCCTTCTACCCGTGAATTTCCATCTTGGGAACCCTTCTTTCCCAAGCCTGTGCATTCTCTAAAGTTCTACCTTCACCTGGGCTGCTTATGTTCCACAGCGGACATTTTTCCCAAGTGATTTATTTAATGACCATTTAATACTGGAATCTAATAAGGTCCAACTCATTTTTGCATTATCAGCTTTTTTTGTGGGTCATTGAGAATCATTTGACATTTAGAGTTGGATACGACTGCAATTGTCCAAAACTCAGCAAGGCTTCATAATTTTTAAGATGACAAATTCAGTCTAAACCAAGTTGGAACAAGAGTGTACCAAACTTGTCAGGAAACGGACTGAAAAAGCCATTTAACTTGAAGGTTTGGGAAATGTCAAGTTATGAGGGTTGGAGAAGGGGTTTTATGCAACACAATCCAGAATTTTGGTTCAAACCTTGTGTAAAGCAAGGCATGCCCATACAATAAAAGATAATTAGTGTAAAAATAATAAATCAAATGGCTGCCCTAATGTGTGTAAATATCTTTGAACGCAGACTGCGTTGAAACACACATTCCCAGGAATCCAAGCAGCTTTACATTTACATAAGGTAAAATTAGGTACCAACAACAAGCACAGCAGTCGAGTTCTCTACAACACGTGGTTCACCTTACTTTGCTCCTGCTGCTCAAGTGGTTGAGATATATCTGGTCACCAGCAGCAAGAGCCTGATGTGGGACGACACCAGCCACAATGCATGCAGGTTACATAAAAGAATTGACAGGAGAAACAATAACTGCTTCAACTGTAAAATTTACATCCAAATTAATATTTAAAGCTGAATGAAATGACCTTGTGAACCAATCATTACACACTTGTGGTCAGCAAGCCTAAACTTCTAGATTACTAATGATTGTTTTTGCCAAGCTTTTTGTGTGTTCTTACAGTACTACTGATCTGGCTACCTCTCATATAAACACATACCAATGAATCTTGCAGATATTTTTTTTAATGGCACTGTTTTCTCCCCTTGCCTGACCACTATCTACCTCTCAGGACCAATACCATCCCACCTGAAACAGCTGCAAACTAATACAACAGCCATCACACAAAAATTAAACATGCTTTAACACTGTGTATTATGAATACAAACATTTAAAAAATAAGAAACACTCAAAAATTTTTTGCCATCTAACCTAGCTGGAAAAAAACTAATATAATCAACTTTGTTGCACAGTTAGATTCTATGTAGCCTCTTCAGGAAAGCCTTTTTTGTCAGAGCATAAGGTATACAGAAATCTTTAAAGGTCCCTTCCAAGTCAAACCATGTTGTGATTCCATGACGTTGTCAGCACTGTTACCGCTGCTGCACAGAAACGTCCCAGGCTTGTGATTTGCTGGTGAGGGTGAAAGTACACTGGGGAGAACCACTGCCCCCTGCTCCTACCCCCTTTCCTAAGTCACCATCTGAAACAGGAGAACAGATTCCACGAACCTCGAGCCTGACTCAGTGCAATCATTCTTACATGGACTAAACGAGTGGAGAGATGTCCTCAAACCCTGATACCCATGAATCACATACAGGTGCTTGATGTAACAGCAAGAGGGTGTGCCTGGAATTATTAAAAAGGAACCAAATGACAAGAAAAACAAAGACAGGTGAAACTGCTACAACTCCATTTAGATACCTGCTAAGAAATAAGCATTCTGTGAGACTCCTGCCACTAGGAAAGACATAAAGAGATCAAGCCTGCTGTCAAACAGAAAGGGTACCTAAAAGGTTAAGACAGGAAAAGGAAATCAATTTGTCCATCTTGATGACAGGCAAAGAAGTTGCCCAAGTTATCTGTCTGGTAAAAAATGGAAAGAAGTGGGGGGAAAAAAAGTCAAGACACCATTTGAAAATCATAGATGTCATACTGGTAGCCTCTCTCTTGCTCTCTCCTTTAATAGCTGCAACGACAAATACATCTTAAAATCCCAAATTACTACTGATCACTGTTGCAGAGGAAATGAGAAGGAACTCTGCACAGCAAAAAGATCAGTGTTAGAAAATGACTCAATAAACAATGGTTTTGCATTTTTGAGAGAAAAAAATTAGGTGTGCTAGGATATTGGATTGCATTACATTGACACAGGCAGTTTTTACTGAAGAATTCAAGATGGTATGAGGATGACCCAGCAACCCACAAACAAGAGAAAAAGCTAACTGAACGTCCAGTATAGATGTACTCCTTTACTGGGAAAAAAAGTTCCATTGGCTGCCTAGCAGACCTTTCAACGGGCTCCTTTCAGAGGAAGACATATTTTTCATTACACAGTACCTGGTTAAAGTGGTTTTTGAATGAATGAGTTTTAATATTATTAAACCACGAGAGACACATGCTCGAGCATTAACCTGTTCATGTTCACAGGGTAAGTCTGACAAATATAACTTTTGTAAAAAATGTAGTGTTTCTACAAACAGACAGTAACCAATAAGAAGCTGAACTGTCATAATGTATTAAAAGTTAAGAGTTTGGGAACAAATTTTATTGAATTTCATAAATATTTTGGTAGGTTTGTTTTCTTTCTTCATTAAGTAATGCTTTAAGACAGGTATGGACAAGCTAGAGTTTCTGTTACACAACAGCAAGCTCCCATGATAAACTTGATTACAATAACCCTTTCAGCAGTGAACTTCCTCCTCAGCTTTTTTTTCTTTCAAATAAAAGCCTCACCCTTGCTTCTTTTCATTCTGCACTACTTTCTACTGAACAAGTACTGCATGCACCTGTTAAAATGCACAAAAAATACAGAGTGAGGAAGAAAATAAAGTCCCACAGATAGAAAAACACCCACCCCTAACAAAACTAAGATTACAAGGTATCTCAAAACACCAGCAGACAAAAGCAGGAATTGCTGGCTTGTTTTGGAAAGTAAAAGCAGCATAGACGATTAGCAGAATTTGTACAGACAGAATTTTATCCCTCTTAGGAGACTTTTTCTTTTTTAAATAAACAAGAATGACCAGCTTCTGTCTTAATTTCAATTCTTTAAATAGTTACCACAAAGAAAAAGAAATTTAAAAAAAATCCTACGGTAATTAAGGTCATTCAAATTTTAGTTAGGAAAAGAGGCTCTTACATATGAGACCTGGAATGTTTTGAGAAGAGGACCTCAGCAAACAAAGGAACGTGTCTAAAAGCCAGTCTGGCAGATATACTTTCCAGGGAAGCAGAAAGCCACTGTCATTCCAGTCTAAACACTCCAGGAGAAAACAGCAAACATTTTGACCTGCATTCATGAGTTCATTAATAGATTTAGTCAGGAATTACTCCGTTTGAATCAGACCCAAACTAAAACATAAATATGCAATCCACCAAAACCCAGAGTGTTAGACAATCCAAATGGCAGCAGTTTCCTGTGAACTATATGATGACTTGAAGTCATGGGCTTTAGCCAGTAGCACATTATTAAGGGATGCAAAATCCTTTCGAAAAGCCAGTGAGAAAAAAAAAAAACTAAATATAGGGACCACTTTATAGCATTTAGAAAGTCTTCAAGTTTCCTCATGCCACAAACCCACCCCATTGCCTCAGGCAGGTGCCTTTGTCCCAGTTTTCCACCTTGTGATAGAGCAGCACAACAGGACCCCTGAGAGCCCAGCCCTGCAGGAGCAGCCACCAGGCAGTGTCGCATGATGAGGGGGAATGACAACAGCAAAGGACGAGAAAGAACCAAACATTCTGCAACTAAGTTGGCTTCATGTGGTGTGCACTAATGTGGGCTTAAACTCACACATTAAATGAGGAAAAGGAAAAGACATACAGAGCATCTTGCCACTTCCTGCATGCTGAACTGAGACGCTATCTTGGTTTAGGAACATTGTGAGATGAAATTAAGGACTACACCCTAGTGCACTTACACTGTCTCAGCTAAAAGCATATCCACTTCAGCAATTCCTAAATTCCATACGCTTAATTTTAAAACCTTAATCACTATTAAAACAAATGAAAAGAAGATAGTATTAGCTTAATCTATTCACAAATCCAAGATACGTGCTTACTTTTAGGGCCAGAAGAGGACTGCACAGAAGTGAAGACTGTTTAGAAATACTAAGGGTATAGGGGTAAAGTGCAAAAATCCTTAAAGTTCCATCTCTGTCAGCCAAGGATGGCTCCCCCATGACCTAGAATTTATTTACCCTTACACAGCTTTTTGCATTTCTCCTCTTGCCACATTTCTAGGCCAGGCTTCTTGCAGGAAGAAGAGTCCTTCCTCCTCCTGGCATTGGGATCACTGCTACTACTCAACAGTAAGAAATTTTACATTGTGAGTTACTGAACAAGCAATTCCCTTAGTTCTTCCACCAAAACAAACCAGAAGATCACTAGAAAAATATAAGCATAAAAAAAAACTTTTTCAAAAAGGAAATTTTTTTTCCTAAAAGAAATGTGCAGTCTTCATTGCTTAGAATTCTTTACCATAGGCTAGACATACCTCTTTTATACAATGATTTTCCATACTTTTACCATTTAGTCATTCCTCAACATTTTTCAATTTGAATAAAAAAACATTCCCAGATCTCTAAATCTGAAACTTTATGGGAACATATTTAGTTCACCTACCTTAAAGGTCTGAACTATGACTTAAAATAGAGTTACTGTGAGATAACTAGTTAATGAAAAACGGAGTTTTACAATCTTTTAAAAAGTCTCCCCAGAATACAAAAACCATAAACTGAAACCGTAACTGAAATCCCAGAACAAACAAAAAAGTGGCTGTACTGCATCAATCCAAAAAGATCTATTTAGCCTTGCATCCATCAGCAAGGAAGCAAAATGCACAGGAAGGGATTTATGAACCAAGCAAGGCATGACATTACCAAACGTCTGTCCAGCTTCACAGCATTTGTGGCTGAGTCAGCAGTAAAATCTCTGCTCTTTTTTTTTTTGTTCCAGATCCCTTTCCCTTCATGGCATTGGTACAGTCAGCATCTGGCCCTTTCAACATCCAGAACATCCTCTAACACAAGGAGTTTCACCAGTTACCCACAAAATATATGAAGCCTCATCTCCTGCTGATTCTGAACTTGCAGACCAGGAACCTCTTCTGACACCTCCCAGTCCTTGTATTGGAAGAGACAATGAAGAATTGCCTCCTAAATATGTTCAACAAACTATCACCACATTTGCCTCTCAGTGACTTCTTCTTTAGGTTGAAAGGTAAGCAGATAATATTGTTTCACGTAGGAAACAAGTCCCTAGGTTTGATGATCCTTGTTGTGACTCTGCACCTCTTAGTTCTTCTGCAACTTTAAGAAAGGGAGGATAAGAAAAGCAAAACACCCAATCAAAATTCCATGTAGTTTTTAAGATACAAGTGCATGACAGTTTTATACATTAACATAAAATTGTTTTGATCTCCATTCTTTTATTAGATGTCAGGAGTTATTAGAAAATAATTCCAATGTAGCTACAACAACTGCATGTTCGAAAACTGCATCATGAAGGGATTACAGAAACCTGTATAAATAAGATCAAACAGATATTTAAACTAAGGTTGGTACATAAAAGTAATAGCATTGATAACACCAGCTTTCAGAGAACACTACAAATCGATTTTTCTTAATACTATTTTCTCCACATAGAATAAAGATATTTAAGTGAACTGTTGGACAGGAAGAAAGTTTAAGAAATTTCACGAAGTATTGCTCCCTTTGTATTCTCATATAACCTCAGAGCTTCATAGTTATATCTCAGCAGATGCAAAATGGGGAAAGTTTGACTTGTTACAAACTACTCATAACAGAGGATTAAGAATTTTATCAAGAAGAAAGAGAAGAAAAGTGAAAAAAAACCAAGACCGAATAGAATTAAGAAGGCTAAGTAACCTGTAGGTATACTTTTGTTTTCAATTGAACTTTTTGTTTAAAATTATCATTATTCTCTAAAAATTACTGCATCTGTAAGTAACCTTTACTTGTATCAGTGACATGCATTTTACTTTTTCCTACAAGGTTTACTCATCAAAAATGGACAGCAGACCATTTTATTTAAAAAAACATCTTCAGAATCAAAAAATCATTTAACCTATCTATCATTAGCATAGCATTGTTGTCATCTACCAAATAAGTAACACTAAAGCAGTCACCAAGTGGTATAAATGATTTCCACAATAAATATTACAGCAGTTACCACACGCAATACTCAGAATACAAAAGTATACACAGAATTTTACTCCTCCTTAGACACTGGGATAAAAAACATAAAGCCCTAGAACAATGATTCACTTCATCTGTCCCTCCTAGAAGAGTACTATAATTAGGAGACTAAATCCACACCCACAAATAAAGAAACACCAGCACTTAAGAAATATTGTCAAGTTTATAAACTTCTATTTACAAAGTCTTTAATGAAGCAAATGCTAATCCTTCTGCTTTTAAACTGATGAAATTATAGTACCATAAATAGCATCTTTGATATAAAACAAACTTAAAGAATGAACTATCATTTGCTGTATAAAAGCACTCGGTCACATTGCATCCAATTTAGGGTACAAATAAAGGAATGACACCAGCAAACCTAAGGGATGAATTAGCCTGAAGAGCAGGACAAATACCTGTATTTTTAGCAGTGCTAAAAAGTCATCATGAGATTTCCAAGGATCTTCAGTGGTCAGGATAACAGTTTCAGGCAAACATATGCCACGAGCTATGAGCTGAGTGCTCTACAGCCATTCCTAAGTGACACTGTCCCCACAAACAATGTGCTTTACCCGGGGCACTTTGTGTTTCAGGTACAGAACTTGCTCTTCCCTGTGCAGCAATAAAGGTCACTGGTCAGTATTCGAAAGAACGATGAAAAAGTATGTAGGCTTTGTTCTCAGTGCAGAGTGGGAAGAATTATCATTGTGAGTGAAAACAGGATGCAAACTTTACAGGTTTGCACAGACCTCCAGGAAAAGAGCTGAGTGTAGGCAACAAGAGAGAAGCATCAATACTCTAATAATAGTCCCTCTGCTAATCTCTATCTATCCTTCCTGTTGGATCTACATTTGAGCGATCTAATGAACATACTCTCAGTAAGTGAGAGAGGTAGCTACTTTTCAAAGCTTCCCAGGGAAGATCCTATCTAAGTTTATACACTTCAAACACAGGAATATATTTGTGATATGCTCCTGACTGCAGGAAACGAGACAAAAACAGCTCAAAGTATCTAAAACAAGATGCAAACAAGTGTTTCCAATGTGAGTAAGTCGAGCAATAGACTAAGATACAGGACTGATAGTTTCCTTGTGTTATTTACAAATTCAAAGAACTAGTTTTCAATAAACCAGTAATACTGATGCTACTTCTGGTCAGAACATAAATAAATCATTTAACCAATCCTAGAAGCATATTTTATATAAACCCCTCACACTTTATAACAAGCTGGCAGAGATTATTAGAAATTACTAGTGATTGAATGCCAAATTACTTCTAAAATCGAGCCATTACCCTTGATAGCCCAGGTCTACAACCAGTTCCTAGTTTTGGTTGTATACAGCACGTAACTGTCAAAGTACTGAGAAATTGTCTCTCCTTAATCCATGAGAAACCTTCCAATTTCATGTTTTCCTCCAGGCTACCTGACAGTTCTTCTGCCCCCAACATTCACAGGGAAATCAAAATCAGGAGGCGTCTTAAACTACTTAAAACTTCTCAGCTAAATTTACAAAACAAAATGGCTTTTACTATGCTTGAACAAAGCTGAATTGATTCACATACATTTTTGTGGCACATCCCCATGTAATTCAAACCAGTTTTTAAAGAGCAACTGAGTTGCTGGATGGTCACAAGGCACAAAGTGTTTATATGGTGCAAGTATGAACAACCATATTCCAATTGCAATAGTGCCTGTAATAAAGAGAAGACAGAGGGTATAAATCTGACATTCTTTGTCTTTAACCTGCTCGTCATGGAAAAACTCTGTAACATTTAACTATATTGTAACATAAATTATTACCTTTACATCATCATTTTGAACATGGATGACAAGTCTCACACTGGGTAATACTGCACAAGGATACAAGTCCCAAGTTTAAACCTTGTTTTCAAGTAGTATAGAAAACAACACAAAACCATGTAGCTCCTAATTGTGAAAGCACAGGCATTAAACCTCTCCAAACACAGTCATGGTAGGTCACTACGCTCACAGACAAGTCCACAATATTCCTTTTTATTGTGGAATAATGGGATAAATGGAAAACCACAGAAAAAAAAGATTCCCTTTCTGAAGCAGAGGGGATGTTTGACTGCATTGCTGTTCCTGAAGCGCTCCAGGACAATCTCCTGGATTAAAAAAAAAAAAGACAAGAAACAGCACTATAGGTATTCTGCAATGAAACAACATGTTAAGGTGACTGAGCCATAAGCAGCAGGGAAACTACAAAACCAAACAACCCCAAAACCTTGAATTTCAATGCCACAGCTAAGTGGGTAAGTCATGAAACAAACACGAAGAAAAGCAAGATTGTTTTGTAACTGGAAAAAGAATACAAATCCATATCATTAAAATCATATGTAAGGAAGAGAAAGATTTATGTCTGCAAAAAACCAAACCACTATCTGATAAAATGGAGTATTTTACAAAGGAGAGGCACAGATAATTTACACACAAGAAGCTTCAAGGAAATAACTGAGGAGTTCTCTGAAACACAAATGTTTTTTAAATAATCTTAAGAAATCCTAAACATCAAAGGACTCTCCACATTAGTATGCAGTATTTAAAAAAATGTAAAAGGGGAGATTCAGGAACTCCAGAATGATTAGCTTGGCATGGATCCTGAACAAAATAATACTATGGCAATGGGAAAAATAGAAGCTAAAAATACCCTGTCAGTCAAGCAACCTTCATAAGGTCAGAAGAGGAGAGCAGAGAGCTGACTGAAGCTCCAGCTCCCACAAGAAGCTAATCTGAAAAACCTTTTTTTTCCTTCATGGGAAAGCTAAAGGGGACCCAAATCAAAATTATCACCAAGTCTCACTGGAAGAATGTAACTCATAATTTACTCAAAAGTCAGGAGCTGCTCTGTGGGAAGCAAAGCATGCAGAACAAAGGAGCAAAACAGAAGCATCTCTGATACCAGAGGAGCAGCTTGGCAAAATCCTCTCAGAAATCAGATCTCTCAATTCTTCAGCAGAAGAGAGCTTTTACTGAAGCTGACACAGAATGATGGGTGACAGAAGGATTAGTGTCAGAGAACTATGGATATAAAACTGCTGCCAAGAATAAAGTCAAGTAACACTAAAAAAAAGAAAAAAATGGAATAGAAGAAGAAAAAGAAAATATAAACTATAGAATACTGTAAAAGAAGAAACCAGAGACCTGGAAAGTTTCCAGGCAGCACGGAGAAGAATGATCATCTCTCAATGGTTCAAGAAGCCTTTCACTCTTAAATGAGGAAATAAATTTAACAATCCAAGCTAGGGAGGGTGTGTGTGTGTGAATGCTTAAGTGCAAGGTATATATTCCTCCAACACAAATAAAATAAATCCAAAGCATCTTACAAAATAAAGCACTCCACGCTCAAGTGGCACGTTCTCAAAGGAGTTGAAATTTTCCAGTCTGCTTTATAAATACATTATAGTATCCACTTCAACACATATCACATATTACTTTTAGGAAAAGGAAAGCCTTGGATGAATTAGAACTTTTCATAGAGCGGCAAACATTTGTTTTTCAACTTTTCAATTTCCCATCAAAGTCAACATCAGTTCACAATGGAGCATGAACAAAAAGTCCTTATTAAACTGAACATAATGAGAGCTCGCCAGAGCTACCAGCCTAACCCAACACTGGCAAGAGACATAACTTTAATGGAGATTGATAACCTACCAAGAAAGAAAAAAGGTATCAGCCAGAAGGAAGGAACAAGAAGACTTTCAGTTAGGTGGGATAAAGATGAGAAAACCCTGATGTGCTTTTGACTTTCATGACTGTTCTCTCTTGTCCATGGCAGTGATTTATGACGAGTAACAACATACTGCTGCCACTTTTCAAGAGTTTTCCATGGGTAAAGGTAAGGAAGATGCAAACATCACTCTCAGATGGAAGTTTTGGAAACTTCTCTGCATCATGGAAAAATCAGAAGAGTAACACTGGGAGTTTTTTAAGAATCAAGACATCTATGGATGGAAAGAGGTGAATTATATAGAGCAGAATTCAAATCAGTGATTCTGTTAATAAAAGTTGGAGGTTGGATGTATAAAAAGAAACAAAAAATAAGAAGTTGTACTAAAACAACCCAAAAGTAATGTGGATGGCAATTTTATTGTGTTGCAAGGTCAAAGCTGTTAAAGTAAATGCATTTCTTGTTATAGAGTAGCACTACTCAAGGGATCATAAAAACAAACAAAAAACACAGAAAAAGGGAGGAATGGAATTACATTTGAAAACAAAAAAGGAAGTATTTTTTAGGTGCAGGTTTCTAGACAGCAAGGTATATCAACAACACTGTCAACACTAAAACATTCAGTGGCCTTGTAAAAGAGAGAAGGTTTAAAGCAGACTTAGAATTGTGCAGCTACTTCCATCTAAGAGCAAGGAGGGGGTGGGGAGAAAGGCTTATATAGAGAAGCCATTCCGTGACCACACTCCAGGGCAGAGGAAGTAGCAAGGATAATTTAGTAAATACCCATTCCTTTTGTCTTTGAGAGCAGGTTGCTGGACAGTTCTGAACAGAATTTGACCAACACCCACCAACTTCAACCTCCTCCTGCCCCCCCACTTTAAGAAAAAAAGTTTTTTAACTTCTTCTTTCCTAAAATCATTATTTCAAAGTTGAAGAAGAGACTGAGAGAAGGGAATGTCACTGAAGTCACACATCAGGCTCCTTGCCAAGTCCAGATACTTGTGCATCTAGAGACAACCATTCCCAAAGCTCCTTAGAACAACAGGATCTGAAAGATCCTTATGAGACTACACCTATCCTGTTGCACACAGCACATACTCCGAAGTGACGTGTTTGTTATCTTCAACACTTCAGTAAATCATGTTGCCCAATAGCCATGGGAGTGACCTGCTTACCCATATATACATGTACATTTAAATTTGTGTGTGTGTGAAGAATGTGAGAATCAAAATCAAAAATTACATTTGGACTAAAAAATTCATTTACAAGCCATTAAAGGTAAAATACACCAAAAAATAATGAGTTTCATAAAAAGTAATGAAATCTGAAGGTAAATTTGAGACAGCAAAACACAAGCAGCTTTAAAACACAAACAAAATAATTACATAAAAAGTAATCTGGTAAACAGTCATGAGTCAAAAATGTAAGGACAGACAGATCTGGCAAGGACAAGCTGTTGCTAGTTTAAAAGCAAAGGGATGCTTTAATCAATTTTGTATGAGGATAAAGATGAATCCCTAAAAGCAAAATAGAGGATGTGTACCTTAAGGATGTATCCCTACTTCAAGCAGAAATGGAAGAGGGAATTTGTGTGTAGGACAAATAGTATCAACAAAGTAAAACAAGCTGTCTGCAAATTATCCACTGAACTTTACATATACTAGTACTGACTTACAAACACGTTTTAACTCCTATACTAATGGGCTTTAAAGGAAACAGATATCCTGTACATTAAAAAGGAAATCTCCACCTAGAAGAGAAAAGATGATTGTGCCTATCAAAGATGTATTGGCTACTGGCACAAGCCAGTGCATCTCAAAGGAGAGATTTATTGTAGTTAAATAAATTGCAAAACAGCAAAAAAAACACCTTGATCTCCTGCACAGAACAAAATCAAAACCTTAGGTATCTTATTCTTTCTTGATACGTAAAAAAAGAGTTTTAATCAAATGGAATAAGAATACTTGTTTTAGAAAAAGGAAATTTTGTTTTTCCTCTCCTGTACTGGAAAGTTAGGACTTCTGAACTAAGCAGGAGCATCTTGTTACTGCTGCTGTTTGCTCTGTGAACCCTCTAACCATGCATTAGGTAAAACCCATTTTCCAAAGGCTAACTTCTAACATACATGTGATTTTAGTAGATGAAGGGATAAATAGGATGAATAATCAAGTAAAAGCTTAGAAAAGAGACTTGGAGCAATGGAAAGATAAAAAACTCATTTTCCACAAAGATCTTCTACAAAGTACTTTTATCCTTCCTAAAATATTTGTTAGGTAGTACTTAAACCTCCAGATAGAACCGAACCTGGCACCTGTCTAATAGTTACCCATCATGATAAAGATGATGTGGAGAGCTGAAGGCTCCTTTTGTCTTTACTTGTGAGACAGTCGTGCCCAGAGCTCCCAGACTTCTGGACAGCAGTGTCCACAACCTTTGTGGCAGGTATTTTAAATAAAGCTCAGTTCGAGCAGAATGAAGAATTATGTCCTTCTTGTAAGCTGTTCCATTACTAAAATATGAAGGGCCTATCTGCCACCTACACTGAAAACATGAAATAGAATACAAGACATACCTGAGGTTGGAAGGGACCCCCAGAGATTACACAGAGTCCAACGCATCTGCTCAGAGCAAGGTCAGCTACAGTAACATGCTCAGGACTGTGTGCCATCAGGTTTTGTGCACCCCATAGCGGTTCAGGGTCACCTGTTCCAGCATTCAGTCACCTTTACAGTAAAACAGTTTTGTATTTAAATAAAATTTCCTGTACTACACTTCGTGCCTGTTGACTCCTGTCCTTCCACTGTGCATCACCAATAAGAGAGCCTGACTCCATTCCCACTCCTCCCTGACAGGTATTACTGAAATTACTGAAATGCCCCCCAGCCTTCTCAGTGATAAAAATCCCAGCTCTCTCAGTCTCTCCTTGTACAGTAGATGCTGCAATCACCTCTAATTGCTAAATAGTATGCAGGACAGAGAAAAATGGTCAGTGATACAGACCCTACTCCTAAGTTACCCAGCACAGAAGTTCATTACAGCTGGGAAGCCTGAGACCAGTCACATTCTTTGCACATTAAATACTAATAAATGACAAAGCATAAAAACCCCTTGTGCATGTATATGTAAACATATCACTACACAGAAAGTATATGTGACTCACCTTATAATACTGTTGCATTTATTTTTCTAAAATCCATAACAACTTCAACCTTGTACAAATTTAGCATATTTTGGGTATGTGGGAAACTGTTACTGAAAAAAATCTTTCAGCCACTAAGAATATTTTGATGCAACATGAGTCTTATCTAGCTAGGCTTCATCTGCACTTAACTGATAAAATGATACTCAGAATGACTTTAAATCCTTCAAGCTACTACAACATAATTACTTCCTCATTCAAATTTGGGCAGCACAGGACGCAATTAAATGCACTAAAAATCTGTTGAAACTAAAAGAGCAAGACACAAAGGAGAATAGAATGCAGGCTGTATTTTCAGGACATAGTATTACACAATTTCACTTTCTGCTACAGGACAATAACCTCCTCTCTTGTACTTCCCAAAACTCAGAAGTCAAAACTAGATACAGTAAGCCATGGGTAATCTGAGTGCTACAGTGAGAACCATATGACATAAGAAAGAGCTAATAAGGTTTTTGCAATTATCAGCCCAATAATGTAGTAAAAAACCCATTAAAATTAAATAAACCTGAAGATGTAGCATTGAGAGTAAAGTAGGAGTAGATATTCCTAAAAAGAGGAAGCCACAATAATACTGGAGGGGCTGGAAAACAAATGGTACAGTAAGCTTACAGAATCTATGTATCTCAATGAAAACAAAGTTAAGAGATTACTTGATTAGCATCCGTATCTACCTATACTTTGGAAGTGAGATGTGCACCTCTATCCCAGAAGTAGTAAGATCATCCAAGGGCAACTGTCACCTCCTTTCTGCAAACAAGATCTCCCACTATGGCATATGGTACAAGCTTTACAGTTGCAATTCATAAGACAAAACCAAATCCAGAGGATGGAGGCAAAGGACAGAGAGAATGAGAATTTAAAAGGCTTTAAAAAAAGGTTTATGCCCATATTACAACCTAACATATCTTTTCTTTTACAGAAATATCTAAGACAGAAAAAGAAATCAAGAGGGTTTATATTAAATTTATCCCGATTTTTAGAAGTTGAGATCATAATTCTCACTTATTCAGACAGGAAAGCAGTGGTATAAAAACAAAAATATAAATGCTACAACTTCTGAAGCTACAGCTCCTGAACAACTCATGACCTGCTGAATATAAGCAGCATACTGGAGAATGGTAATGCTACTTGCAACATCATCACTGAGAGCTTGGGCTACAAAACCATTATAGCAGAGTAAAACCCAGCTTCTCCTGTCAACTGAATTGCTGCTTTCTGCTCTTAAAAGCTAAGATTTTATTTGCACATTTCAAAAATCCGTAATAAATCTTTTTTATCTGCATCACAAACACCACTGGGCAACTGTTACCACAATACATAATAATCTTAAGTATGGGAAATTTACATTTCACTCAAGACTTATCCATCACTACTGAGCGCCTAAAAGGGCTGTAAGCCCTTATGTAGATTTTAGGCTCAATATATTTCAACTAGTATAGCAAGAAACAGAACAAGAGATAGCATCTAAACCATATTTCATGAAAAGAATATGGATTTACAAACAAATTCAAAAGATGATTTAAATAAGCACCAAAAAGGATAATATACTGCCCTTAGACATGAAGCCAAATCCTATTTCTGAGTATTTCAAGAGCAGTTCTAAATACCTTCTTCACCACAAGCACTTATTGATTTCATTTTAACTTAGGTAATGAGTTTAAGATTGGTAATGGTTTAAGACTGGTTAAAGATTAAAGCACTTAAGAGTCACAGAATGCACTGGTTTCCACACAGGCTCCAACACTGTGAAACATGAACACTACTACATAACAATAGATTTAATCAATTCATTAGTACAGTGAACAAAACAACTAAAATACCACAAAATAACTAGGTTTTGATTGTTTTGTGTTTTTTTTTTAATTTTTCCCTTTAAGAAAAAAATTACCTCTACACAAAAGATCTTAAGATCAAGTCCACATAATTTCATCCTTTCCGGAAAATGCTGAAAAACATTCAAATATGGAATATGACCTTCAACAACAAACCTGCATTAAAAAAAGATGAAGACCAAATCAAGAAAGTATTTAGGATGACAAATACATAGATTTATTATAAAATTAATAGACAAATTAACTTCTGATTTGAAATAACATCACTATTATGCTGCCTAAGCAATTCAATCTGAAGTTACACGCCCCTAAATGCTCCACAGGACAAAAATCAGTTCAAACATTTAACAGGTTTATAAGTTCCAGCTCAGATATGACTGACAAATGATAACATTTTGGTAGCAAGCACACAATCAACATGCTTACATAGAGTTTATTCTGCACATTCTTCTGCTACTGCATTTCTGAGTCTGCTTTAAGCCTCCTTTGAAAGATATGGAACTTTTTTTTTTTCAAATTTCTAAAGCCTTAAGTAAATTTCACTTGGAAAAAAACACTTTCTGCTGGAGGAGTTTGAATCAGGTAATGTGATAGGGAGGAAAGTCACAGAATGATGAGCAAATACAGATGCAATAATGTGGTTTCAGTTCTATGTATGATGATTTTTTTTTAAAAAAAGTATTATTTACATATAAACAGAAATGGTCTCCTATACTAATAAATCCAAGTAGTTTAATTTTTATTTGCACCCAATAATACATTTTTTTTATTAAAAACTGGTTTTGGTAAGTAGTTGGCAGTATCTGATTTTTCTTGACTTTTTCATGCACATACATATTTAAGTTCACCTGCCCTCTACCAGTTCAATGCCCTCAACATTAATTGTTCCATCTAGTGTGTATTTATTGAAATTGACTAAAAGTCTATTTAAAAGCTAGTTACTGCAAAGTTTAAAGTCTACTTTTTTTAAGCAGTCTTATCTGAATTTTCAGTTTAATTGAAAAAATCAATTAAAACCAAGATTAAAATAAAAAGTGTAGACAAGGTCATGTTAGGCCAAAGGTTGGACTCAATCTCAGAGGTCTTTTCCAACCTAGTTGATTCTGTGATAATCAAAACTCTGTCTCAGTTAGAATTAATCCATTGCTTATAACAGTTTCTGAAAACTAAGAGCAATATGAAAAATCACAGTGCTCAATAGTTTTTATTCCAATACTTTGTCTGAAGTCTCTTAAATGAAGAGGTAAAAGTTGCTGCACAATCTTTCCTAACCAAATTGCGCGATGAGCATTTTGCTAATGAAATTTCCTCAGCCAGCATTAGTGTTTCCCACCCCAAGCAGAGTTGTGCACTGGCCCACGTGGTCAGTGAGGCCATCCTGCAAACCCATCTCACCATCCCACCTGACCTGCTGAGCAGCTTGCACATCAGTTCCTCAGCTCATTTGAGTCACCCACACTAAATTGAAGAACATAAGCTTGAGGTCTGGTTTCTCAAAATGGATTGAGCCAACCAAAAAGCTCAACATAACTAGCAGGACTTCCCTCCTGGTGATCTGGCCGTGTGTGGTCCTATCGCTCCTTATCCTCTTCCCTAAATGTAACTCACAACAGCAGCAGAAAACCACCCGTTGCTCTGTTGCCTGAAAGGGTTTCTTTCCCATCATCTAACAAACTGAGGAGGCTCACAGATGGTTCCATGAGTGAAAGAGTTGGCAGAGAGAAAGGGATGCATCACACAGGCAGGAGAACAAAGGGAAGCAAGACCATCCTCTCAATGGTGTCCCATTACTGGCTCAGCTGATAAGCTTTGGCTGAGACAGTTAAGCACAGTCACACCATTAGACCTGAAGAGCTGGAACCAGAGAGCAGCAACCTCCTGAGCCAGCACAGCAGCAGCTGGAAGAGGACAGACAATCAGGACCTTCCCTCGGGTGTGGTGTAGTGGTGATGCAGCCAAACCACCCTAACAGCTTGCTGCCTCTGAAATGGGAAATCCCACCCTCCCTTCAGTCCCCTGCCACACACTCCTCCCTGCTGACAAAAGCACTTGTGTAACTTCTCAGTGGATCAGACTGAGAATCAGTCTCTTCCATGGTTTGACTCCAAATGGATAAAGTACCAGACTCAGCTGACTGCAGGAACATTACTGCATATAGGCAGAAAGGGACTGCAGTGAAGGACATTAACCTGCACTAAAATGTCCAGTGAAACTTTACAAAATAAATCTTCTACAGATCTACTTCTTTCAATTATTAAACCCTACTTTAGATAAATGCAAGAGAAAGAATAGGAATGTTTATGCAGGACCACAGCAACAGAAACTCAGAGCAGTTTAAACTGATGCTGGATCCACATCCTTATGCTGCAAGAGACAAGCAATGTCCAACAAAAGGTCTTTTTTAAAGAAGTTTTCACTAATTTGGCTGTACCAAGTCAAAGCACCGGAACTGTTAAAAAAAATTATCTTCTAGCCTGAAATTACTGTCTCCATAGGAAAGAATTCTCTTTTCTCTCAGCTTAAAAGCTGCTTTTACATTCTAAAATTACAGCATAAATAGCTTGCTATGAATACAGTGTGCTGCTTTTATCAAGTCTTTAACAGAAGTTTTTAATCCAGACATCCAGATTTGGAATAGGATTTCAGAACTGTTTCTTCTGTCTGCGGTTCCTCCAAACCTCCCATTTAACAGAGAGACGGTCAAAACACCTGTAAGACTGTGCTCTGTCAGGGAAGTGCTTGAAAACATGACTGGCACACACAGTACACAGGCCACGTTCTCTTAATTACAGCAGCAGTGTACATTAGTAAGGTCCAAGCATGAAAAAAACCTAGGTCCTCAGCATGCTACAAGGAAATGATGCATCTGTTAAAGCCTCACAGTAATGCCACAAACTGATTACAAGTTCAGTCTTGCCAGCACAACTAGGTATAACCTTATTTGAAAGGCATTATTTCTCAGAATCTCAAAGTCTAGGATCTTGAAACTTTTTCCAGAACTCAACTATTTTATTATTTAGATAAATAATATATATCACATGGAATACTGTGAGACTATTTACAATGGAAAAGGATTTGATGTGTAGCATAGGCTTGAGTAGATGGTTGTGAAAAATGTTATTTTTAAACCACAATGTTCCTTTCAGAGGAAGTAATTGTAGTGTTTTTCTGCTACGTGTGTCAAGTAGCAAGGAGGAGTATATTTTTGGTATTGTAAATCCTTTAAAAGCTGGCAGATTGCCCCACCATAGTGCCTAAGTATATATCACAAGGGAGGAGTGGTAGTCAGCTGACCTCAGGGTACAGAGAAAACCAAACTGAGGAAAAAACAAAGCAGAACTTAAAACAGAACTCTAATTCAGTTGGTTTAAATAAAACAATTTGCCTACAGAGACTTAAAAGGTAATGCTAAATACTTAATTTTTCTCTGAATAATTTTCATCTTTGGTCTGGCATTATTTTGATCTGTGTATCTTAATGCATGCAAAAATGTGAACATTGTCTTATTTTTTAAAACTTAAATATTCAGAAGTAAGAAAACAAGTATTTTATGGTAGTTCATGTAATTTAAAATTCTTCCCCCTTCTTCATCAAACCTGTTGAAAGGCAAAGACCTTAAGGGTAGGGAGGGAAGCATGATAACGTAATTACAGTCTTATACAACTATCGTATCATGGTAAAACTTTGCAAAACAAATGACATTTTTTTAAATATCACTTTCTGTGCTTAACTCAGCTTGTATGTTCAGTGCATTTAAAGTCACTGAATCATTATGATTTACTCAGTTTTACACACATAAATTGTATCTAATTAAATGGTATCTTCTCATTGAAATCATCTAATTTCCATTTCCAATTATTTGTTTTGGATTATGCCTTTCTGTGCTATATTTGGTACTTGATTTTTTTTAATCTCTTCCAGGTTTTTCTACTGCTTCCATGTTTTCTCTAAATCCTTTAAAGTAAGTGTGCTCTCCTCTTAAGGATCTCAGTCCAAAGGATGTTCTCCAGGTTCTGAACCATTTTCCTGGATCTTTTCTGTAGTCACCAGTTTTTAAAGTGCCAAATACAACAATATACCATTCATATGCAAACAAAACAAACGACCTTTCCTCTTAACAGTTGACTTGGACAGTTGTTGTTTGGTTGGGTTTTTTTCCAACCACATCATTGTACTAAGACAGGAACTTGTGAAGATGTCTTTGCCTGGTATAACCCAACAAAGTTTCCAGAGAAAGTTTCCAAGATACAGTAACCAAAGAAGAGATACTTAACTATTTATTTTTCTCTCCAAATGGGTAATTAATAACTGTTTAGTCTGAACCAGAACCAGTTGCTCTGTGCCAGTAATTGTATTTTACCTTATTGGATTACCTTATATATTTTCTAATCATTGACACTGGTAGTTGTGACTCGTCCAGAATTTCCTTTGGAAGACAGTAGCCAGTAATAAATCTTGTAATTGAAAATCACTTTTGAGTTCTACTAGATCTTAATCTACTCAATAAAGCCTTCTGTATTGCAGAGTGCTAGTTTGAATTCTGAATACTAGGTCATTTTGCTGAAAATTTTACAAGCATCTTTTATGCAACAACGTATCCAGTTCTGCAAATATGCAATGGTTTGTGCAATTCTGGACAATGAAGGACACGGCCACCCCCAAAGTAAAAGGGTTAAACTGTTTTGCATAGAAATTAATTAACTAGTACCAGCTACTGTACTTCAAGACATACAAACCTCCCCTTTTTTGAAAGTACTTGCAAAAGAGCATCCTTCAACACCCACCCTTCTTGGGAAGCTTGTACAAAGCTAGAAGAGTGCAAGTGGAACTGGCACTCCAGGGGAGAGAGGCCACAATGGCTCTGGGGTTGTACTCATTGCCTTCCCTTTTAACTCACAGGTTATATATTTGAAAAATAAAAATTAAAGAACTGAAATCTACCATATCAACTGAATTTTGAATCAGTTTTTCCTTTGTTTTGTCTGAGTTTTAAATTTGATTTGCCAAGGTAGTTACTTGAGTGTTTCTGTTCCTTAAATTTCGGCAATGTAGTGCTTTTTCACCTGTATTTTAGGAACACCTAATATTTCAAAAGTCATTTTAAAAGGAGTATCAGTATACAAAAGGTCTTCCAAGGAAAATCTAGGAATTCCTGAACTTTAACTGTTTGGGCCTGATTTAAAATATTTATTGCCAACAAGAAGTGTTGATGAATTACTTTTCATTCCTAAAGTAAATAAGAAATGTGTTCATAGCCTTGCAATAGAGGAGAAAAGGGAACTGCATTGTCAGCAAGAGCCTGACAGTCTCCATTTAGCATCAAACCCTATTATTAGAACAATTTATTTCTACTATATTAAAAGGTGTATTATTCTGAACTCTCATAATTACAGATACAAAGATATGAAGACAAAACGAACTTCCTATATTAATTTCTGTGCCCAACTTCACGCATGAAGCTACTTTGCTACCTTTCAGACCACTATATAATGCTGGTATTGTTTATATGATGACACTGATGTAAGTCCTGGAGAATGTTTACTCATTTAATTCTGACATGCTGACAACAGCAAATATCACAGAAGTGTGACCATACACACCTCCAGTGAACCTTATGAAATTCTGGAGGAGAAGGATACAAAGCTTCTTTAGCTCCAAAACCTTTTTCCTTACAGGTCTTTGAAATTCACTGCAACTGACAGAAGAACCTCCTCCAACAGCAGCTGCACCAATTGTTATGTCAAATGAAAGGTAAGACAATTAAATACAAAGAACTTCTCACTCTTACTGAGCAAATTAGTAAGAGGGCAACAGATCTAATTTCTTAAAAAAATATTATTTATAAAGCAAAAATTCTTCACTAGAGACTCCTCATACCTTAAGAGCTCAGACAGCGTAATCGGTTCTCTCAACCAGAGTAATGCCATGTAACAAAATGAAAGGGTCATTGGCATTGTCATCCTCAGTTTCTCCTTTTGGTTCTTCATTAAATACAAGCTGCCATCTACTGATCCAGAGTATACAGAGGTGCTTTCTTGGGTTTATGTTAAAAACAGAAGAGAAAAAAAGCAATTGATATGATAGACACATGATCCAAGGTATACAGAAAACAAGATAAATGAACATACAAGGACCCTTGTTCAACAACCAGTAACATTTTGAAATAATTACATATTTTGGTTGGTTGTGTACTTTTCTACTAAACAGTTTAACTCTAATTTACTCATCAACCACGGCATGCAATAACAACCTATTTCATAAGCTGCTAATTCAATTGACTAAGACACCAGATCACACGAGAAGACAGAACTCCCTATGGTACCCATCAAAACAGACCTTTTGTTGGGAACTATACTTAAACCTGGAGTTCTAGAAGGACATTAACTGCTATACAATATATAAATAACATTACTTGTGAGCTGGCAATACTATTTTCCATTTGAGAGATAAGGGAACAGTGAGGAAACAAGGGAAAATTTGATGTACTTTAATCAATGACTCCCAGCTGGGGATTAAAACACTGTTTTAAACTTCAGCACAGGCACGACTTCAACGAAAATGTTGTTTACACTGCAGAAATTTTACTGGTGTTAAGTTCCACCCTATAATCTCTAACTGTGGAAACACAGTATTCTTTTAAAAACCACATTTAAATTCAATGTCAAAGAAACAACTTTAAAAAATAATGTGGCAAATGGTGAAGGGGGTGGAAAAACCCCAAACAAATAAAAAACCAAACCTCCCTACTTCCTTACTGAGATGAATCACTAAAAACTAAGAGGAACAGCAAAGAGAAAATTTAATTTAGTAGAGTGATTTATGAGTTAGGAACCTTTTCAGACAAATAATAATAAAAAAAAAAAAGCTTCTCTTCATCACGACCCAGCCAGGATGAACAAAAATGCACTTCAAGCACACCAGCACAAAATCCAGCATTGACTCTGCAGAGATTTTTCTCTCTGTTTCCCCACAGACTGTTCACCGGTACAGATAGGAACAGTGAAAGCTGGATGCACAGCTCCCCAGCCGGGAGCTGCAGGGCCATGCACAGAACAGCCTGCAAAGCACCCTGCACAGAACAGTTTAGAACTGCAGGGAGCTTGGCAGCTCCGCGGTTCCGCTGGCAGGGACAGCCACGCCTGCGAGGGGCAGCGGGCAGCAGTGGAGGTCCAGCCCGCTGATAACGCGGGATGAGGACGCAGCCAACAGCACTTCCATCGGCAGGGCTGGTCTGGGATGCCACCTACCGGCTCCTGAGCCGGCAGTGCTGTGGGCACGGCAGAGCTAACAGAGCCGGCTCCTGCACTTCTGCGACAGAGGAGAGCATCCTCTGTGGCTATCAGGTACCGCTGCATCAGAGAACAAAAGCAGGAACATCGGTTTAATCCTTGTCGTCAACGGCTTCACAGGGATGCCTGTCCTTGAAGACAGCTTCATGACTGCAGCTTCATTATTAATTTCACATTCTTCAATTTAAAATAATCCTCACTATATTTGTGGCCTTAATGATGGCACACCATTTCCTTTTATTTCTTCTAGCTTATGCAAGGCATGACAACACACAGTTACACACAGCTAATAATTTTAGAGGTTTTATAGGCTTCTCTAGCAATATCTCAGTGCTATATTCAGTGGAATTTGCTCTTAATCCTACAGAAAAAATAACAAAAACAATGTTTGCCGTCTGGACAAGCCTCTTAGGCAAAGAAGGCTGTTGAGGTTTCTAGTCTGTGGCAACAACAGCTCAGCAAAAATGGCACTGAAGAGAAAATTTATGAACCTTCACAAGAGTTTACAATAGACTAGAGCACACTTACTATTACTTGTGTTAATCTTCAATATACAAAACTGTTCCTACGTTTGTCTAATTTCACCAAAATTTACTTCTAGCATCGTTGAACTCTTAATTGATTTCAAGTTATTATAGTAAAATTAATGACTACTGTAAACTGAATTCAATCTCTGAAACAACAAACCAAGAACATGAAAAATTATGGCCTATTCAGGACTACCAAGTTTCTTAGAGTTCTAAAACTCTAAGAAACATAACTACAAAAAGCACAACTACCAAGGAAGAAAGGAGTTCCTCTGACATCAAAAAGGGGAAGAAAATTCCAGGGAATATTTTCACTAGGAATTTTTCACTCAATTCTTCACTCTTCATATTGTATTTGTGTAACAACCAAGATTCTACATGTACAAACATACAGTGACTCTTTACCTGATAATGTTGTCATTTTAATATATAAGGGTGAAAGGTATTTGAATAGCATTCACAAAAATTTGCGTCTCCATTTTTGCACCTTTTGCCCCCTCCCTATTTCTGTTTGGATTGTCTAAAATGCATTTATTTTCCTAATTGATGCTGATCAAATTTCTCATTCTATTACCATTTCTGGATTTTACAAAATAAAGAGAAAAGCATAAAGTATAAAGATTGCATTCTTCTGAGGGCAGACAGGCAATATCACAGCAGAACAGAAATGGGACATAAAGAGGGTAGTACATAACAGGGGAATAAGAAACACTGAGACAGATGAAAGCAAAGGCAAGTAAAGAATAAAGCAAAAAAGAAAGCCCCAGGAATTTAAAATGCAAGGAAAGCTTTCAAATATGCCTTGAAATGTATTTCCAGTATCAGATACTGCAGCACTGTCTGTCATTACATTTGTCCAGTAGCACTAAACAGTCCAATTTTCTATAACGTTTTAACTTAAAAGTTTAGTATTCTGCAAATATTTTCAACCTAGTATGGTGAGTAGAAAGTAGAAACTCACGAAACACTAAAATATGATTTTTCAGAGAAGGGGTTATCAGGAAATTAGTAAAAAGAATGCAGAGACAAAAGACAGAGAAGTACGAACATACTTTTAAGAAAAAAAAAATAAAAAGCTAAATATATCTATGGGATAGAAAAAATATGCTCCCCCCAAAAAAAAAACAGACTCATGTTTTTTAACATCAAAGTCATGACTGACAGCTCTGCTACTGGCTAAACAAGTGCTTATTCTTCAAAGCTGCTGTGTTTGTGAACATCTAGCTTTGCAGATAAAATAGCAACTTTTTCCCACTCCAAACAAGAGGTGTGGAGCAAACCTCTTATAAAACAGAACTTCCTCCTGCATTTCCCATTGTATTTACAGGTCCTGTTCAACTTTCATCTCTCAGGGTGGGGGTTGAGGGAGGAAGCCTTCTATTTCTCGTAGAATATAAAGTACTGCAGTGGCAAGCAGAACTGAAAACTTTACACCTTCCAACCAGTTCCTCCAATTCACTGTACACAAATACACTTTATATTTATTTATATTTAAAAACTACAGAAAAACTGGTTTCCAGATAGTTCAGTTCACTGCTCCTACCTGAAACCTTGCTCATGGACGAGGCAAAGCTGCAGTCAGTCTGCAGATCTCCCTCACTTTCAGAGAGGGACAGCAAGTGCAGAAGGCTGGGTCTTTCTGGTTCACTGTCCACATCAGTACTGCTCTCACATACCTGTTTTTTGTAAATACATATTTGTATTAGCTACTGTCAGTTACAGTTTCAATCTTAACAAACCACATAAAGCAGGACAGACACAAAATCAACAGTAAAAGTTAAAACCCAAACTGTTCACATTTTTACTTTCTCTATAAATCAACAGCACGTGAAGAAATATGGGGAAAAAAGTATTTTTACAGGATTTCTCAATATTAAAAGACTTCTTGTGAATACATTTCAATCTGCCACAATGACCAGAAAGTTGGCAGCATACAGAATCAAAGCCTTATGAAAGAAGTAACTTCAAGAGAGCAGGCAGGACAGGATGGTAGCTGCTGATGCATTTTGCATTGTGATTTCTATCTACTGATTATCAATGTCAAGACAAAGCAATATTTTTAAATAAGCAGTTTCAAATACTCTCAGAAGTATTCATCTCCTGAAATAGGTAAAAAACCCCAGAAATAACAAAATGGACAGGTGGAACCCTGTTCAGTTGACATCCCGCATACTGAAGGGACATTATTACCAGCCAGATATCTTGAACAAGGAATGTTTCTGTTGTTGCTTTTAAAAAGATACCAAACATCTCAAGGGATTTGAGCTTTCACTTACTGATAATGCTTTGACAGTTTCCCCAGCTGGTCTGTTGCAATATGCCTGTTTGCTCTTCTGAAGGTAACACCTCCAAAAACTGTACAGAACTTCATCCTTATAAACACAAATGGATGATTAGTACAAAGTTTAAAAGATCATTAACTGCTGAGAGAACAGAGCGTAATTTCTAACTCAAGAGTATGAGTAATATTCCATCTCTAATTCTACTAACTGTGATTTGTAAAATATTTTTTTTAAATTACCGGAGATACAAAATTTGATTTTATATGCTCAATGTTTTTAAAGAGAGAGTTGTTTGAGTCACTTCAAAATTTCAAATTTTTTAAAATAACACCTTCTGTAACACAACTCACTGACATCTACATACCTTCATTTGTGGACATACTCCTAATGCTTCTAAAGCTTCAGCTTGTTTCTTCAGTACAAGTTGAAAGCCTTCACAAACATACCATTCACAGCCTCTATCTAAGGAAAAAAAAGGGGGGTAGTTCTGTTTGTACTGTTTTGAGTTTCTTTAACCTTATGCACACTTATTTCCACTCAACATTCTGTTCCTTTGGTACCAGGACAAAGACATGTCTCTCTATTTAAGACTTTCAAATCCTAGTGCATAGACCAGCTACATGGAATACTTCCATTTATTCACAGCCTTAAACAAGAAGAAAAGTTACTGAAGAAGCACTGCTCTCCACACATTTCCCAATAATAATAGATTTCACTATAACATCTAGTGAGGCATTTGTAATCAAGTGGAGCATTGTTAAATGACCAGTTTTAAAATAACTAAGAACCTGCCATTAAAAAATGAAATATGAACATTTCTTTCCCATCCCTGGCACAGAAACCTGGAACACCATGGTAGTGAGTCAGGTAAAAAACAACCAACACCACCACGTGCTTCACCATTCCGTCCCACAGAAGCCTACACGTTTAAATGAGAGAAACTTTCTCATATATTCCGAGCTTCTAGCAAATCTTAGCACAACATGAATTTCGTAAGGAGTAGGCCTGCTCCGGTCTATTCCCTATTTCTTCAGGCTGCATTATATTTACTTTTCACCCTCACCTCTCTCTGTTTACTACTAGCCTTTTCCACAGGCTTTTGGTTTTAGAAATTTTCTCTGCATTTCTCAACTCTCTTTTCATTCCCCCCACACCTGTTGTTCATTCCCCCCACACCTGTTGTTCATTACCTTCCCTCCCAGTCACACCTCGCCTCTTGCCATCTTATAGGTTATCTGCCCAAAGCTTCTGCCCTGCTTCAGTGATGCTGGCCTTAACTGTTACCCACACATACAGCTTACTCCTATAAATGCATGAAAACACAGTATAACATGACTGCACTCCCAGAAGGGACTGTGTGAAAGTAAAGGTTTCTTTCTTCAGAAGCCTGGGAGTCAACTAATGACCTTCCCCACAGGATAAACAAAAAGCATGAAGTGCTGGGCACATGGCCCAGACTTTAGGAGCAATACAGGATAAGGACAAGTGGAGGTGTTTCACCCCTCCCTTCACTTCCTCACAATTGCTCTTTTCAAAGGAATGCAGCAATCCACTGCCACTGCAGCAGAGCAATAATAGATCAGCACATCAAGGCAAGGATAACCCCATGCTTCATTTGGCATTGTAACGCAGCTTTATTTCTGAAAGTGGCCACAACAATACGAGATCTATCCAGTCATCACAGAACACACACAGAGCTCCAGCAACAGCCTTACCATGATATTCGTATGGCACAGATGCTCATACATAATGACCATTACTGTTTTGAATCATGAAATTAAAATTATAAAAGTGACTCCGGGCGAAAGATATAATATTGATTCAGCTATTGAAACTCCATGAAAACTCTTCCATGGAGTTTTGTGCAGGTTACAGGGACAAGTACCTGTAACACAAGCCAGTCTGAAACTAAGAGCTGGACCACTGTCATATCTCACTCACCAAGACAAACAACTTCTCTGGTTTTGTGATAGCCATCACAAGGAAGGAACAAAGGGATCACCACACCTGAATGCATGCCACCAGTATCTTCAGTGAGTATTTACTTCCACAACTCAAAGCAGCAATAAGTAACACATGGCTCAGTTCAATCAAAAAAAACCCCAACACAACTGGGCTCACAGAGGTTACCTGTGGCTCAGGAAGTCACCAAAAGTGATTGCTGACGGTTATAGCAGCATCTAGGGGGTGTGTTTTGTTTCCACTCCCACAGTCTTTCCTAGCTATCTGCTTTTGGTTTCCATCAAAGACATAATAGCCTAGGTGAACCCTGGCTGAACAGCCACTCATGCAAAATACATACATACCAGCTTTTTCCTGCTTTCTTGAACCTTTGGAGATTGTCTGGACTCTTGAATTAGTCATAAAATCAGTGTTTACAACTTCTCTAGTTCTCTGCAAAACAGGAGTATTATCTTAGCAAGAAAAAAAGCCAAGTCTAACTTGCATAGATTGCCCCATCATAAAACATAATGGAGGAACTTATTCAAATTTCCTAAACTAAGAAGAGGACAGGACACTTTTCGTAGTTGGAACTAAGGAACTTTTCACTCAGAAATTGCTAAAATAGAGAATTGCTATCACAGAAAATTGCTATCATGGTCATACAGGTGATGTGCACCAGGGCTTGCCTACATTTGTACCGTAGTAAAACGCAGAAACACCCAGGCAATG
>NW_020955390.1:395550-416583 GCF_003031625.1 Empidonax traillii | reverse complement strand
CATCCTCACCCTCCCATCTGCCTGAGCAGGTACGCTCAGCTGGCGACCACTGAGGCTGAGCCGAGGCTGTTGGACACAGACTGCTAGTGCTTGTAAAAAAGGAGGCCACAAGAACTCATTTAACTATGTAAAAGTGCTTAGAGATCCTTGATGAGAGAAACTATGATCTGAAATTCACTTTCAATTAAAAAACAACACCCAAACCTCCAGATCTTGATGTAGGTCTCTAATTTCTTGCACGCTAATAATAATGTCTAAACACCAAGATCTGTTATTGCAGTGAATTTGCCCACAAAATTGGAGAACCCTTAAAAAAAAAAAAAAAAAAAAAAAAAAAAAAAAAAAAAAAAAAAAAAAAAAAAAAAAAAAAAAAAAAAAAAAAAAAAAAAAAAGGTCCACTAAGTGAAAGCATGGGAAAAAATTAAAGCTAAAATATACATAGAAAGAGGTGAGGCTGCTTTGGCAGCTGTGGTTACATTGATGTTGGAGGATATGTACAGAGCTAGAGGGGAACTATTTGTGTTCAAGAAAAAAGTTATTACTCATACCAACTGTGATCTTTTTTCAGTGTGGGATGAACATTTGTAACACCCTTTAAAGAGAATTGCACATGTAATTCCTGCCACGTTAAAAAGGTGATTGTCAGCCTCTCAGAAATGTAGCTAATACTTTGATGAAACAGATCCCACTTGTGATTTTAATTTCCTTTTTTATTTTTTGTGGAAATACTGTTCTGGGAAAGCAAGGCCATTTCGTGTGACAGGAGGTGTTAGATCTATTTCTAATGAATTTCCAAGATGAAATACTATCTTGAAAAAATATCAGGGCATCTGTATCTGTGATAAAAGAGGAAGAGTTGTGCTCCAATGCAGAAGATAAGGCACGGCTGCTGAGAGCAGTGTTCATGTGTGACTCCAGGCTGTGAGCAGGCACTGGGCCTGCTCAGTGGATTTAACTAAATTGAGGTACTTGTTTAAATTAAGCCTGCATGTGCCACTTTGATGAGGCAGGACCTTGGAGTTAGGTCTTCTGTTTTCTAATTACAGCTGGTCAATAAAATATTAAAGAAAGTTTAATCACTGCACTGCCATTTTGTAAAAAACTCAAACACTTAATATTCAGTGGCAGCAGCTGCAGATAAACAAGGAAAGAAGGTGGGTGACCATGCAGGTGAAACAGATATGAGAAGGTAACAAATTTTGGAAGGGAACTTGTACAGTGACTGATACTAATATTACTAGTTACTTATTAGTATATTAGTATACAGGCTCTCCATAAAGTCAAAGCTTCTATCCATATTTCTGAAGTCCATCAGTTAATTAGTGCAGACTACTAATCTGGTAGAAAAAAAAAATCAAAGCATAATAGGGTTAGCAAGTCTTATATCTGTTTCTTAAATATTTTTTGAAATGACAAGTATAAAACCGGTTTTTCAGCATATAAAATTATGTGTAACCTTTGTCCCTAATTACAAGTTACCCAAGCGTACTGATAGGGGTATGATAATTTCAAAGCCAGGAGACAGACTGTCTTCCTGCTTTGGCTCACTTTTCTAATTAAGATCATTATGCATAGTAGTCAGATTGATTTGAGGCTTAGATAAATAATACGTCCTGTTGTTTCCATTGATTTGAATTTTTAATGAACTGAGTTCCATTGCTGATATCACATTTCTGGCTCTTGACTGCAGACTTTCTACATGTGAAAATGTAAAAACTACATATTGGACTGAAAGACATGTCCCTTGGCCTATCCTTTGGGATATTGCTCATGAAACTGTGCTGGCTCCAGGATACAAACTTCTCTAGCAGAGAATCTCCCCAGAGTCTTTACCCATTGTCAGACACCTACTACAAAGTGTTAGAGCAGAAAAGCAACCTCAGCTGCTCCAAAGATTGTGCAGATGAACACAGGGCAGATCTACCAGATTCAAGTTTATGGAAAACGTACACAGTTATTAGCACCCGCAATTTCATCTTTGCACCATCTCTCCATGGAAGAACTCATGTTTAAAGGCAGACAGAAAACAAAAGGGAAATTAGGAGAACATGGAGTGGATGGCTTCAGTCTAACCACTCCTTAGAGGAGAGAGGAGACCACACTGCTGAAGGGGTCAAGGGGAAAAGCTGTGCCAGCAGAAGTGCGGTGGAGGCAAAGCGAGTTGTGCAAGGAGCCGGCAGAAGAAGGGACAAAGGTGGGAACAGCAGCAAGGCGTAGGGGTTGCAGCAAGCTCGGCAGGGGAGGATAACCAGGGAGGGGCTGGGCTCGGAAGAGCTTTGAAGGAAGCGACAAGAAGAATGAATTTAACGTTACAGCTTAGACACACCCAACATTGCCTTGTGATAGTTACTGTTTATTATGCAGCTTCAGCTCTCAAATTTTATTAGTTAAATATGTTTCTAGCCCTGCTGTGGAAGACTGAAAATACTACCTCAAACACCCAAAAGAACAGAAAATAAATATTTTTTTTTCCAAAGTTTACTCAGGTTTTCTTAACATTTTTTTTAGGACGTAAGCAACATGAATTTTGATTTTTTGACTACCAAAAGCAGCAGTGTTGTACCGAGGAGGGAGAATAGTCCTGTGCACCAATCTGGGGTTCCCACCATGTGCTGCAGCCCAGCCTATCTCACACACTCACACTGCGGGGCCACAGTCTCGTTCCAGTTTCACCTGTGGCTCTCCATGCTCAGAGAAGTGGTAATGCTGTATGACCACCCAGCCAGGGGTGTTTAGAGACACAGATTGCAGGGCAGGACCTCACATTCAGATGAGCTGCTCTAGGAGGCAAAACTGTTTGGGAGGCCGTGCTCCCATGTCGCCAGACACAAAGTGATTTGGGAGGTCTGCCTGGGGATGTTGAAGTCTGGTTGAAGTCAAGTAAATACCTCATTGTAGGTCCTGGCCTTCTAAGGCAAAATCTCTTTCCTGAGGAGCACCAAGCTGCTATCCTGCTGTCCATACTAACAGAGACTGCACTCCTCAGTATGTGTTGACTATGTTAACATGATCCTACAGAGACATTGAGTAGGGGAAGGACTAGGGGAGAAGAATATCTTAGCAGCCACAAAGCAACAGAGAAGGACTGAATGTCCCATTTCACATTCCAGTCATATATAAGGCCTGTATTTTCTCATTTTTCAGAATTTATTGAGCAGCTAACATGAAATATTCTTTGAAGTTGTAATACCTAAGTGTTTTCTGTGTCAGATTTGGTCTAGTTTCCAGCTCTAAAGGGGCTCTTGGGTTCTACTATAGTGTTGTGCATCCGTAGAGCCCTAAAGATTGTTCTCAAGATCATTCTTGGATGTGTTTAACCCACAAATGCAGTGGTATTTTTAAAGGAATCGAGAGCCACCTTGTGGAGCTGGGATTCACAAAGGGTCTCAAAATAATACTGCTGGCAACAGCAGCTACTCACAGCTAGAAATCCAGATCCAACACGATCCTGGAGATTGTCAGTCTGGGAAACATGCACCATGCACATGTCTGCGTGTATTCAGCTCACAGTGCATCACAGAGCTGCTCTGCTGACTAAATCTGGAGAGCAAACAAATATACTTGTGGGCAGTGGCAGACAGGAATGTAAAACTGTCAGAAAAGTGCAGAAAGCAGCAGAATCAGGGAAGCAAAGTAACATATTCATTATGTCCTACACAGCCTTGTTGTGTGTGGGGTGTTGCTCACAGGGCGTTTTTCACCATATAATTAATTAAGCCCCAAAAATGCTGATAAATTTTCTTAAGGTTTCTGTCACAGACTTTTGTTCTTCTTCAGTCATTCATTAACATTGAGAATTAGGATTGTCAGAGCTCAAATACCAGCCCATGCTCTATAACCAGAGAAATAATAAAGATGGGAATACTTATGTGACACCAGTAGTTGTTTCTTCATGGAAGCGAAGAATAGTCTTGGTTTTGAGGTTGCAACACGGACTATGAAATAGTTCATTTACCATTTCTCTCCCACCATTTCTCACGATGGACTCAGCTGCTTGTCAGTACCAGTATGTGGATGCCAGCATATGGTCTTGCCAAAGAAAGAGGAATTAATTTTTTTTCAAACCTTCTTGGTCTTTTCCAAGACCTTTATGCAGGAGCAACTTTATCTTCAGTACATTAGATCATGTTTTAAGAATGTATTTTATATAAAGACAAATTTAAAAAGTCTAAGTAATAATAGATCTTAAATATCTAAAGAAACACACACATACACCAAAAAAAAAAAAAAAAAATTAGGACTGTGATGTTTGAGTCATTCTCCAGGCGCTAGAGAAGTCAGTGTTGAGGTAAATGGTTGGTAGTCCACTGATAATCGGTTTAGTTATTGAATCATGACACAACCGAGTCCAGTGCAGTCCTATAGGCTTCTATCCATCTTCTGCTGAGTGAATTTTAAGTTCCAGAATCTTTTTAAGTTAGTTACACACTAGCAGAGCTCTAAGTTAAATTTCAAAATAGATACAACTTTCAAAATTCATGTTAAACAAACTGTCACTAATATCCAAAAGCACAACAAAGCATGTGAAAGCAACCTGAGAAGTCATTTTTTTTAGACCAAGTCTTAACAGACAAGCCCACCAGATCCTTTATGCTTAATAGATCTCATTTTTCTCCTTTGTTCAAATGTTGTTTTTGTAAACAGGAGGTATCTATGGGTATCCTTAATGATTGTTTCAGACTGGATTAATTTTTCCCCAGTAATTTAAATGTAACCACATATAAAATGGCATGTGGTAGTAGGAGAAAATTCATAAAAAGACACCACAAGGCTGTGGCAGAGTCAACAACTTCTGGTTTCAAAAATATGAAAATCTCAAAAAAACCCTGCACCTTTTCCTGTTGTACTTCATTCCATCGTGCTTCCAAGAGGCCATGGCGCATGGATGCATAGAGCACTGGGAGCAGGTTTCCAATGCTTGTTCCAAAATAACGTGATAGATGATTCCACATTAGAATAGGTAGATGTGAAGAACAGCTAAATCTAGAAGAAATAGAATTGAATAGAACGCAATCCTTATTTTCAGAATGTTCCCAAGCTCCCAATGGTCTCAAGTCTGCACATTTCAAGTTGTCTCTGTCAAGAGGGGAACGCAGCAGCATTCAGGAGAATCCAGAAGAACCAGTAGGATCACCTTAGCCAGGGTGCTGTACTCTTCAAAACCGACACGCTTGTTCAAGGTTACAAAGAATGTTTGATAAATGCTGCTCTAAACTAGATATGGTCCTGGCAAAGTGAATGTTCTGCAAAGAAAATTAAACTTAAAATAGTATTAATTATACCTTTAAAATAAAGAAAAAAGTATTGTTTCTCAATTTCTATTCCTAACCCACAATACAAGCTTTTATGATAGCTTTTATTGTAAATACTTACGCAGGATTGTGGAGTTTAAAAGGAGAGATTAGAAAGAAAAATCTTCTGTCCTAACTACAACATTTTAAAAAATTTGTAATTAAATTTATAGGACCCCCTGCAATTCATGATCTTTTTTTTAAAGAGTAGGCGATAAAAAGTAGTTGTGAGTGCTATTAATAAAAATGAAAATATAATAAAGTGGAGGCATAGCTTTGCTTTGATTTACAATCTCATTTCCCCAATGGCTTCTGCCCTCCATTTCCCACCATCTATTTTTCTGTCCTTTCTTTCTGAAGAAAGAAAAGGTCACCATCCCTATTGAAAACTTGATTAAGCCTGTAAGTTACGGCATGCTATGAGACCTAGAATTTTCAGAGCAGTGTGAACATATCATGCTGCAATAAGGCTCAGTGCTGTTTTGAGCTCACCTGTGCACTGGGGTATTTGTGGGGGTGTTACTAAATAGACCAAAATGACAAAGGGATAGAGCCCTGATGGTTCCTTTTTTGTCTCACCCCTGCATAAATATACTTAAAAAAACTTATTTCTGTAGATACACAGAAAAGACACAAAGGAGAGCTTTTTTCCTGCAATGATGAATCATAGAATCATTATAGAACAACGCAAAATGGTTGGAACATCCAGTTCCAACCCCACTTCCATGGGCAGGGGCTCCTTTCACTAGATCAGGTTGCTCCATGACCCATCCAACCTGGCCTTGAACACTTCCAGGGATGGGGCAGCCACACCTTCTCTGGGCAACCTGTTCCAGTACCTCACCAACCTCACAGTAAATAATTTCTTTCTAATATCTGATCTAAACCTATCTCTGCACATCTTTGTTTTAGTTATTAATTATATGATGGGGACATCAAAAGTGCAGAAAGCCAGAACTGAGGTGCACCTGAGACTCTGTGAGGACCTGTTTGAGTACAGCAAATTGTATTTCAGACCTGTTTTATCAGTACAATTCTAGCAAATTTTTAGCTTAAGAGGGTGCATTTCACACTGACAAAGGGATCATACATTATAATTAGAAGCAAAATGCTGAAACAAAATTTTAAGAGCTTTTGTGCAATGAGGGTGAGAAAAGGAAAGCTAGGGATGTGTCATGCTATTTTCAACTTTTTTATATGTTTTATCTTGAGGCTTTATAGTTTTGAAACAATGTAGTTTCTACTTGAGGACAGTAATTCAATTATGATTGAAAGCTGTCCATCTGGTGGCCTTTTAAAGTCATTAAAAGTACTGATTGTGCTCCTGCACTGGTTGTTTTTCTGGTTTTAAATGTAACTCTGTTTGGTTGTTCATTAAATATAAGCTTCAAGATGCAATCCAAAACTCATTCGAAGACAGTGGAAATTTTTTCACTCATTTCAGTGAACTTTTGGTCATGCCCTCTTGGACACTAACTTGGCATGCTGCATGTGACTTGGTGTAGTATGTGTGCATACTGCAGCAATTATCACAGAAGAATGTATTTAGCCTTAGCTCACCCTTGGGAAACAGAAGTATCGCTGTCACCACTTGCAGATGGATCTGTAGATCTGCACACCACGAGTTGTCTTAGTCAGATCAGCACATAATCCTGGACCACGTAATTCTGGAGCGATAGCTTACTATTGCATCAGGGATTTCTCTCCCTGCTGTGTTTTTGTTATTTGTTTATTTATTGATACCTTCTTTTCTGTTCCTGGCACATGAAGAACTTTTAAGTAATTAATTTCCTTACAGCCTCCCCTTCTTGGTTCAGTCTGCACACAGAAAACATTTCGCTTTGGCTATGGAGGTTTTAAAAAATAGCAATTCTCTTTCCCTATCCCTGCTGCCCAACTAAGGCACCTCTTCAAATGAGCTGTCCTTGGAAGACACTTTGAAAAGAGGAAGGTGGGCTGCAAATCCCCAACATATTAAGTGCTTTGGGAATCTCATCCTTGCCCAGAGGAAAATCCAGCACACTGCTGTGTAATAAAGTCACCTTCACTTAGCGGTCTGCTCACAGTCTGAAGGTAGTGTGTGGAATCTTGTGGCCTCGTGGATTGGGGATTTGTGGCTTGATTTTACTCAGGGATTTTTTTTTTTTTTTCATGATAGCTTGCTTTCTCACATGAATATAATAATGTGTGGTAAAAAGGCCACGTGCCCAAATCACTGGTGCCTTCACAATCTTTATTCAATTTCTTCTTTTTAGCCATGCATATAAAGCACTATGTGCTAATTCAAGAGTATACCTAAGATAAGGAAGGTATAATTTACTAATTTAAAAATTCTAATGTACTCTAAGTATCCTTCACAGTTGTCAGAAAGGAAAAAAAAATGGGGATCTGAAAGTCAGACCAGGAACCTTATTTTCATCTTATCCCTGTCCATAAGACAAGGGCAAACAAACCCAAACAACGGCATAAACAACATCCACCCATCCCCAGAATTGCTCACACCATTTAGGCAATTTAGAGCAGTAAACAAAGATAAGCAATCTGCATAGAAGCAGCTTTAGGTGACCACAAATGGATACCGCTGTTTAATTCAACCCTCTCTCACCTAAACAAGTTTGTTTTCTCAGCGGTGTTTATTTGTATTAGGGAGTGCTGGGGAAAAAAATTCCATCCTCCTCCAGATTATCTGCTTCACTGTTGTGAAAATTCAGTATTTCCCCAGCATGAGAATATATTCCTCCTACAGACACACTCTGTATTTTGTGGTCTCGCCAACATTTGTTAGCTGGTTACTTTTTCCCCTGTAGCTCATAGCATTTAGCTGGGACTAGAGCTGATCTCCAAAATGGGAGAAGTCCTACAAAGCTCAGCCTGGAAGGAAAACCCCATCTGATCTGCATTTCTGCCTTGAGAGGCGGGAGAACGGGGGAAAGAATAAGTAAAGCAGAAGCAGATATGTGAAGGTTTGAAAAAATAAATTGGGGGATGGGGAATGTTTTTCTCCTTTTTATAAATTTTCTGCTGCTGAACAATTGAAATGGTGAGGAAAAAAAAAGAAAGAAAAACTTTTGAGTGATTTTTTTTTTTTAAATCCACAATCAAATAATTGCTTGGCTAAAAGTTGAAAATTATAAACACTTCCAGTTTTAAAAATGTTTTCCCCTAGCTCGTGCACATTTCAATACTTTTCACTTTCTTGTGAAAACATACAGTATTAGGGAATGGTTCATTCTGTGCTGATGGCCTGGCCACTGGAGGCCAAGCTTACTCTCAGTCCTTACTGAAACATAGCTTGGGTAACCTCCCAGATATGGGAATTCAATAGAAGGAGCCCATCCATTCCAGTTTGCCTTCATCTGTCTTCCTTCTTGACTTTCTGTGCAAAACCAGACTTGGAAGGGTAGAATAGAGGAGCCTGTGTTGTTTTCCCCCTCTCTGGAGTTTTGTGGTCTCTCTGATCAGGCAGAGGAGCACACATTGGGCTGGATGGGTGTGCAGAGCTGCACTGGTGTATGTGCTGGGAATGGAAAAGGGAAACAGATGTAGGATGAGAATTCCTGTATGGACAATTACATTCCAGAAATGTGGGGACGTCACAGTTCTCCCCTATCTACACTGAAGGACAAGAAAATCCTGGAAATATCAAGAGGCAGATCAAAATTCACAGCTTCTTCTCCAAAGAAATTTGGGGAAATTGCCTGATGCTTAGGGCCTGGCACATGAGCTTTGAACTTTTGGGGTGATAGTCCTTGAGATATCTCAAGCTTTGCAAAGGTGGTGAGAAATTGTCTATATTTGCTTCTCTACTGCACCACAGTGCAATCTTTTACCTGACAAACAAAAGATCTGCATACACAAAGTGAATACGTGAAATTGGTGCAGAATTAACATCTGAAGTGAAACTCTGCCCACTTTCCAAGCTTATTCATTCACGAATCCATGAGAAAAAATGACACATGGTTTATTAGTTTACTTTGTGATTTCTAAACTTGCAGGAAGGTTCTTTCAACAAAATAGTATAATAAAGTATGTTAAAATAATCCATTCACAAAGCAAATCTGAAATAACTTTGAAGCACAGGCTGACAATGACAGAAGCATTCATATGCGACCCTTAGCTTCAAAAGAGTTAAGAAAGTGCTGGCAAAGGCACAGAGATTTATCTCCACCCACACAGGAGAACATACATGGCGGTGTAGTTCTTTAGCACACAGGGAAACAAAACAGTCTAGCTCAGAATTATCCTTGTGAAGGAAAAAGTGCACCCTGCTGAGTAGCAGAGAGCTTCCAACCCAGCAAACAGATCAGAGACCTGCACTGAGGGCTGAGCGCTCCATCCTTATGTCTCCATCACTCTTTAAACAGTGTGTAACCACAAAGAGAAAGAACAGCTAAAACTTACAAATCGTTTGGTTAAAATAATAAAATAAAATTAAAAATAATAAAAAAAAAATATGGAAAATATGTTCCAGGTCTTCATAGCACCCTCTGATGTCAGTGGCCTGGGTGTTCCATGCAGACGCTGACCAGCTGCTGCAGAGCACTCCCCAGTGCTGGGGCAGAGCTACAACATTGCAGTTCCCTCGGTTTGCCAGGCACTTTCCACAAAAATGCTGTTATGCACTCCGGCTCCAAAGGCTTCATTTTTGAGGAAGGTAAACGTGAGGAGACTGAGGAGAAGCAAAATTAGCTATTTATATATCTCAATATTTAATGTGTAGCAGCAATTCTCACAGTTCTCCATTCAAACATCATGTTCTGGGAAGGTCTTGTGTTAAGAAGCAAGCCTTGAGGCTGGGTTTAAACGAGCTTAAATATTCTCTGGACCTACATGAGGATACTATCAAGAAGAGTATTTCCACTAAAACCAGAAAATAAAGAACATGTTTCTAAGTCTTTTTCTGAGGCAGAAATATATAGAAAAATTCATGTTTGCCACTTCTTTTTGCAACTGTCTATTTATGAATCACAAATTGATCACTGAACCCCAGGGTATGTAACATTCTTTCTGTCCGTGATGCTTACCATCACAAGACCGTGAGGTTCATTGGTGATGAGGTTGCTGTGGTCAGTACAAAACGATCGGAAAGGAACCTGTTTTTTGTGGAATGTTATGCCAAACTGGGTCCTCTTTTCCATTCACTTTCCTTGCCCTCCTCAGGGGTGTTCACTTCTTTTGTCTCCTAGTCGCTCTTAACAGTAGCTTTTTAACCCCAAACACACAAAGTGAGGCACCTGAAGGAGGCAATTTCTTAACTCTGAAGGTTTTCATTATAGGACCCTTCGGGATCAGCTGACAACCCTTCGCAAAGTTTCCTATTTACTCTTATCTCTTGCCTTCTTTTCCCAGGTATTGCTGAATGGAAAAGCTGTTGGTGGCTGAGAAGCACTGGTGACATCCACCAGCGTCCAAAGAAGACCTGGGGAAGACCTGGTAGATGCTCTGGCATGGATGGCAGGAGACTGCTAAGGCAGGAAATCATCTGTCCAGTTGCATTCAGATGTCAGGTGTAATTAGAATTTCACATGATTAGCAGCATTAAGCTATGTTGGGAGAAGTTTAGGATAGATATTAGGAAAAGGTTCTTCATCCAGAGAGTGGCTGGGCACTGAAACTCCCCAAGGAAGTGGTCACAGCACCAAGCCTGCCAGAATTCAAGAATCATTTGGACAATGCTTTCAATCACATGGTGTGATTATCTGGGCTGTCCTTTGCAGGACCAAAGTTGGACTTCAATGATCCTTGGGGGTCACTTCCAATTCAGGATATTCAATGATTCTATGATATAACTCCATCTAAATTCACTTGTACTCGGGTTTCTGCAGTGTAGGCTCTTGGTGCTGCCAATAGCACCTTCACTCAGAAAGCGCATTCCTGTCCTCTCATTTCAGTTTATTAGGAACATTTCTAATAAAGTCAAGCTCCTAATTTCAATAATTTGGATCATGTTTGGGTTACATGTCTAAAGTGAGCAGTGTGATAACCAAACATGCCTTGCTCCCACAGTGATAGGAGACACTGAAACAATATACCCATACCTCCATAATTGCATGCCTTCATGTGTATACGTAGGGGCCTGTGATAGTTCAAAAATAATATATTTTGCAGTTACCTGTCTGAAACAGTGGAAAAGATTTTCATATCTATTCCTATTTCCTTTCCTAAGCACCCTCAGTGCCAGCTAGATGAAACCAAGGCTCTGTGGAGGTTTGCTACAGCACAGGAAGCTGCAGCTGTTGATGCAAACCTGTCACACAAGGGAAGCTGCATCTAGCAGTGGCTGCTGTCAAACCTGTCCTGAGGAAAACCCTTTCCTCCTTTCCCATCCCCTACAATGGTTGTTTCTCTTCTCATATTACAGTTTCTAAAGCATCAGTATGGATACACGCTTTTAAACCACATTTCAATATTCTACAAGAAAAAACAGCTTTCTGTGCTGTGACAAAAGTTCAGTTTGGCTGCATTGCAGTGAGGCTGGTATCATTATATTGCCTTGCTAACACAGATTGCCTGCCAATACAGTTTATACTTCTACACATTTACGTGCTTGGTTGCCAAGTTAGAAACAAGTAAATACAGTGAAACAAATACAAACAGAGCAAAGATGTTTTCAAGCTTTCAAATGTAGGTTTGCAGAAGTTGTGCAGCTGTGCCCAGCCCTGGCATGGAGCTGCAAGTCTGGCTGGTAGCCATCATCACTGTAAATACAACCAGTATTTTCTGGGTCTGTAATAAGTAACAGCTATGGGAGGTCTGGTGATGACACTCTTGAAGCAAAAGGTTAATAGATATGAGAGGACTTTCCTAAAAAAAAAAAAAAAAAAGAAAAAGAGAAATAACTAATTTAGAGGCTGAGAAGCAGTGAGAGCAGTGAGGAAGTGTCTCCGTGTGGGCACTTACTTCTAGTTTTACTCCTATAAGCAAGATACATAAATCGTTCTCTTCATGGAAAAAAGGTGCAGCCCCAGGACTGGTAGCAGTGGTGGAACCTTTGACTTCATTTTAGCATTGTGCAGACACACACATCCTGCTGAAATACTGGTGGAGTGGCTAAGCCATGTACACACAACAGCTCCTACATTTACTGCTGCACCAGGAGCTGTGTCATATTGTGTGGATCCAGTCTGCAGACAAAGACCTCTGTGTTATGGTGAGACAATGAATTAGGTAGAAAATCACTCTGACTTGTTAACGCAAGATTCCAGCATTCGGGTGGTGGCCAAAAGAAACATTTGGAGGAGATGTGCAAGATTTGTATCAGGAGGAGAGCTTCAGTTCTTCCCTTCACGCCTTCCTTTGGTCGGTTGGCAAGCAAACCATACTTGTTGAAATAGGGTCTAGTTCCTCTCCAGCTCTTGTCAAAGTCCTTTCCAGCACCTCAGCTGATGGGAATGGCAATGTCCTTCTTTCTGCTAGAGAGTAATTTCCTCAGAGAGATCCCACAACGTTCTGGGGGTTATAACATAAAGGTTGTTCACAAAAGTGAACCTCTCCTGGGTATGGAAGCTGCACCTGCAAGAGAGATGCAGGGTGAGGTCTTTCAGCATGATCTTCAATACAAAATGACACCATATTGCTTCCAAGCAATGTAAATAAAGATGCTCATGGCATATTGTTTTTAGAAATATACATTTTCCATCTCAAATTGTGTAACTAAGAGATCACAAAGTACTAATGTACACTTCAGAACTTTTTTATAATAATCCTGCATTTTAATCTGAGGCAGTTAAACCATTCCAATAAATATATGTATCTGGATGCCTCCTAGTAAAAAATCACAGGATTACATTAGTAAAATACACTGCATTACACAGATTAATTTATCCTTGAATAGTACATTAAATATATGTTGGCTTTAAATTACATCACTCATACCCACTGAAGTTCTAGTGATAAATCACATATAGCAGAAAAAAACTGCATAAATATTTATTAATTGAGCCCCTAAGCAAATGGTTACAGTAATTACTTGCCATGTTTCCAAATAATAAAATTGGATTGAATTCCTAACTGATGAAATGCCACTGTCTTCAGAATACCCTGTTTATCATTGTCCTCAGATAACTTGTTGCTTGCACTTCACAAAACATTTTAAAATTTTCTTGAGGTGTATGTATGGCTTTACATTCCAGTTCTGGAAAATCTTACAGCTTGTCCTTAACAAAGACCTTTCTGTAGGATTAAGAGTTTCAAAATACGTATCTCAAAGGGGTCACTTGTTTCAGCTTCCTGGTATATAAATAGCTTAGGGGCCTAGTGGGGTGCAGGTAGCTATTTCAATCATTGGTGAAGGAAGTATAAACGGAAATGTGATCCTCTACTGTCATCTTGAGATTTTTCTTTGTTTGAATCCCAAAATTGCTTTCATGCCAATGTCCCATTAAACACGTCATTGATTTATCTGGATTGCACTACAGAGACTGACAGTAGATAACTCATCACACATTTTAAATACTGTGGGCGTATATATACTGCTTTAACACTCATAAACTATAAACAGCCAGTTTTTAACATATTTGGCTTCCCAGTGTTTTTATCGATCTGGGATTTCCACTTATAATTGTATTGATTTGCTGTGTGGGTTTGGCAGTGTTAAGATTTGTGGTGGTTTTCAGTTTACAAATAGTTTTCTAGAGGCAAACATCAAGGAGGGATCATGGTCATTCTCCTAGGAAAATAAACCTTTGTCAAACTTTCTAAGCAGGGCTCAGAGAGAGAAACAAAGGGTATTTCTCTCTTATCTGGACAGAATTACAAACAGTTACTGTGTGAGCAGATTTAATAATCCCATTATCAATCTGGGAGCTCGATGTGATTTACCTGCCAGCGGACACCAGCACAAGTGTGCCCAGCAACCTGGCAGCCAGCCCTGGGGGTCCCAGGGGTTCCCCAGCGGAGATTTGGCCATGCCCATCTTCCATTTATATTCAGCCTCCTCTGACAGCTGAATCCAGACACGGTAAATCCCACAGAGAAGGGAATTTACTGCTTGTAAAGCTGCAACAGAGGAGCCCAGGCATAAAACTCTGTTCCATAAGCACTGATCTGGATTAACCCCCAATCAAGCCCTAAAGCCTGGGTTGCAGAGGCTGCTCTTTTGTATATCTTCTGCAGATTTTTTTCTTTCTAGTCAACTTTCCCTGAACCCAGGAGGAGCAGAATTGCTTAAACGTGTTGTATGATTGACTGCAGGTGCTGCCTTGGTGACTGTGCTTTATTTTTACAATAGTGGCATTCTCAGGCTTCTTCCTCTGCAATTTGCCTAGTTTATCTATTGATTGAATGAATTGCTGCACTTGCCAGCTATTTGTCATCTCTCACTACCATCTAAACTACAGGAATACATTTTAGAGTGGAGGCTCATTTTATTTTTGTTTTTGGCAGCTTGGTGAAGCTTTTATTCCAGTAGCAACACTGAGCTGTACTTGATGTGTTACAGCTACCGATTTAAGATTGAGGATGTAAAGATGTTCTTGGCTCAGTGTACACTATCATCACATATGGAAAACATAAATGGTCACAAAAACTTCTAGATTTAAAAGGTGAGATTTATTTTCATTTTATTAAAGCTCTCTAATTTTCCAAGTGTCATATACCTGCTGTGATACTCTTGGTTTGCTTCTTATTGCAATGGAGAAAACCTTATCTGGGGATTGAAGCTGTTAGGTCAATACAAGGGTTTTCATGGGAGGATTTGTCAGAGCAGGCTGAATAGTGCAGCATAAAGGTGAAGCTGTGGAAAATAGCTCCCTTTCTTTGCTCCAAAGCTTTATGCTTAGAACAACTTAAATTTTCCTTGGCTTTACACACTATGCAATCCTGATAACTGTCCTGTCATTACTATTATTTTGGACAGGTTGTAAGTATAGAAATAATAGTTTTATTCTATTTTTGTCCTGAGTACATTGGCTCAGTACGATGGAGAGGACTACATTTTCCTACAAGGATAATTCATGAACTCAGTGGCTTCCATTCCCTTTTTGACTGTGAAACTTCTGAATTTCTTGCCAAGAATTTCAGGGCTTACCTAAAAAAACTCATGCCAGGATTCAACAGCTCATGTAATCTGCAAGATCCTGTCAAAAGTCATTAAACTATAAACATTATGCTATTAAAACCAGTTAGCAGATATATATGCCCAAACCTACATCTGCCTAACTTTGGCTGCATTTCTGATGTGGTCTCACAGCTAGGGAGTGGAAGTGACAGGGAAGGGGCTCAGTTTTTTGCTATCCCACCTGGCAGGATCCACCTGAAATGGTATCTCCTGAGGCATGAAGGGGCTCTGCCCTGGAGAACACAAAAAAGGAAAGGGTTCTTGGATTTTTTCAACATCCTCAGGTCAAAAGAGATTTTTCAGACATCATATATATACACACATCATAAAATGCTGCAGTTTAGCAAAGAGCAATACCTGAGAAATGGTTTTTGTCTCTGTCTGAATATGGATCAAGGTTAAGAGTTGCCATGCAAGGTGGCTGTTTAAGAAGCATGACTATAAAAAACTCCTTGAGTCTATGGAGGACAATATGTTTAGCGCACAAAAATAAATACTCATGTAAAATTGATTGGGAAAAAATTAAAATAAGATAATTATAGTTATAAATCCACTGGAACAGTGGGATGTGAACAGCATGGTTTGATTAGATGATTTGCAAGTTGATTAGTGATCCTTATCTTTTCCTCCAGCATTTAATTGCCTCGGTTGGTCTTACTTGGCCTGATGAGAGATCTCAAGGCAGAATTTAGCACCTAATCACGCGGGCAGGTGCTCTGAAAGAAACCATATCGCTGCAAAGGAAATCCAAACTCTTCTCAAAGCAATCTTTACAAGGGATTTCCACCCTGCCAGGGGAATTTGATACAGGATGACTTTATTCCCAAGTCTCCATGGCATGTGTCAGTTTTCCCATCTTCTCCATCCAGTAGCTGTGGCTGCCCTGCAGTCCTCAAATGATTGCTTTCCATTGGAAGGTCCTGGGGCTTTATTCCTCCTGTGTAAACCTACTCTTGATAACTCTTTTTTTTTTTTTTTTTTTTTTTTTTTTCCCAGTAATGCCCAGACCTTTCCCCTGGATCGCTCCAGAATCTTTGCTGATGGCAGAGGAGAGGGTGATGTACTCCAGTTTTTCCTTCAAGCCAAACTGACCTTTCAGCACCCAGTGGTCCCTATTGGATGGGGATGAGGAAGGCTGGCAGCACCCTCATTGTGCACTCCCTTTCCCTTGGTTTTCTTAGGAGAATCAGTAGACCAAGATAAAGAGGATACAAAATAAATTGAGAGCGTCTCTGCTGTGTGTCCAGCCCACTTCCTTGGACTTCCAGCTGAGTCCAGCTCCTACATCTTTGCAATGCAACCATCAATAGGGGTCACCAACTGCATAAAAATATGACCCCACACATCGGTGGTGTAACTCCAAGTGTTTGCAGAGCATTCAGCAGCTGTTCGCGGCATGAATCACTGCAATCACACCTAAGCAGCGTTTTTGTAGGAAGGCCTCCGCCCACAGCAACACTTTGCTGGGGCTGAGCTCGCCACTCCCGCTGGTTTCAAACGGCAGACAGCAAAAGTGTTTCAAAGACAGGGTCGAGACACTCTGTCCTTTCAAAAATAATTGAAACTTTAGGTGTCTGGCTTTTATAGCCTTACTTACCTCCCATGTACTGCTTCCAGAATAAGTCATCAGCACCATGCAGGGTGAAATACTGCATTAACATGGGGCTTTTATGCCAAATATTTCTCAGGAAGGTTTGTCTAATCTAGCGTCAGACACTCAGACTTCGTTGTCTAAGTTTAAGGTAAGTTCCATGTAAAGGTCATTCTTCTCATTTTAAAATAGGAAGTTGTGGTGTCTCATTTCTTTTCACTGATTATAAAGGAAACCTGAGGTGTAAAACACCAAGTTTACATTTTTCTTCACCATAGTTACCTGGCTTAAAGGCACCAGTGGTCAGCTAATCCACTGAGGTCTCTTACCCACCAACAGATTAATTCCAAGCTCTCAGCAAAACCTCAAAAAAATTTTTAGTGCATGGCTCTGCCCTTAAAAGTCCATCATTTTCTTTTTGCTGTAATCCTGAAAGCTCTTCAGATTTTTCTGAACTGTATTCTGATTCTTCTGTCTTTGTTGGTGACAAGTGTCAGCACTGGCATGCTTTTTTGTCACATTCACTAACAGAATGTTGATTCCAAGCCCAGTTTTTCGGTTGTTCCCTAAATATGTCTTCTACCACAATAGTTTATTTAGCTACTGTTTCCATATTAGCCAGTTCTTTACGTGACTTGAATATGTTCCTCCAGTAGTTGTTTCTACTTTAGAAACATTGTATGAAATACTTTACTAAAAATGAGACAAGAAAAAAGTTGAGGATTTTCCCTACTAAGAATCAACTAAGCTTATCAGAGAGAGGTTAGTAACCTACCTTGGATTAAGCTGTGCTAAACTATCTTTTGTCTACCTCTGCCGACTACTGAAATCAAACCAATAGTTGGTGTTCAGCTAGATCAAAATTTTCATGTGTTCTCTAATATAGAAGATACTCTTGCTCTGCTCCTAGCATCCGTTCCTGAGATAACATATAAATTTACTAGTTTTGACAGGTTGCTGTGTAGGTTCTTTCAGAGTTTTGGGTTGAGATGGGACTGCTGTCTTTGGCCAGAAATATTAAGCCCTTAGAATTTTTTTCTGCTCCAGATGCTTTCTCATTCCCATGAGTCCCACCATCTTTGCCCCACATGTGCTTACTAAAAACTGAAGTAAAGTTTTCATTTTTATTTTGGCCAACACTTAGGTTATCTTTATCCCCCACCCCCAATCTTTACTGCATAGCTGTCTCAAATTCCTCTCTTTGCTCTCTCTTTGTTTATATGATTAAAGAACATTTTACAATGTGTTTTTAATTTCCTTTGCAAGGTGTAACAGCCCAGTTTTTGACAGATCTCACTTTCTCCCCACACTTTCTGACCTCCAAGATGCAATTTTCCATGTTAGTCAGCCCTTTTTTTTCCACTTCTTGCAGACTCTTTACCTACTGCTCGTATCCTTTTCAAGTTGGACTGTCACCAGTTTGGTCTGGAGCTCTCTGTGAGTTCTCTCTTCCCGAAATGCAGACTCGATTATGTATCTTTGACTTCAGGAATGTCCTTTGCAGCCAAGACTCCAAGTTCTTCTGTTTAGTTCAGTTGAATTCACTCTTCTGAGACTAAAGAAAGCCAAACATGAGAACCCAGAAAAGCCTAGTGTTTTTTATTTTTCCATTCAGTTTAATCAGAAAGCTCTATGATGTCTTTGATCAGGGCTATTTTCTACAGCCTCCTCTTCTGTAACATCCTTGTTATGTCTGAATTAGCACTACCTCCTGAAGGCTTAATAAATATCATAAAAACAGTCTGTCAGCAGTCCAGATTTAAGAACATCAGAGCTCTGTCATCACCTGTAGCCTCCGTTTTTTTATTGATATAATTCTTCTCTGATCTATCTATAGGAGCAGGTTTCCCACAGGTTCTGTTGACTAATACTATTCCATTATCCCACAGCCACAGTCAAATTTTATCTAGAGGGTCTTTAGTGGATCTGTGCTACTGCTGTAATAACGTAGTTTTACAGTGCTTTCCAAGAAGGCAATGGACCTTGATTAATATTATTGTATCATGCTTTTCCTTCTCTACAAACTACCACATCACTAGTGCACTGTGTTTTCCTGTCACCACTACCTCCCTTTCCACCTGTCCTAAGTTCTGCCTTCCTCACAACCCTGTACTCCAGCCACAAGCAAAATCCCATCGTGTTGCAAATGCCTGGTTGCAGGTCCTATACCGGAAGATTTGTCTACTGCATCTCACTGCATGGGCTCATTGCTCTGTGTCCAAGCAATCAGTTCTTGCACCCTGACCTCTCTCAATTTCCTTGCAAGTAAAGTTGTTCTACTACCTTTTGCTTACCTGACCACCCAACTTGTGAACGTAACTTTGTGTTTTCTCTTTGCTTTGCAGATTTCTGTCTTGGCTATGCTGTTTTTTTCCTTCTTCCTCGCTTATTCCATTTCGCGTTTCCTACCTATTAACCTGAGTGAGATAACTTGAGTCTGTTCCAGCCATAATCCTGGCACTTTGATACTCCATGTACAAAGGCAGTTCAGCCACCGAAGACAATTTTCCTCCTGTGAAAGCTTTCCAGTAATTGAATGTGCCAAAACCATCCTTTCCAGCTCTGTCCTTGAGCGATTTGTTGGTTTTGTAAGCTTGACAAGCTTTCACCTTTACTTGCTAGGAGCTCTGAGACTTACACTGCAGCTTACTTAAGCCTTCAGCTCTTTGGCCGACAGAAGTCACTTTACAAAAAACATGACTGGATGACTTTTACCCCTCTAGTCTACTGTTGTGTCATAAAGAGATCTAAAAATGTGTGTACATGTAATTTTCAAGAGAGCAACAAATAAAAACAAGATTCAAAGGAAAGGTGCAAATTAAAGCCAATCTCTGTCATTCTTAAAAATGTATTTTTCTGTATTGCTGAAGTTTTGCACAGCAATCCTATGGAGTTGATTTGCATCACTGATAACTTTGTATATTACATGCTACATCAAAGGAGATGTTCCCTTGTACAATTGTTAATGTGATATATATTCTTAAAATGTTAAGAGATGAAACTTGTACTTTGAATATCTGCCTAAAATTGCATGTGCTTCGTTGAATATATGTTTGGAAATGAGGAGGCTGCTCTAAAAGAGGATATATTGACAAATATTTAAGATAGAATCAATACAGTCTTTCTAAGTTTCATATTAAGCAATAAAAAATATTAAATGAGCAGTCTGTAGTACAGTTTCTTACACAGGCTTTCCAAGAGTCAGCACTTAATGCCTTCTTTGATACATGTACATTAATTTAATATGTATGCTTTGGCCAAGAACATGAATAAGTCATTCCTTTTAATGTTTTCATTTGCATGTTTAATTTAAGTATGGGAATCAGTGGAAACGCACTTAAATGCTTATGCTAGTTTATTCACTTTGTTTTGAACATTATTGCGTGCAGCATGGGCGAGAAAGAAGCAATCTAGCTAGAAGCAGAGTTGATGGGAAAGTAGGTTGTAATTTACTCACATGTTGTCTGTGTAGTGGACATGCAGTCAAACCTGCAGGGAAATCAGTATTTTCTCTTCCATTAGAATGGGACTGAAAAACAATGTCAACATGACCGGAACCAGTTTCTATAAAAACGTAAGTTAATTGGCTAAATTTCCTAAGTTGTATATTTCCTGGCCTAGCCCTGCTATAAGAACTATCCTGCCTGCTTCCACCCAACTTCAGAGAAATGGCACCATTACTGGAGGCAGAACTGAGGCTTTCATGAACATCTGTGAGCGTTTTGACTTTCAATTAAAAGGTCATGATTACTCTTCCATAATTCTCTGGAAGTGCCTACTCCTCGGGAACTTCAGGATTTCTTTAAAAACTAATTGAAGAAGCCACAGAATTTTTACAGGAATATCTGTAGAACATTTCTGGAACTGGTGTTTTTGAACAAGGTTGTCATAACAGGAGTCAATTAGGAGAAGGATATTAATCCTGATTAAATTATAAAACATGATCAGAGACTATAAGGAAGACCTATCTTTATTTATGATATCAAGGAAGGTTTGTGGATGGGCAGATGATGGGAAAAGAGTGGGAGAAAGTGCTGTTACTTCTGTGACAGCACCCCAGGGATGTTTTAATGCACTTCTCCAGAAGAGTTTCA
>NW_020955390.1:298620-394758 GCF_003031625.1 Empidonax traillii | reverse complement strand
ATCAAGTCCAACCCCTGATCCAACTCCAATTACTATATCATGGCACTAAGGGCCACATCCAATCTCTGCTTAAAAACCTCCAGGGATGGTGAATCCACCACCTCTCTGGGTAGGCCGTTCCAATGCCTGATTACCCTCTCTGTAAAGAATTTCTTCCTAACATCTAACCTAAACCTCCCCTGGCAGAGCTTGAGCCCATGTCCCCTTGTCCTATTGTTGGTTGCCTGGGAGAAGAGACCAACCCCCACCTGGCTATAACCTCCCTTCAGGTAGTTGAAGAGAGTGATGAGGTCACCTCTAAGCCTTCTCTTCTCCAGACTAAACAACCCCAGCTCCCTCAGCCTCATTGTGTCCCAGCCCTGCAATTCTTCCTCCTTCCTTTGTAGCCTGAGACATCTTTGGTTTGATCATTTCCTTCTCCTGCTCCTCACCCACGAGACCTGGGCTTTCTGTTCTCTTCATACCACCCCTCACCCTCCTTCCTGCCCCTCTCTTCCTACAAGGGATCGTGTTCCCCCTGGGCACTCCCTACCCAGCTCCTCTGCCTCTCCTGTCCCCTTGCCCAGCACATGCCCCCAAACCCTTCTGTCCAAAATCAGGCCTTTAGCAGCTACCATCACTCTCAGTTTGCGGAAAGTCACCTTCTTGCCCCAGAATAAAATCATCAGCAAACCCTTGTGTTTATATTTTCAGTGGATTTCTCCATGCAGTGGACCCTTCATGGGGGCTGCATGATTCAGCCTGAAAATCCTTGCTGGAAACAAGAAGGATCCTCCAGAATCTGACTGCTTTTCTTGTTGCTTTTAGCTACGTTGCAAATAAATGCACCCAGGGATCTGATACACCCAGACCAGCATCTCAGCAAGCCTTTTCTACAGTAGCCAGAGAAACCACCACATGTATCATGGGGTAACTTCTTGCCTGAGCCAAAGAGGTGATGGGCAACAGGGGAGGGACAAAGTTAGGGAAGACTAGAAGGTCTCACAATTACTCAGTTTTAGGTTACGTACTTCCAGAAGGTTTTACACATTTGTTGTATACCTGTTTGACAGTTAACATGGTCTCATACTTTGTAGACATCTCTGAAGAGTGAACGTTGAGCAAAGATACAAAGGAGCTACACAGCAGAAGGCTTTCTTTGTTTGGATTTTCTGTCTGTCTTGTTTAATCGAGGAGTTCAGTGATGCAGAACTAGTTATGTATGACCAAATTTGTGAGTCTTCAGGCGTCTTTAGGCCTCTTCTCTTTTTGTTGTAACAAAACAGTTCAAAAGTCTTATATTTTCCCTATTCCATTTAAGAGCACAGCACAATTTCCTTTTGAATTTGGAAAAATTAATGAAAGCTTGTTTTCTTGTTCTTCTGGACCTATGATCCCAATTTTTGAAAAGCAAGGGGGGATTTACTGCATGATGTTGAACTTTCTCCTCTTTTAGAAGTGAATGCACCTACCATTACACTAGTTAATTTGCTGACAAGACATTTGCAGATTCCCAGCTTACCTGCTTTCTTCTACTTATTAAATAACATTTCACTGCAGAAGAACTCAGGCTCAGTCTTCCTTTCTTCCCCATAAATAAACATACAAAACCAAAGAAACAATATCAACAAGATTTTTACTGTAAACCAAACGGTAAAATAACAAGTAACCGACCACATTTTCCTGATGTATTTTCCACGAAGTACAAAATGCCTGGAACACAATTCGATCTAAAGTGAGAAGCTCGATTTCATGTTTTACAGCACTGTAACACATCACTGTAAATTAACAGTGTGTCTCTGGTATGAGGGACTAAGTGAGCACCACACACAGACAAGTGCCAGTTGAAGAGGAACTACTCTCACACATAGCAGAGCTGCTCTGCCACTCCCAGGGTTCTGGCTTTCTGCAGCCCAGCTGCAGGTCACCCCAAAAGGCCAAGAAATTATGTGATCCGGCTCCATACCCCCTGTGGAAGGACTCCTCTGCCTCTTGGACCTGCAAATCTCCACAAGTCTGTATGTGCTTCAGCAGCTACACAACACAACCGAATATCAAGTGTTTCATACTCCATCTCAGGACTTGGTTACTGCTCAAAACTCCGCTCGTGTTATGCAGTGAGAAATATGTCAGTGGTGAGCAGGGACTGCGCTCTTGTCGCTTGCTAATGCATCCGGGTATCTACAGTCCCTCCTGAACTGCTTTACCTTCTGGCAGTATGGAAAGAGTTATTTCTCACCCTCAATTCTGCATGCTCTGACATGCAAAAGCCAACTGAAGCATTGGCACTTACAAGCTGGGGTGGGATGCATTTCGCGTGTTTCTAACCAGCTACGATTGCGAAAGGAAATTCCTGCCCTTGCTTAGATGGTGTTTAAGATGGGGCGAATGCTCCCTCTGGAGGTTCTCATCTCTGCAGCGTGCACAGAGACAACCCAGGGCATACACGCTCTGCCGCAGGCAGAAGTCAACAGAAATTCCCAGAAATTCTCTAAGCAGGGATGAGGATCGGGAGGAGGTGAAAGGCTGGAGTTCTTAAACCAGCTGGCCAGTTCTGGTCACAAAATAGTACAATGGCTGGAACCTCAAAGGTATACAAGTCCCTCTGGTGAGTCCGTGCTTGTACTCCTTTGGCATGGGAGAACTCATGGGAGACATTGGAGATGGTCACAATATGGGGGTACAGAGACTGGAGACCCAAAGTTGGGTGAAGTGGGGTTTTCCCTGAGTTGTTGCTCGATGAACACCTTTCAAAGATGATGCCAACCTGTGTGTGCTGCAGCCAGGCTGAGCTCAGGTGCTGTGCCAGTGTCTCCTGCCATCCACACGTCAGGCTTTGTGCTGGATATAGCAAATTGCAGCACACCCTTTCTGATTTTGGTATGAATTAACTCATCCTGCTACAGGTGCACAGAAAAATGCAGTTCCAGGTGTAAGGAAAATCAGCCCTCTTGATTTTTGCACCACTGATAGGGAAAAGCTTGGTGGAAAACTGAAGCCAAATTTGGTTCAGTGTTAATATGGGACAGAAAGATCATAAGCTCATTAGGCATGTCTGTGTCTGTACTTGTGTGGCCAGACACTTCATAACCAAGAGAGTATATATCATGTTGAGCAGATTTGAAAGAGAAACTTATCCTAGCAAACCCAGCATTTAAAGATGGAGAGAAAAAAGCAAGATGAAAGTGTGTTTCTACCCGCTACAGCTCTGTTGTGGTGTACAAAATTACCCTAAAGCACTTTCCAAAATAATTTTCCACACTCCTGAACACTTGCAAATCATTTGTTTTGTTTGGTTTTGGGTTGTTTGGGTTCTTTAATTTAGAGGAAGAAAATGCATCCTTTCTTCTGGATTTTCTGACATATAAGAGCAAGAGCTGTAATGCATCTTTTGCTTAGTAGTGCATGATATTGTGGATTATAGGTCTCCCTTTTCCTAAATGCTGCCTGTTCTTTCACTAGCAGGTGATGGAAACCAAGTAGCCCATGTAGCATCACTGTTCAGGTCATCCAGAGATGCTGTAGCAGCACCTAGTGCAATAGGAATTAAAATCATGGCGATTTCTAATGTAAATTCTCTACCTGTGTAAAACTGCCTCAGGTTGCTGTAAGTCACTGTAGTGGTTGGGATTACACAATAAAAGACAGTGCATTATTTTTGGTTACTATTTTATCACAAGGTTGCCTGTTTTCTGATTATTTTGACTGGCCTTCCCTTACCCGTGCTCTTTTTTAGCTGTGTGTGTAGCCATCAACCATCAGTCTGTCACCCACTGTGCCTCAGTAGTGCTCTGTCTGACAGAGACAGCAGGGCAGAGCTCATAATTAAACCTAGAAACCATTGCATCTGTAAAAAGATTCAGTGTGAGTATTCTAGTGACCAGGTTGGTCCTCTTCATCCATCATCAGAGTATTTGATAATTTATGTTATATATGTACGTATTTTTGTTTATGATGATGATGATGATGATGTTATATAATTCTATATTTGCTCCTTTGGGAAACTGAAAACATCTGTGTTAAAGATGCATCAAAGCAGAGCTGTGCCAGGAGGAAACAGCAACCTCGAAGTCTCTGCAGACTGATCCAAAGAAATCAGAGCACCTCCAGCACACGGCTCGTCCCCTCACACAATGTCTCTGCTATCACACCACACAAAGCAGCCTCAGAGAGTCACTGATCAAGGGATCAATGTAAGAAACTTCTGGGTCAGAAACCCCTTTGAAGCTGAAAACTCAGCCTTGTTCTCACATCCGGCCAATTCACGTTTGTCCCAGAAGTGGAAGGGAAATGCAACAGTCACTTTTGAGACAGGAGATTTGGCCAGATGCTAAGGCTGGTTTTAGCCAAGGTTTTATTACTGCCATGGAGATGTCTGTGTGTTCAGCGCTGGTTTTCATGCAGAGCAGCCTATGCCAGCCTACCCCGTGGCTGCTCCACACCAGTAGTAACCCCCGTACTTGTGGGTCACACCAGCCACTCTTAGTTTTTTGCTACTACCAGCATAAGGATATTTGTCAGGAGATAAGATGGTCTTTTTATAGTCAGACCTGGAGTTTCCATGGTGAAATTAGCCAACAGGGGTTTCCTCTGCAAAGCAGAACATATCCTTTACTGGCAAAAACATGTTACTCCCTTGGTTGTGAGGAAGTCTCATTGTCCGAAATCTATTCTGGTGTTTAAGGGCTCTGTATCCTCAAAGAAATATTTTTAACCTGAAAGGAATATTTATACTGTCCAGTGAGAGCAGTTCACCAGGTTATTCTTAGTTCTGCTTCCGTATCTGCTTTATCTGTGCATCATTTTTTACCATTGATCTTTTCTTATAAACATTTAATAGAAAATGAAAGCAAAGGTAACAGATTAAAGTAATTCCGGGAATTAATCCACTGACAGGGACAAAGTAACACCAGGGATTAATTTGATTTCCCACAGTCAACTTGTATCCTAACCAACAGGAATGATTTTGATACAATATTTGCTAAAAATTTTTTAAACCTTTGAAAATGCCCAGAGGCAGCACATGGGCTGGATCAGCCAGGCAGTAAGGATAAAACCACCTCTCATCCTTCTGATATTCAGTGTGCTGGGCTAGAAAATGAAAAATCGTTTTATTTTCACTGGACACCTTGGAGCAGGAATTAATAAAGAGCTGATTATGAAGCCACATGCAAAAGCTCTGGTGTTGGCACAGAGTTCCGTTCATGGGCTAACCCTGACCTCACCCCTGGTGAATGAGAATCAGGTCCATTAAAACCCACAAGATTACAACACTATAAGCCTGGTGTGTGACCACAATCACAACCAAAATACAGCAGAGGATTATACATGTAATAAGTTAAAGATATTTGGGGTTTTTTCCCCTTAGGCCTGGTTATCTTAATAAACTGGCATTTTGCTGATGCTGAGAATCTAAGACCATGTTTTTTTTCCCTGCCTGCTGAAGTCAGCATGACTGAAATGCCTATACTTCAGTGTTTTGCAGAAGGAGGTCCTTACAGTGCTTATCTGCTCCAGCTTCCTTGTCTTTCTTTCCTTGATGCTCCCCCGAGGGAGTGAAGTGACTGTGATGGATGTGTTTTACATTGCTAACAGTCAGTTAGAGCTACCTGCTACCCCCTGATGAAACAGCTCTGATTCTGCTGCAGAATAATGAGAATTAATGACACATTCACTAATTACGCTTTTGTTGTATACTTCTGCGCTTATTTTCTGCAGGAGCTGAGCACCCTTGACATACTGATGGCAAGGCATGAAGCACCCTTGAAAATCAGAGTACTGGATGATGTACAAGCACGGCTTGAAAACATGCTGGAGCTGTGGCATATTGATCTCATCTGCATTGCTGAGGTCACCAGGGCAGATCTGCCTTCTGCAAGGGGAGGGCTGCTTCAGGCAGTTCAGAAGTGCCCTTCTAAATACATCCATGGTTGTGACAAATGTCAGTGCAAAGCACTTCTTCAACATAAATGTGAAGAGAAAGTTTAGATAAAATCATTCACATTGAAAATCCCTAGTATTCTGTTCAAAACGTATGGATAATAAATCTTATATCTTATTCTTCTAAAATAATCAGTTCTACAAAACAAAAATGCACATGTTCAAGAATATGATCTTGAATTTGCATATTTACATGAGTCAAAAAAGTTTAGGGTAAAAAGCAGTAAACCTCAACTTTTTATCAAACAAAACAGATAAATATCTGCAAAGGCGCGGAGACATTTCCAGAGAGAGAGACTGCAAAAATTCCCCCTGGAAACCTTTGGAAATAGGTTCCAACCTTATTTAATATTCTAAACCCACACACCAAATCCAAACTGTGATACTGGATTTTAGATTTGATTTGAACTCTGAGGCTTAATGTCCTGATTCCCATGTGCAATATTAATGATGGTATTGAGCAGTGGGGTGCTTTATAGTCACTTTAAGGTCTTGTTTGTGACTTTAGGGTCACCTTGCTCCCAGAAGACAAAACTGTCATTAATGGTAGGTTGTTACAAATAAATGCCATATAAAAACCTTAACAATGTTATGCATTTGGCTTCCTTTTTTTCTTTTTTTTTTTTAGTTTTACATGTATTTGAGAGTCTGTGGCATGTAAGGGCATGAAGAGGAGAGGCATGGGGTCAGAGTGTGCCAGCAGCAGCGCTCCCAGCCCTCCTCTGCCCCCCACTTTCTGTGGCCCACAGTAACTCATTTAACCTCTCAGTTTCAACTTCTTCAGAATAATTATGCTCAGCCCACAGGGGTGTTGAAACAGATTAATTAACTAAGGTTTGTAGAGACCTTTGAAGATGTCAAGCACTGTAAGTGCTGCTTGTTATGGATATATATTATTGTACACAGTATGCATGGTGGGATTAGGGAGTGTTTGATATTGAGCAATTGGAGAGGAAAAAGAAACAAGGAACATCCTTAGGGAGCCTGAGCAGTGTATGTTTCTAAGCACTGCTCTTTCCCCATCATCCCCATTCCATTTAAATACCTTTCTCGGGGCCCTAATGATTTGTAGTGAAGTTATCAGATATCCAGATGCAAACTCCTAAAAAAGTTATAATTAGGAATTTAATATTCCCATTAGCTTTTTGGCTTCATAAGTGCTGTGGCCACAACTGCGAAAAAAATAGAAACTTGCAGCCAAAATCAGTTAGTTTTTACTTTCAGCTGTGTCTTAATCCAGCTGTTGGTGTGGCCACACAGGTACTGGTCTCTTGGATGAAACAGAGATATACCCCAGAGGAACTCAGGTCTCAGCTCAGGGCTTTGAATTTCAGTATGCTTACCCTCACATAGCCTTTGGGATTAAAAAAAAAAAAAAAAGGTGCAGTTATCATGTTATCATTTACAAATGGATTTGCTCACAAAGCACCACCACTATGGACAAAAGTTGTAAAAAATGGGTTTGGTGACTTCAATCTGTTTGAAAGTCACCTGGCTCCTTCAGTAGTGATGGCAACATGCAATTTTCTTTCTCTCTGATCAGCATAATTTGGAAATCCATAGAACTCTCCCTCTCTTCCCTCTGGCTATTAAGCAAACTGAGCCTAAGCACTACAGTCTCTCTTTGAATGCAGAAATTCTCTTTCCTCTCAATAATTTTACCTTTCACTCTTTTCCTTTTAGACATGAAACAGAAGAGACCAGAAAGTGTTATCCAAACATGTGCTCTGTTTTTCATGTAACAGCTCATCCTTCTTTCTCTCATTGTATGGAAAACTTAACTCATTGGTGATCCTAGTGAAACATCGATTTTAGTATTTGTGAATTATTATTAATGATTATGAATCATAGTATAATATTGAAAATACTTGCTAGCAATTTATTTATGACTGTTATAAACAGACTAAAAGCAAATTGTCTGAAGTTATTATAAATGTGGTATCTGATGGCATTATAACAGAGATAAAACTTGCAGATTTTCTATTCCCTTCATTGTGATATCTTTGACCTTGGTTATACAGTGTCCAAACTGATGTGAGCCCACTCCTACTGGAATCACCACAAGACCCTCCACATTACTCCTCTCCTGCTGCAGACCAAGGGCAATTGGGCCCTCATCCTTTAGAGAGCTGTGCACCATCTCTGCCTTCACTAGTTTCTTGCTGAGAACCATTCCTTCTGTGTGATCATCATGTGCATCATTTGGATAGGTTACACTGTTTATTTGTTGTGATTCTTTCTGCAGGAATTTGGACATATCTTGTCTGTTTCCTCCCCTCAGTTTGTGAAAGAACATAGTTTGTGTCTTCTGCTTATATTTTTAGCACTTAAAAACTAAGCTTGAGATGGCTGATATGGCAGTATGGTGACTGATTTTCTCTCGGGACAGTTTCCCCTTGCCAGAAAAATGGTCCTAAATGGGGAAGTTCTTGCAGATAACACTGTTCCTCTATACCACATTCCCAACCCTGGTTCATCTGATGGGACCACATTTCAACAAAACAGTAGGTTCAAGTCTGGATCTTGCTGGATATCTCTGCCCATTGTGGGGACCTGCTCCCCCATGCAAATGGAAAAGCAGAAACCATGACCTCATTAGAAATGTGGCTGTGGAAATTCACACACTAATAAAGAAGAAGATGTTGTGCTTGAATGAACATGTTTTTTTCTGTGCCAGAACTCTGCGTGCATGTAAGCTTTTCCTGTCCATTCAGCCTATTCTCCTTCTCCTTGCATTTCTGCACCAGGTGGTGCCCAATCTTGAGAAGGCTGGGTGGTTCAGACAGGCTGCCTTTTCAATGAGAAAAGTGCTATTCACGGGTGAAACCAGTCAAAGAAGTTGAAATACTCCAATCTGCTGGTGCACTGCAAGCCACAGATCCCACATGAGAAGATATCTGTGATCTCCAGCCAGTGCACAAGTGCACATTCATCCTTGAGACACAAATAAATTACAAATTAAGTTCAGTGCATCCACAGTTTAATTCCCTAGGAGTCAGAGAGGAAAAGACGTGAGTGTTGCTAAATATCTCAGGCTCTCAGAGATGTGTTGTTAAGATGAATCCTTTCTGTTTGTCTCCAGAGGAGTAATGGTGCAAAAATAAAAAAGTCACGGTGAAAAAACACGGATATAATAGAAATCAGAGAGGTAATTGCTGTCTTGCAGCACACTGCCTTCCAAGGCTGCATTCTTCTCTAGTTTCTGATTTAGTGCTACCCTGTCCAGTTTTAAGTGTCCTGAGTCATAACATTTCTGCTTTTCCACATGACATATGACTATATGAAAGCAGTATCATTCCCTAAATAGAGAATCAACCTAGCTCACTTTTTAAATTGCCTAATTGTGACCTTTTCACTGAAATTTAGGATACAAGATAAAATAAAAAAAATTAAAAAAAAAAGGGCAAAAGAAAAAAAGAAGCACCTTATGTCCTAATCCCCTAAAAATGGTTTCATTCCTAGAACAATGCACTGGGATTTTGTAACTTGTTTAAAGGCATGGTCATTGTGAAGAGTCCTAGAATATTTCTCTTTGAAATCTCTGACTTGAGTCAGAGTTTGCATGAATTGTTGGTGATTTAAATTTAGTGCTCAGGAGGTATACCAAGAGTGCATTTTATTTTGACAGCATCTGGTGTATAAGGAAACTCACAGCACAGGAATGCCCCTCCTGACTTTTTCCCTATGGCAGGGCCATGCAATGGTAACAACATTGGATGGAGATGGAAAGTTCTTATCACATATTTCATTAAAGTGGAAAAAAAAAGTTGTTCTTTCTACCTCTTCCCCACATTACTCAAGTCGTGACACTGAAAAGGGGGACAGAAAATAACCAAGCACAAGCTAAAGGAGAGAAAACGACATTTTAGATGAAGCAGCAGTTGAAATCCTCTGCTGTTCTCTCCTTTCCTTGCTCTTGCCCTGTTAGCTGAAGGCTTCTCAGTTTCTTATCTGATCTCAGCCTCCGAGCTGGATGTGCTGAGGTTCATGACAAAGTCAGTGGTGTGGCCAGAGCCTCTCAGCACTTGTGTTTCTGGATGCTACAGAAAAGCAGCAACAGCATTTCCCCTCCCTGCTGGGAGCTGAGCACTCAAAAGACAGGGCTGGTAGAGGACTATGAGCACAAAGGGTGGAGGTAGTTTCAGCAGGAAAACAAACTATTTGAATGTGAGTATGCCTAAATTAAGGTTTTAAGATAAGCTGATGAGATTGTTATAGTGATAAACTATTTAGAATTTGCATATAAAGATTTCTGCATGAAAACAATAACACTTTATGTATTCAAATAGATTTAGATACTGTGTGCAATGTAGACTTCTTGCAAATTTTCACTGACAGCAAAAATCAGGCTTCTGGTGTGCTACCCTTTCTTCAATACCTCCTGCTATTTGGGTGAGCATCCGCCTACACTTCTAAGTTATCAAGGGAAAGGTGGCTAATCACCAGTATTTCTGAGAAGGGAAGATCACAAAGTCACAACCCCTTAGAAATTACAAGATGTGCTGCAATGAGTTGAAACCTGTGGTAAAGCAATTAATAACCAGCAGATTTGGTGAAGACAACATGTGCCTAATTGAGGTGATGAACGGCCACAAATGAGTTATGTTGGAGGAAGGTCAACCCACAGGTCAAGAGAGGTGATTCTCCTCCACTACTCCACTCTCATAAGACCCCACCTGGAGTACTGAATCCAGCTCTGAGACCCCCAGCATAAGAAGGACATTGACCTGTTGGAACAAGTCTGGAGGCGGCCATAAAGATGCTCTGAGGGCTGGAGAATCTCTCATATGAAGACAGACCAAAGAGCTGGGGTTTATTCAGCCTGGGAAAGAGAAGGTTCCAGAGTGACCTTCCAGTACTTAGGGTACATCAAGGACTAGAAAATGAAGGTTATGCTCAGACAACTCTTACAGAAGGTAAGAGCCATAAAAAGGTATCGTTCATGTGCAAAGGCTGGACCACTTTCTTTAGTGAACAGACAAATCAAAGCAATGCTGAAAGGCTCTGTGAGCAAACAGTCAAATACAAGCCCCGAAATGAAGATTTTGATTGTGAAATGAGTACCTAAGTGTGGGAAGGGAGAAGCCATCATCTTAATTCACCTCTTAATCCTCTATAACATTTTGTTCCCTTTCTGTTTTCTCCACCTCTTCCACTTAAGCAGTGTTCATTATTTACACTCTGAGTACTCTTTGTCTGTCCTTACTTCATACAAGGTGAACTTCCTGCTGAACTTATATCCACTGTTCATAGTAAGGAAACGTGCTTGAGCCTAATGCTGAAAGTTGCTAAACATCTTTCCATTGCTGCAAAGTCTCAGCTTTCATTTACTTCAAGTCAAGTGGCTGACACACTGCATGTCGTAGGATGTTCTCCTGCTGGGTCTATGCAAAGAATTGCTCAGGTAATCATTAAAATCTTTATTTCAGCTGTCAGTAATAAATTCCTTTCTGCCTAGCAAAGAGGGTTGGACCCCACGATGGAGCAGGGGAAGAGTGTGAGGAGTCCTCCCCCTGAGGAGGAGGGAGCAACAGAGATGAGGTAACCGTAGCCTCTGTTCCCTGACCCCCCCCCCGCACCACCGGAGGAGGAGTGAGGGAATTAGAGAGTAAAGTTGAGCCCAGAAAGTAGGGAGTGGAGGGTAAGGTGTTTCAGGATTTGTTGTTATTTCTCATTACTCTGTTCCAATTTGATTGGTAATAAATTAAACAAATTTCCCCATGTGGAGTCTCTTTTGCCCATAACAGTCACTGGTGACTGATCTCTCCCTGCCCTTATCATGACCCATGAGTCTTTTGTTCTATTTTCTCCCCCTTGCTTAGCTGAGAAGGGGAGTGGTAGAGCAGCTTTGGTGGGCACCTGGCATCCAGCCAGGATCAACCTGCCATATGCTGTGTAACTGCACATTTGAGAAGAATGCTGGTTATCTCCAAGGAGAATGTGCTGGAGCACAGGGAAGTCCTTACACTCCAAAGCCTCTGCCTGCCCTTCCTGTGTGCCCTTTCTCTTTGTGGTCCTCCCCTTTCAAAATGTGTGTAGTTGGCCACTGAAGAACAAGAATAGATCTACGTATTTGATATTCAGGAACAAGCAGTCCACAGCCATTGCCTGTTGGGAATCCAGACCCCTCCATAGCGACGGCCAAGGAAGTATGGGGAAGCACAGCTGAGATTCAGTATTGGAAACCCTCAGATCGTGGATTAGTTGGGTGCTTGGGCAGCTGGGCTACAGAGGTGCTGATAGGAAACAAAGAGGTCCTATTGCCTTCTGTAAGAGAATGTCAGCAATTTGATAGCTGCCCTAAGTGCATAGATCAAAAAAGGCATTTTAAAATAATCTCGTTTGTTTTAAAATATTTTAGTGTGTCCTGGCCTCTTTCAACTAATTTATTTCATCTTGATCAATCATTCATCCTCGTTTTAAAGAGAATATCCTAAAGTTCTCAAGCACATAGTCTTGCCAGTTTCTCATTGCTACAAAGTCCCTGTTTCTGTAAGAAAACATTTTTATTATGCTAAAATCTAAATTACATTTCAACCTCACAGTTAGTTTCTCTACTGGTGTAGCTACATGGTGTTGTGTCTTTTCTTCAACTGAGATAAATTTCACTAATACCTGTGGTCCCACATTCCAGCACAGCCCAGAGGTGGTTGCATCATGCTGAGGGGGTAGCAGTTCAGGTAACCACACAGTGATTTCAATACGAAGATAGACTGAGAGATATATTCTGTATATGCTTACCTTACACTGAAGCAAATGTTAATATAAATGTGTGCACTTCTTAAAGCTACATGACTGTGTTGTTTGATTAATATAGAACACTTTGCTTTTTTTACTTCTGCTACAACATTAAATTCAAGCAGCAGAAGCACCACTTGTTACAGGGGGACTTGTTTCTTCCCAGCATCCCCCTGGTTGAGTCAACCTCTATGTAACAATAAAGAATTCCATATAACTCTGCATAGAGCAGTTTTCAGTTTCATAGAAATGTATCAATCTAGAATTCAACAGTGTGCAACCTAATCTCTTATTATTATTTACATTTTTATAGCACACATGTACAGATAATAGGTATTGAGGTATTCAGGATGAATAATATGCTTTAAAATTGTAGTAAAAAAACCGCCACCAAACAGTCTGGTTTGCAGATACTACCTAGGCATTCAAAGCTTAATTATATTCTTAGTAAATTCTGATTTACATTTAAATTACAAATTACATTTTGGTAACATTCATTTACAATGCAACTTAAAAAATACATATTCCATGGTACATGAATAATAATTCAAAGTAGTCAGATCTTGTTGGATTGCTATGATCTCTTGATAGTGGGGGGTAAATAATAATATTTCTAGAAAGTTTTCTCCATTTGAATACAATATTTCTTAATGTACACGTCTTGCACATTTGAATTCAGCCAACCAGCCATGATGCAAACAGTTGCCATAGGATTTGTAGAATGAGTTGCCTGCACATGCATTTTTCAGAAGACTTCAGCATAGCTACATGAAAAAATGCTCTAAACCCATAAACACTCATTACTGGGCCAGAACAAGGAAGTTTTTGTCAATCATTTCACTCTGTGACCCTGCTGAATGTCAAGAATGGAGTAGAGTTCATCTGAGCCCCACAGCAGGAGAATCTCTCCTGTGTTTCCTGGGGGGAGCTTTTGCTCCCATGGAGCTATCTCAAGTGTTTTCACTCTTCCACCAGCAGCACCAGCACCATGGTCTGCTGTTGACTACAGGCATGTGTTTATGGTGCTCATGGAGCACATTTTGCTCTGATGCATAAACATTTCCATAAATCTCAGAGAAAATGATTTTTTAAATCACCTTTAGTTAACCCCATTCCAGTGCAATGACCAGTATCATCCTTCGGGTAAAACCCCAAAACTGGACATTTGCTTCTTATTGTAGATTTCACTGGTGTAAGTATATGCTACCACTGCTGTACTACCCCCAGCAAAGGCCAGCTCTGGTGTTTATATTTCGTGTAGCCTGGGCTGTTCCCATTATTTCACCTGCAGATGACGTCCTGTAGCTCACGAGAGTAAGTGTGGCTTAAGTCAGTTGGGATGAGAAGTAGGCAGGGTTCTACAGCAATAAATTCCTTTTAAAACTGAAGTTTAAAAAAACTTCAGTCTTGAGATTCAGAAACATTGAAGACACATTCTCAGTTAAAATATCCATGGTGTTCTCTAAGGCAGAACGGAAAACACAAAATAGAGCAAAAACACGGTCACTCTCACTCACAAACAGCAGCAGCGACAAACGGTTAATAGCCATGACTATTCATAAAGCTGAATTTATCTTTAATTTCCTCTCAAAAACTTTTTAGGAGTATGAGTAATATTATTTGACTGTTATTTTCCAAGAAAGGTTCCTTGGGGGGATGGGAAAGAAGTCGTCCTGTAAATGCTGTAATGAGTTAACTTGGGCTGTATCACACAGGCGATTGATTCTCCCTGAGAGAATCTGCTGTAGAAAGGACCATTTTTAATGGCTGCTTCAAAACTTTCAAGGAAAATGATCAGAGGAGGGCCTTGCTACTTTAAAAATCCTTTTCCATCCCAGTGTAACTGAAGGAGAAAAACAGGTGTTAGCTTTACAGAGACACACTATCTTCAACAAAATATCTGGGAGGAAGTTTGCTGAGAAACTGGCTCCAAAATTAGGTGAACGTGGATAAAACAATGGGAAAGGAGACAAAGATAGGATTTACCTTCATTCATAAAGATTTTATTCCTTGTTAGTCTTCAGGACAAGGACCTGCCATGCAGGACACCCTGGTGCATTGAAATCCTAGTCCTTTGCAGGGAAAGAAGCAGCACTAGGAGGAGGGCAAAACACAATTTCAGTCTTGCTATTGCACAGCTGGCAAAGCCTTTCCAATAAAAATGGTGTTGAGTAGCAAAAGGATATGGTTCTGAGGGGGAAAAAAGGGAGTATAGCTTTGCATATACAAGGCATTGTTCCAAGAATTGACTAAGTTTAAATTGCTTAAATCAAGTATCTATAAAAATCTTCATTTTTCTATTAAGCAACCACCTTTCCAGTAAAAAAATTACCAGTTTTATCTGCAAAATAATTTATATTAGTCAATATATCAAAGGATATGAATTAGATTCCCATGAGCATATAAAACATTGTAGATTCAGTTATCACAGTAGAACTGCTTTTTAAAGCCCTGTTACTAATGGGCTCGTGTAGATACATGATCAGGTACCCCATGTTCCAGGATGGATGGAGGAAGAATTTCTCCCTTTAGTCCCATTATGGTAGATAGTAATCCTTTACCCTTGGTCTTGGTGTTCAGGTCTGTGGGTTGGGAAGGATCTAAGGTTACTCATCTATCCCAAAGGCAGTGGTGCTAATGGTGGTTCCCTGCAACACGATACTAATGTGAAGTCGGGGAAGCTGTGGATTAGTGTCGGCATTGTCACTGCTGATTGATGCTGCCGCTTCCTTGCCTAGGAATGGGCAGGGAACACCACCCACACACATTTCTTGTATCCCTGAGGATGGGGGGAGCTCAGGGTCTGGTCTCACTGCTCCACTTCTGTGCCTCTGGGCTGTCCTCCACCTTACCCCTCATGGGCAGAAAGCACCCCCTGCTCTACCCCTCAGCCCAACCCCCTGTGAACCATGGCACCCACAACCAGCGGGGCAGTGCTGATGCAGAGATGCCCTCCTTCCTTGCTCCTGTCCACATCTGTGCCTCTACAAACTTCCAACTGTTGATACCTCATGTGAGTACCATGAGGATTAACTACTTTCACCTCTGTAACACCCAAAGCTGTCACAAGGGCCATGCAGATTTTGATAAGAGGATCCATAAACATGAGTCTCCATACATTGCATTTCAGATGTGTCTTATGGGTCTGGAACTGTCAAAGTCCCTTCTTCAGCCACAGCCCAGCCAGGGACAGAGACAAGGCAGGATCTCTTCAGACTTAGACAGTTTGGGGAAAAACTCATTTGCAACTTCGTTTTTCATTGCGGAGAGATGGTCCCACCATGTTCCCACATATCAACTGTACATGTGCTGTGCACCAAGCAAGGCAGCTCCACTTTATGAGCTATGTCATTGTATTCACCTTTTAATGCTTTCCAACGTGTGAAGTTACCCTCTTTGAGTAGAGGGGAAGACTCTAGGTTGAATATTCACTTGCGTATTTTCCCAGTCTGGGACTGTATGGAAGAGGAGAGAAACCATCCTATCAACTACCACCCTGCTGATATCTTCCCATGGGCCTCATCTGGAGGTATGGGAGACCATCAAGCAGTTTCTGGAGGCTGGATCAGCTTGTGTGCTAAGACCCACTGCAGTAGTGGCTTCAGTGAGGCCTGCACATTCATTCTGAAATGTCATTTTTATTCCTCACACTAGTTGTGCTTTTATTTACTGTTTAATTTGTAGACTTCTTCACTGCTCTTTCCACTGTGACCTTGATGCTGCCTCCAGATGCGCGCTGTTGCCAAACCATGTGCTTGTGGCTGTGGTTTTTAAGAGCAGAAGAGAATTTGCAATTACCAAAATGCATCACATTTGATGCTGCCTCGTTTGTTCACCTCCTGGCTAGCCCATGGCATAGCTGCTATCCTGCAGTCCTTTTCTTCTCTGTTCTTGGAGGTGCTTTTTTCAGAGCCTGCACCTGTCTCCCAAGCAACTAACCACTTTTGCTGGGAGCAAAGCTGCTGTTCACTGCCGCCCACATAGGATACCTCCCATCACGGTTGTGCTCCATCGCCATAGAAACCACTCTCCCTCTGTGGTCCCACCCTGGCTGACCTGGTATTTGTTTTATCAGTCTCTGTGGTTTATTCCCAATGCTCATGCCAGTTTCTAATAATAGAAATACCTTGCAAGTTATATCTCATGCCAGGACCAAGTTACTTCTCTTTTATGTGCTTACAGGTGTGGAGGGGTTGGGATTGGGTTTGGTTTTGCCAATTCTGGCAACAGAAAAGAAAGTTTTTACCTTGCCATCACTTGCCTGAAATACACTTGTTTCACATTTGGTTTTAACAGCCTAATCCCTCAGGCAGAGACAACAAACAGAGTTGACAGCTGGGGGTTATATTGCTTTTTCTTTCTCCTTCTCTAATTTCCTTCAAAGCAAATTAGTTCCTGGGACAGGTTATTACTTTAAAAAACCTCTCATGGTTTCCAGGAGCCCGAGGATGACCCCATTAACCATACCAGAGTGAGCTTCCCACCAGCGTTCCCATCTGAGCAGCGTGGATGCCTGCTGGATACCTGGAGGAGATCCAGTATGTGCCAGGACTCTCCCCTCACCTCCAAACCTGGGAAAATATCACATTGGGCCGGACTCTCCCTACATGGAAGGCAAGAGAGGATGTATTCAGGTGGGAACCTCTAGGAGACCCACCTGCTTCCAATTTTTGAATGGTGAAAATGGAGTCCCCACTTTACTCTTGGCAAGGTTTTACACTCTTGAGGAGCACCTACTGGTGTATAGCAATGTATGTGCAAACTATGGTGGCTGTAATTGCATGTCAGACATTGAAGTCAAACGAATTCATGGAAATTTTGTCCCAACTCTGTTTTCTCTTTCTTCTTGCTATATTACTTGGGGTTATACGACAGACAGATGGGAAAATAAAAGGAAACAAAGAGGCAGTATTGCTCAGAGAACCTTTTTAGTATGCACTGCTTTCTCCCTGGAAAGTATCTTTACGCCCTAATCACATCACCTCTCTGTCTCTCTTTTTATCATAAACTAAAAAGACTGAACTGTTCACGAGTAAGGACTTTTTTCCAAGCCTTCAAATAATTTTTCTAGCTCTTCACCTCTTCTGAATTTTCAGGACCAATTTCAGCTTTTCAGCCTGGTGGTCCTTGGATTTAGATTTTCTTTGGTATTCTGTTGCAGTTTGCTAAATCTCAGTCCGAAGGTTCCCACATTTTCCATGTTGTCTCTGGGATGAAAAGCTTCTTATGATGATGGGAGAAATTACATGGCACAGTTTTCCTTTGGAGAGACCGCGTTAATCTTTGCTCTTCACCTGGTGTGAATCAATCCCCCCAGGAGTCCTCTTCGTTGAGGACTCTCCAGCGTGATTTGTATTCATTTACTGCAACAGCATCTCAACAGCCTCTGCACCTTGAGGGAGGGATGCAAATTCTTGGAGGAGGTTTCAGGAATCCTGTTCTACCACTGCTGTGTTGAACGGTGTCCCACCCCATATGAAACAAAACTTTCTCATGTAAATACTCACACGCACACAAGTTTATTACCTATTTTGTACAGGCATTTTTCTCTCACGCTGAAATGGTCACAGGAGCGATGAACAAAACAGCAGGGATTCCAAACTCATGTCTGTCTCTTATTCCAACAGGTATCCAGAGAAATGCTTGTCAGTATTCATCCAGTTCTATTTTTAATATTGTGTTTACATGTGTAATGACCATGTGCATATAATAGGTGTCCCCCTCCCTGCTCCACCCAGCACTTTCCAGTATTGCTCACTATAGCTTCGAGCAGACATGCCTTATGGCCATTCTGGAATTTGCGATGGCATAATCCAGGGAAAGCACCTCAATCATTACACATGCAAATGCACTAACTATCAAGGACATTATTTTATTAGATTTTTCACAGATAGCTTCTCCTGTTTGTCCCACTCACCATCCCAGAGACCCATTCAGACTGGAATGCAGGGAAGGGGAGACACCAAGAGGGAGGTGGGGATCCAGCAGTCAGTGTGTTTTGCTGCTGCCAGTGCTCCACAAGACCATCACAACTGGAGCTTCACAGGCAGGCAGGAAAAACAAGGCAGTCGCTTGGCCACTGCTGGCAGGTGGCTTTCCTTGAAGATAAAACACCTGGAAATCATGGCTGGACTGGCCTGAACCCAAGCACAGAGGGCCCGAGTGCTTTAGCTGACCCTTGGTCAAAACCTCCCTTGATTTCTGGCTGCCCAGAGCAGCAGTCAGCAGTCAGCAGTCAGCAGCCGTGGCCAGCTCATTCAGCCGGACTCCCCTCCCAGCTATTTCCAGCTCTGCAGTCATCTTTTCAGACCCACTCCTGCAGCGATCTTGTTGATGCAGCTTTCGGCATGAACACAGTACGGGCTCCCTTAGCAGCAGCAGCAAATTATACATGAGGGATAGTCAAAACCATGGGGACCTGTGCAGTACAGAGCTTCCATGGAAAACCAGCTGGAGTATGATGAAAAGCAGATTTAGCATCATTGAGGACATCTGTAGCAACACCTTCCAAACCTGTACCTTCAAACTTTGCTGGGAACATTATTTGTCAAGCTGTGGACAGTGCAGGAAATCGGTTTTGGGCATCTTAAGAGAAGCAGCCATTTACTGTGCTTGTTTTTTTATGGGGTGTCTCGGGATTCAAGCGTATAGGGTGGCCACTTGGCTCCCCAATTGCAGCAAGTGCAGAGCTCAGGGTCCCATGATCCCAGCAATGGTAAGGATCCACCTTTATTTTACTTGCTGCTCTCAGAGCTGGAGAAGCTGAGGGTGTGACAATACCACTGAGTTGGGCTGGAGAGGTGAGAAACGCAGTGGGGACAACACCCCCACTGTTTGGGCACATTGCATTGGGTCACTGACAGTGCATGTACCAATGCTGCATGGCACTTGCACATCATTAACACCCCATTTAAATTATAAAGCCATTCAGTTTCACTCCAAAACAAGCACATCCTTTACTGTAACTCACACTGCTACCCATGTAGCCATGAACACACGGCACCCCAACGCTGCACTGTTCTGTGGTAAAGTAAGTTACTAGGACTAAAGCCAGTTTTAAGATCTCGATGCATCACTCCTGTTCTTACATATTATTAAACTGTTCCCTGATTCCCAGTACAGCAGGATGAAAGTGAGTAGGAGTTGGTGACAACCTACAGCCAACATTTGTGGTTATTTTTCCCACAAGAGGGGAAATGTCTCAGCCATTGTCCTGAATTAAAAATTGGGTTTGTGTTGCTGGCTGACCTGGGATAATAGGATGGAAGGATGAAGCAGTCTAGTAGAAAACACCAAACAGCATCACAGTGATGGGAAGTGACACAGGAGGAAGGAAAACAAGCAAACAGCTAAACTGACCACACTCGTGTTTGCCACAGCCACAGGCTGCTGTATTCCACCTGCTGGCCACGCATTTAAAATGGGATTGCTCTGAGATGTGATTTCTTTAGGAAATGAATTCTTTAGGGAATGAATTTCCATAAAAAATTCAGCCTTTGAGAAGCACGATGCTCATCTACTGTGCTCTGTGAATTATAGTGGTCTCCCTGACCAATTATGCTATGCACAGCCCCATTTTATCACTAGATGGCTGATGGAGACAACGATCCTGTTTTTATCTGTTCTGCACTCCCCATGAAAAGCTCATTGTTTACCCCATACTCCTCTTTCCAAGTAGTTCTTCACAAAAGGAGACATTCTATGAATGGGATCAACCACTGTTAATGGAGATGAACAGAGGGCTTCCCAGTCTTTCTGGAAGGAAATGGAAAGAAAGATGGCATGGCAACTATCTACTACCAAACCATTGCTCATGAGCACTTCCAAAGAGCTGCCTCAGTAGAGCAAGGCCTGAACTGTCAAGTGCCAAGAGACGTTGCTGACTCCATGGTTTTCTAGAAATTTTTGCAGTTAAATTCTGTTGTAATGTCACTAAAGGTATTCAGGAACATTTTGATATGGCTTACCCTGTTATTATCCTTCCAGGGCAAGGTACAGGAAATGAAGATGCCAATTACCCACTATTTAATTACGCTCTCCATTAGTTAAGCTTTTTCTTCTCATGCACAAAAAGGCTTTGCCCAAGATGAATCCCTGTTCTACACCTCTGTGAAAGTATGAAAGTGGCCAATAGTCTGAGCAGTCCCAGGCATCTGCAGGTGGAGTCAACCAAACAAGCCCCAGCTGCACTACCTGCTCCTCAGCAAGGCAAAGCTCCGTCTTCCCCATATCAGCCCATCCCTCCCCTCTGTACAGGGTGTAGTGAGACCCTGGGGGTTCAAACGGAGACCATGTGAGGTAGAGCAAGCAACCCCAGAGGTTTCCCCTTTTTGAGGAGGTCACCAATAGTTGTCTCTTCACCCAAAAGTGTTTGTGCTTGCGTGGCAGCAGCAGAAGATGCTGCAGTGTTTCACACTGGGAAAAAAACCCTGTCCTCTTTTTTTTTTTTTTTTTTTCTGAATAGACAAATAGCCTTTGGAAAAAGCAGCAACTCAAAGTGTGCCCTTCCCCCCCACTACAACTTTGAAATAATGACGAGGTTGCATTTTTTTGAGCAAACAAGACATGCCTCAATGTAGAGAGCATGGAAGAAGAGCATGAGTCAGGACACGTGGGCCAGATCCTTTGATGTGCTGTGGTTCAAGAGGCTGGGAGAGCTCAGCAGCTTTCCATGTTTCCCTGCCACCAGTGCCACCAGGGCTTGCCCAGCTCTCTGAGCAGAAGGGGAAGCTGGGAAAAGCATAAGATGCTTTTTAGGTGGAGGAAGTCCAGTAACGTGCAAAATTATGAACAGCTTTGTTCTATCCAAGTCACAAAAGTGATTCAGGGTGGACAAAGAAACCCAACTCTAAGTCTTTTCCCTACTAAACTAGAAGCTTTTCAGCTTTATCTTCATATGTTCACGTAAGGCAAGATGTACATCCCTTGATTTCAGCCATCAAAATTGTGGGTCCTTCATCTAAATACTTTTGGAGAGAGAGAAACAGGATGATGACTTTAGCTGTGATTTAAGAATATAAATTAACATGCAGGCACTGTGGATTGTGAGGGCTTTGGGCTCCCATAACCCATGGGAGCAGGGAGATTAATGTGCATCCAGGACAACAGTATAATTTCAAACCTAGTGCTGTTGGCCAAAACAAACACTGCCAAAGCAGTATTGCTATAATTTTTTAAGATTTTTTTTTTTTGCACTAAAAATTTTGAAAGAAAATCCTGACTGCTCTTTGAGAGAGACTCTTGGAGAAACAGATTCTGCTCTCTCTTCTGTGGGCTTTACTATGCAAACTCTCTAACTGAAAGGACCACTTATGAACAAAGACAACAGAATTGTGCTTTTCATTTAGACAGAGACAAGGGGTCCTCAGCATTGTAAGGGAAATATAATTTGCAGTCCAATGAAAGTATCTCTTTGTAAGCCTTCAGAGCCAAAACCAATTAAATCCAAAACTAACATCCCTCAATATAGTTCTACTTTCTTAACTAATAAAACCTCTAAAACAGACTTGAAAAGACCATCTTCTTAACCATTGTAACACCCTTAGATGAAAAGCTGTATCTTTTTTTTCCCTTGCATTTTCTCTTGTGTTAGTTTCAACATTTCACAACAATTTACAATATAATTAAAATTTAGAGTCCTTGGGATGGGGTGGAATAATTACAATTACTTATTGTGAAAATGGGTGTGAAAAAAATCTTATGACCTGTTCTTAATAATCCAACTCACACTTCATTACAGTACACGCAATACTTAATTTGTGAAACCAGTGTAATTGTGTTTGCAATCTCTGCTATCGTGATGGTGTGAGGAAAACAAGCAGCCTGCTCACACAGCGGCCACAGAGCACGCTGCCCAGCCTGCTGGCCCCACGGCACTGAAATCGCCAGCAAAGCAAAATAAATTGCTTTTGCTTAGCAGAAACAACACTCTGATCTCACCCTCCAAACAGGGAATTTCCTGCTCCTGCTGCTCTGACTCAGCAGCTTGCTCTGAACAACAGGAAGAAAACAAAGAGGAAGAGGTCAGGGAGGAAGGCAGAGGTGGGAACAAAGTGCTCACCCATCCTCTCCTGCCACAGCCTCGCACATCCCGCTGCTCTGGCTCTTGGGGCTGGTCCTGATCACCGTGCTGAGGGTCCATCCATAACCCTGGTGTGGCTTCCCCACACAGCCACATCAATCCCTGACTCCTGCCTCTCCGCAGGTCCACCTGTGGAGTCAGTACTGGAAGGGTCTGCATGACACCAAAATACATATTTGGGGGTGGATGGAAGGATCCTACATGATTTCACCAAGTGGTAAGCACCATCCACAATCATGGAAATATGAGGCACTAGGAATTCAGTGTGGCTCCTGTAAGCCCATCTCCTTCCTACTGACAAACTAAACGTCCTCTATTAGGATAGATGAAAGGATGGCACTAGAGGCACGAAAGGGAAGAGGAAGGGCAAACTGTGGCTATTCCCTTCCCATTGCATCCACAACAGCCATGCAAGCCTAGCCTGCAAATAGTAAGGCAGTGAATAACCCTACTGTGCTGGATGTGGCTCTTATTGCTTTTATGCTGACACCGTGGATGCTCATGAGGTTCTTTCTGATTTACTACAGTAGCTGAGATTAACAGGAGTATGCAAAACTTACAAAGCAGATCCATGTAATTGCAGTGCAGGCTCCTGAAAAGCAGGACACAGAGGCAAAGATGTGACCGGGAGCAGTATAGCAGAGCCCTCAAGGTCATAGTCAACATTGGACAGAAGCTGGACTAGAACAAGCAATTGTGAACAAAGACCATGTGCTACTATATTGCTTACTTAAATGCTGATTAAATATTACCTTTTTTAATTTGTATTTGCCTGAGGAATTAAATGTCTGTACTGCTGGTGGTATTCAAAAGCTACCAGCAGACTTATCTGCAGCTCATGATGACAAGGCTTCCCAGCGGAACGCTGGCACTCAGCACCAGCAACACAGCAGTGGTAGGTCCCACACCAAAACCTTCCCAGCTGAGCATTTACTGTGGATGATTATTTATGGAGTGGCACATGAAAAACAAGTAAGGAGGGAAGGGAATTAAGTGTTCTCAGTTTTCCTGCAATTGAGTTAGTAACCCACAGGGTGAAAAACCCAGGCTTGAAGCTCCAGCACTCTCCAGAGAAGGCAGGGCTGTCCCTGCAGGCAGGCAGCATAAGGTTGGTTTGCCCCACAGCTCCTGTATTAGGTAGCCTGTGCAGATGAATATCCTTAAATAACAGTCCCAATGTTTGCCTCAAGCCCCTAGAAACACTGCCTCTGTGTTGAGTCCAGGGCCCCATCCCAAATACTGTCAGGCAGGTGTCCATGCCCTGGCATACTCATGACCAGGAGCCACAGTCCCTCAGAGGCATCCTGGAAGGGACCATCTTATCCCTGAGATGTGAACTCTGCCCCCAAGTCAGAACCTTTTTTGGTGCAGGGTGGTGGCAAGGATGGAGGCTTTTGCAGAGCTGCCACGTGCACCCCAAATTCAATCTGGAAGTCTTCTATCCTTTGCTGTGAAGGCAATAGTACCTCAGGAGTTACCACTTGGGGAGCCCCTGGGGCTGCAGGAGTTTGCTTATGACAGAACTCTGTGGGGAACCCCAGCAGCTGGCCCCAACACTCACCTGCAATCCCTGCACAGCCCTCATCTGCAGCAGCTGTCGGTGCAGCCACAGCATTCATCATCAGAAAAACCAGTGCCGTGCACACTTACCTACCTAGACAGATTATATGAGTCAATATGATGGCATCACTAACCCACAGTGTCACCACCTACTACACCTACCCCTATCTACCATACCCCTCCCAGCTTTGGACTTTGTTCTTGGAAAGTTCTGTGCCTAATATGGGGTGTTTGCCCATGCAATAAGGAAATCACATGACAATTTTTTTTCTTTCTTTTTTATTGTCTTAGCAGTCCCATGTAATGGGCTGACAACACATTGATTGTATCTGATGATAAATTTCCAGGAGTTTCATTTTGCTGTACTGTGCATGTGTGTGACAGATCTATACAGTGTTTAGTACTCATTTATGTGAGTGCCAGTATAGCAGCCCCATGAATCTTGCTGCTTATACTATGGAAATGGGGGAAAAACCCTCTTTCTGCATGTGTATGGCCATTTCCTGTCATGGCTTGATCCAGCTGTATGCAATCCAAACATATTGCATGATTAAAAGTAGTTCACCTGTTAATGTATTTGTAGACTTAACACTTGTACCGGGTGCAGAACTGAGCAGCCTGCTTTATTTCACAGGCAGGGTGCTTGGCAGAAGTTTGGCAGCTGCCTCCAGCTGTGGAGCTCTTTCTCTTGCCAGGTGCAGATGGCAGCAAATCTCCTTCCTCCTTGCTAAAATGCAAATTCCATCCCTTTCCAAGCTAGCGTGCTGGATAATAACTGCTCTCTTTTGTAATAAAACCCACATACACTGCCAGGCACATCCTCAGGAAATGGTAGAGAAAAAGGAAGAGGGAGAGACAGAGGTGTACCCAACCTGTAGCAGACAAAACAAGAGAGAAAACTTGGGCACTGGTGTAGATCAACAAAAAAAGATTGCAGTGAAACAAGAATCATAGGGTTTGCCACAATTCAATTAAAGAGGGATTGACTATACTTTAAAAGAATGCTGTTGATATGCAGTGCTTTCATTTCCTGATTTAAATATCACTGTAGCAGCCAGTAAAGTCCGCAAATGCCTTCTAAGCAGGTAGGAGAGGGGTGCAGGGTACAGGATGTACATGGGCCATCATGGGGGCCGAGTCGAAGGAGCACGTTGCTGAAATCTGTGAAGAAGTTCAGGGACAAATTCTATCAATAGGCGTAGCATCAATATCTCTGTTTGCATCAGGAAAGAAGCTGTCAGGAATGCACAAGCTTAACTGTATTTTCCTGCATGTTGCTTATTTGGGAGAAAATCCCATCACCCACCATATTAACACAGTCTCTTTTTCCCTCTTCCATCACACTCAGACATATTTTTGCTAATTGCAGATTGTTCACAAATACAGGGCACTAAATATAGGTTGAAGAGATGTTTCTTTGTTTGAAAACAAAACAAACAAAACAAAATAATTACAGGAGTTCTGCAAGTGAATACAATTAAAATAGAAACAGAAGCAAAATAACACTTTTCATTTCTACAGCTCAAGCATCTCTGCAAAGCTGCATCAGGGTCGGCGCCTCCTCCTTGCTGAAAGGAAAATAAAGTGCTTTAATCCACTCAAGAGCCCCTGGCAGAATTAAGAAAACCTTTTGGGTTTCTTGCCTCTGCAGAGCCAATTGGAAAGAGCTGAGGTGGGGAAGTCATTCTGAGACAGATTTTTTTCTCAGCATCATGCAATATGAAATGCAATTCTTGATTTGCTTAAAGGCTTCCCATGCCAACCAAAAGCAGATGGTGCCAGTCCAGACCCTCAAATACAGCACTTAAAATTCATGACAGGGAAGAACCCATGTGATTTATCTCTCAAGCCCACAGTAGCTCTGCCCTGCTGGTTCTTCCTACTACCAAGGCATGCTTTTTTCCATTTTCCACTTGGATCTGGTGGGAATGCCATGTAACCCCCCCAAGCTTTCCAGCAACCACCAACCACAACAGCACTCTAGATGCTGAGATTTTGTTAAACAGCTTCAGCCTTGAACTCAAACTGTACCCCCAAATACATTGAAAGCCTAAATCCTTTCTCATTTTCTCCCTGTAAAAACAGAGGGGAGCACTGCTTTGGGAGATGTGGAAAATGATTGCCTGCTGCCTGTCTGGCTGTATCGCACACACTCCTCAGGCGTATCCATGTGTCCCTCACCTCCAGCAACTAAAGTGCTGCCAGGGAAAGAGGTCAGCTGAGAAAGGTGTGTTGGGAAGCAAACTCCTGCTCATGTCAACTGTGTGGCAAAACAAACCAACCAAACAATCAAACAACCACGGCCCCCCCCCCCCGGCAGAACAACTGCTTTTTAGGAAATAATCACAATCGTTAAAACTATTCCTTGTCCTCGTCTGACCAACTAAATTGCTGGGTAACTGCTTTGGAGTGCAGACAGGAGCTCACACATTCAGCATGAAGCAGCTAATCAGTGTCACTGCAGAATGATGCAGATGGAAAAATTATTGTTTGAAGTCCTGGCCGGCCAGAAATGTGCGGGGCAGTATGATCCGGAGCTGGATGCCGAGGAGCAGCACCTCCAACCAGGGGCAGTATGATCTGGAACTGGATGCCGAGGAGCAACACTGCCAGCCAGGGACGCAGAAGAGCTGGCTCTGGGAACACTGGGTGTGGGTTAATACTCAAACAAACTGGGTCTAGCTGTAAGGACTTGCTCCTGCAGGAACCTGAGGGTGGGGTGCTTTGGGAGCACTGGTCTTTTCCCTGGGAGCTCAAAAGTATCAGCTCTGGGGACACCAGGGTATGATCCCCCCACAGCAACCTGCTGCTGGAGATCTAGGAAATAACAGCAAGTATTGGAAGCATCCCACTGAACAGAGTGTTGGCAGTGCTGGGTATCAGATCAGGATACTCAGCTGATGCTTAGTTAATCAAAGGGGTGCTCACAGTACAGGCACAGGGCTGAGGGTTGTATATCAAAACTTGCTCTGGTCCAGCTTGTGACCAAGTTTGTACAGAGCAAAACATTTGTTTTCCTCTATAGGCTCCTCAATCCAGGATCAAACACTCCAGGCTCATTTTGCTCATGGGCTATTTTTGGTCTGCTCTGGTTTTAAGTCTTCTAAAAATGTCTTCACTAACACATGCCTTTCCAATTTATTTATTTCCTCTATTTTCTTATCAGCTACCGGGAGGTTATATTTAAACCTCACATATGGCATTAGCTCTTTCGAAATATTTAAATTCTTATGGGAACAGGCTTGGTCTGGAAAATGAAAAAATTGTTTGACCAATTCAATAAAGCAGAGCAGCATCTCTGTGATCTAAACTCAGACCTGTGTTATCTGACAGGGAGGATGTTTTTTGTTTGTGTCACCTCGTCAACTCTCCCTCAAACATCACGACATAGCCCCCTGATATCAGTGCAGGTCGTGTCTCCATGATTCCCATTTTTCCCCCTTCACTGCCCTCTGTATCCCTAGGGCAGGAGGTGTCAGCTTGCTCGCTGCCTTTGGTAGATGCTGTAGGCATGACTCTGGTCCTTAAACGTTGCCTCCGAGTCAGCAGTGATCCCACGATTATTGTTTGGGGAAGGAGCACTTTGCATTACTCACTTCACATCAGTGATTCTCAGATGACTCACAGGCAACATGAGCTGGCACAGCTCAGTTGGAGATTTCTGGGGAGCGATAGGGCCCTGCCCTCTCCTGCACACTCCACTCCCATGCCTGGCTACATGGGTTGTGCAGAGCAAGAGCTAAAGACAACCCTGAGCAGTGTAGGTCAGTCAGCAACCCCCAGACAGATGTCTGGGGTCCCATGGGAAAGCTGAACCCACATGGCTATCTTTGATTAGAAGGGGTCTCTGTTTATTGGAAAGGGTCTCTGTTGGTTTTTTAAAGATTTATTAAATAGTCTAGTGAACTTCAAAGTCCAAGAGGAGAAAGCTCTTTGAATGAAGGGGGGAAAAAAGCCCGTGGTAGCAAAAATGATGAAGAGAAACTGAGCATGGGGCACAGAATGCAGGTAGGGGATTCAGACAGCCCAGCATAATGAGAAACAGATGCCTGTCACATGAGTAGCAGCACATGCACCTGCACACCACCCTTGTAGCAAGAAAAACAAATGAAAATCATGGAATAATAGAATTTTTACGGTTGGAAAAGACCTTTAAGTTCAACCATTAACCTGCTACCACCACCACCACATTCACTATTAAACTATGTTCTCAAGTACCATATCCACAGGTTTTTTGAACACATCTAGAGATGGTGACTCCACCACTTCCCTGGGCAGTCTGTTCCAATGCTTTGCAACTCTTTTGGTTGAGAAATTTTTCCTAATATCAAATCTAAACTTCCCCCGCACAATTTGAGGCCATTTCTTCTTGTCCTATCACTTGTTACCTGGGAGAAGAGACCAACCCCCCACCTGGCTTCACTCTCCTTTCAGATGCTTGTAGAGAGTGTTAAGGTCCCCTCTGAGCCTCCTTTTCTCCAAATTAAACAATCCCAGCTCCTTCAGCTGCTTCTCATCAGACTTGTGCTCCAGACCCTTCACCAGCTCTGTTGCCCTTCCCTGGACACACTCCAGCACCTCAATGCCTTTCTTATAGGGAGGGGCCCAGAACTGAACACAATACTCAAAGTGCAGCCTCACCAGTGCTGAGCACAAGGGAATGATCACTGCCCTAGTCCTACTGGCCACACTATTTCTGATACAGGCCAGGATATCAAATGTAAAAGAAGAAACAACAGAAAAAAATGTCTTGCCTCTTTATTCTCTACTCATTCATGAAGATGACATGCAGGCAAGAAGCACCTAGAGATTGCAGCTCCTCTTTTCCTCTGTGAGATCCTGAGCCTGCCTGTAGAGATGCAGACTTGACATAGCTTCTGCTGCCATTGAATTTTACAGCACAGAAACTTGAACTGGCTGGACAACTGACCTGTTGTGTTTTCAGTCGATCAAAACTCTACACCCTTCAAATTACAGGACATAGTTTGCTGGGAAGCACTGGTAGGATCCTGGAGATTGTCCTTGAACTCTTCATCATAGGGAGAACACAATTGCCACTGCCCCTTGGGTACCAAGGACTGCAGAGATGTATGTGATATGGATGGGGAATGATTTGTGATATGGATAGGAAGTGGTTTTTCACACACTGAGATCCCAAGGGAAATCTCCACTCAGTCCTCTCCCTCAGGGCACTGATGATACAGTCCCCTCCTGAGAGTGCCCTGCTATTCCTGTGAGGAATCCTCCCAGCTAGAAACTCCTCGCTGGCAATGGAGCCAGCAGCAGCCGTGTTTGCCAGCTCTGGCAGCCCCTGATGCTGCGGCCGCACATCCAGTTGCACTCATAGCATAGCCCACTCAAAGCTCTCTCCTCATTCACAGCTGTTTGCCATGGTATGGGTATTGTTCTACACTTGCAGGCATTTATTTTGCTTCCCTGGGCTCAAGAGAGCCCAAAGATTGGCATTTTACTCAATACCTTGTTCTGCTACCAGCTAGTCGGGCTCTGACAGACAAGCAGTGGCAACACTTGTGCTGCTGCTGTAACACCCACTCTCACTATTCTTATTGCAGTAAATAACCAGAGACACCATAATTTTTCTGAAGTGGCTTTAAGCTACAGCCTTTTGTCCCAGCAGGTCTTGCCAACTGGCAGCCAGTGGTTCATGGCAGGTTAAGTGCCCTTTAATTTGGCTGTAGATGCCATTGGGTAATGGGAGTTTTGGAGGAGTCCAGAGGCTGAGCACAGCTTGACACAGTTAATGCCATCCAGTACTGGGCAGGCTGGCAAGCCAGACCACAGGCACCCCAAAAGCCCCAGAGCAATGCCAGCTGTCATGCATCCCCACTGCAGCATGTGGGCAGGGGATTTGGCCTCTCCCCAGGGCTGCTGGAGAATGCTACCGGGTACTCTTCTACATTCATTGTTTCCCAACGAATGTAGAGCAGCACCAACCTGCCAAAAGGCTACCTGAAGCTATTTATGAAAGCACTGAGTGAAAGACACATAAGGTTTCTTTAACCAGACCTGTCATAATGAGCAATGGAAACTCTACATGGCAATGAGGGAAGCAAACCCCACCAACATTCTGCTTTCTAGGGATGTGCAGGACCCCCCTGTCTGGAGAGGGCTCTCCTGCACAGTATTCCTCCACAGGTTATGAAGCTCCTCACTAAGGTGGGGGATGCACAAATCAGGCCCCCCATTCTCTGGGCAGGAGTCTCTGAGGGTTTGCTCACTGGTGAGGCACGTGTGAGGTATCTGGAAGCGCTTTAGCCACATATTGCTTTGCAGCAGGTAATGTGGAGCTGATGTGGAGGGATTGCAATGCCTTGGGAGGCTTAGGAGAAAGCCTCCCTCCCATTTCAGTGATGACATCTGGGAGAAATGATGATGTGTGGGTTCTCCATCTGCTCCCCATCAAATGCTGTCAAAACCTCCTTCTGTACATCCCTATTCTTCCACATCCATCCTCCATCACTAACCACTGTCAACCAACCTTTGTCACAAGTGGATTCTTGCTTTCTTTTCTTTTTTTTTTTTTTTTCAGTGTGAAACTGGTGACATCCTTCTGTCTGAAGGGCGAATGATGACTCCCAGCCCTTCTGCCTTCGGCATCCAGGAGAGAGCTGCCCTCCCTGGAAGTGGTGCTCTGCAAACAAACCATGTGTGACAGGGAAAGACCCTGCTGTTTATCGACCCATTCTCTTCCCAGGACGTTGAAGGCACCCTATATTTCAGAAAAATGGTCATTTTTGTCAGCAACTTGGCTTTTCCCAGAACCAACTCTTTTCACTTGCATCCTAACATTCATCAGCAAAGCTCTTGAGATGCAAAATCATCATAAACTGCATCAAGCTTCTTGGAGCCCTGGGCCATCACCTTCCCAGCTCATGCTGCACCAGAGCAGCAGCTTCCACTTTTCTTTCCCCTTCCCCCTTCCTGGGTTTCAGTCTGCCAGCAGTCCTGCACTTGGTTTTCAGAAAACTGGAGACTTTCTCTGGATAGAGGGGAGCGAAAGGCACCTCTGACCTCAGGATGAGGCAGTATTGGTAAGATGTATAAATTGGGGGAGAGAGGAACAGGCAAATTTGCATCAGGTCTGTTATCACTCTGACCACACTCCTGCTGGGAAAGGTGAAATCGGAAGGACCCACAGCCCAGAAGATGCTGTACCACAGGACAGATGGATCCTTGTGTGGGGAGGAGGCATCCAAGAATGGTTGAAGTGGTCTGACATGGCCAGCTAAGGCCATCCAAAAGGCTGACATTTTATTTCATTTTTATATTTATGTGTTATTGCCTGCCTTTATTTTCCTGCTGCTAGTCGAAATCAAACTGCCATTTATTTCCTGCAGAATTAGCCCTCATTAGAGCACTGGAATCACCACAGCAGCAAGTGTCTGGCCAAAGAGGGTTTGCTGAGGGATGCACAAGTCTCCTGGCCAGAAAAAAAGAAAGGAGCATTTGCTTTGTGCCACAGAGATGCCCCTGGCACAGGGAAATCTGGGTGAGCCTGCGCATCTTCCACTTGCACACTCTGCCTTCCTGCAGCTCCTGAGCAGACAGAAAGGCAGCTGCTGCATTTACATTCTTGGTTATTGAGGGAGACAGAGCACCTTTGATCCCAAATCTCCATGGCTGTTGTTTCGCACCTCCTGGTGCTTGCTGCTGGGAGGAGGAAGGACTAAAGCAACTGCTTTCTCCTGATCACTGCACCACATCTCCTCTGGTGCTCAGAAATCACCCCAGACTGTGCTTGGGAAGCGCCTGTCGAATCCCATATCTTCCTGGCCTTTTGGTTAAGACTGCGATGAGGGAATTAAATGAGACAAGGAATCTTCTAAAGCATTTATGTTGCGTTTTGTCCTTCTGTATATTACAAATTGTTACAAATATTACAAATCACGTTTTGTGACAGGAGTTAGCACGTCAGATTGTTTTTCCAAATAATTAAGCATAATACACTCCTTCAACCAGCCCTCTAGTGACTCACTAGCAGGTAAAGCTTTCAACAGGAGGAAAAAAAAATTCTCAGGCACGTTTCCATGGGCTCTGTGCAGCCACCAAACAAACATCAAGTCTAGCCTCTTTGTACTGCTGTCTGGCTGCTGAATCCCACGTCAGACGCAATGAAAGAAGTTTCGTGCAGAGCGAAGTCTGCTTTGCAGAGAAGTGGGGATTTCAGAGATTTTGGATGTCTCCCATTCCTTGCTTTGCCTTGTTGTTCTGAGCCACCAGATCTGCCAAAATGACCTTCAGAAAAGGAAAATCTTCTTCTTCAGGTGAAGCAAAACTTTACAGCTGGGTTTGTGGAGTAATGTGGTGTACCAGGGATGGTACAACAGAGAGCATAAGAAATGGTGAATCTCTTCACCTGTGTCTCTCCCCTCCTGTGACTGGGGGGCCAGGAAGAGGTGAAACCCCAGTCAGTGTCCAGGGGGTCCCAGCTGTGCTGCTGGAGCTGGGAATGGGGCTTGCACGTGGCTGCTTTAGCAAAGCATGACCATGCATAGCAATGGGATGCACACTCCAGCAGCCTGTCTTTTGTTTTCAGAGGGCATGGTCAGGGGGAACCGGGGTTCAAGTTTAATTAAACAGTGCCTCAGAGAGAAAAGACCCACCTGGGAACTTGCTGTCAGATATGATTTCACAGGAGCCCAAGAACATGATCTTTTTTAAAGTATCTTTATTTTTGCATGGCTAATGGGCATGATACTTCACAGAAAAGCAGACTCCTGCTGGGAGGGATTGCAATACAATCTGTTTGCTCTGTCAGGAGTGTTGCAAAGGGGAGTGGCAGAGGCTCAGGCACCCAGAGCAAGGTCACATCCTGCCCTGGGGTCATGAAGCCTTCTGGCCTTTCCATCCCACTCTCCTCTCACAGGGCTGATACCACCATGGGGTGAGGTCAGGGCCATCAAGCCCCAGTCCCTACAGCCATCACATGCCCAGAAACATTCCCTGTTCACCCTGTGTCCCCACTGCCCACCAGAGCCCAGCTGGCTTTGGTAGCACCTCCCAGATGTTGAGTGCTGGATAAAGTGGTCACCAGCTGCAGCAGCTGGACTAGGAAGACCTGCAATTAGAGTGGCAGATTTCCTCAGGAAACCAGAGCAGCAAATTGCTAGGAGGGTGAACAAGCCAAAGCAAATTCTTCTCCTTCATTCAGTAATGGTACACACATACAGAACGACTACGGGGTAAAACCTCTCAAGTTTGAAGGTGTGTGCAAATGGAAGCAGAGGGACTGATGGCTTTGAAAATATGGGCTATGGTATATCTGGTTACAAGATCTCTTGATCAACAGGAAAATCCAGTGCAGGGACTCTAATGTGGGAGGATCAGGAACATGTTGAAAGACTGGAGACTTTGGGGAAAATGCATGATTTAGAAGAAAAAAACCTCCTGTTTAATTCATTTTTTTTTTCTGATGTGGAAAACTGGATCCTTGAAGAAGAATTGTAGAAGAAACATTATTGTAAATTAATTTTGCTTGGAGTGAACAATGAAGTAAGGGTAGAGAGATCTTTAGCATGACATGACTTCTGCCATTCTCAGCTCTTCAAAATACTTTTAATAACTAAAGTACTTCAAATGAAGGTCTTTTATTTCAAAACTGAATGGTAGTAAGCAATTAAAATGCTTACAGACTCTAGGTTTCACTACTGTGGACCTAATTTAATGCTGGTGTTGACTGCAGTGTTGCGTCAGCTGCCTCACAGAGACTACGGAGAGAGAGGACAAATGTTCATTTTTCAGGCCTTTGCTCTATTCTGTTAAGACACTGTTGATATCTTGTTGCCAAGCCATAGGATACAGCCTCCCCTCTTGTTGAAAAGACAGGTAGATTGCTCCTTTTCATTTGCAGCATTTTATTTTAGCTCAAGTTAGAAATACATTAGTGAGCAACACATGCGTAAATACTTCAGTGTATGTGACGCTGTCTCTGATTGTTTGAAAGTAGAAAACTGGAACTCTGCTTCGTAAATGCATCCATCAGCTCCTTTGCTGTACTAACTGCATACAACGTATTTTCACCCTTTAAGAATTAAAACCACATCATTCTGATAAGCAGTATAACTACTGAAATTATTTGCATTTTCCCATATTTGTTGGTTCAGTTCTGGTGTTTTTCTTTAAATATTTTTCTGCTTAAGCCTTCGAGACTTCTAGAAATTTTCCATCTCTAGGCAGAATAAGATTTCCTTGTCAGACCCCGGCATCACATATTGACACATGCCAGCTGTGATGTCTTTAGCACCAGCAGCCCCAAGCCAGCCCTGCTCATGGAGCCAGGTGGGTATTTCATTTAGTTGCCTTCCCTCAGTACCCCCTTGGCCCCCCCCCTCCACCTCATGGCCTCCTCTCACCCCTCCCCACTTCTCCACTAACACCTCCCTCCAACTCGGAAATTTGGGAAGGTGTTTGGTGTCCACTTGGGGTGCTGGCTGACATCCTCTCCCATGAAATCCAGCTGGAAAGCAGGATCCACAGACCTGCTAAGAAATGCCATGTTTCATGGCAGGGTTAAAAGGGGCTCGCTCCCTCCAACCAACTGTACAGCAGGCTTTTTGGATAAAAACTAGTCACCCTGTGGAGCCGTTTTTCAAAATTTTAGTAGAAGAGACTGTATTGCAGTGAATTCCGTGCCTTCCCCAGAAAAGGATTGGAAAGTCATCCTCGTTTCCATGGATACCATGTAATGGGACTGAAAACAAAGCTGAAGCCGTACTTTTTGATATGGCTCCCTGAGCCTCCCCTTGTGTTCTCATCACAGAGAAGAGACAAACAGTCCCTGCAGCATGAGGGGGTCATGCCCATGTCTAACCTCATGGCTGAACAAGACTGGAAACTGCCAAGGCATCTTCTTGTTTTATGGAAACCCAAGGAAAGCTGAGCAGGGCAGGGCTCTTTCTCTCCTCCTTCTTAAATCTAGTTGAGTACATGTTTTATATATCACCTTGACAAACTATTTGATCAAATAGACTTTACTTCATCTATCTGTAAATTTCAGTATTTTCAGGCACATTGAAAGAAACCCCACTTTTATTAAGCTGTGCTCTGCCCTGTTGTTCTGTGCCAGTCTGTTTGCAACTCTCTTTTTTTTTTCCTTCAAGAAGATGCAGAGCATCCAGAAGATGCTCCACCTGCATTGCTGCAACCTTCACTCTGGTGGGTACAGCAAAGAGAGGGTTGGATATTTTATGCTTCAGGGACCTCATGCAGAGTTCATCCCAGAGATATTTCTTGCAGCATTGTAGCAAAACATTTCCCAAACAGGCATGTCTCACTATTTATCAATGTGTCTCTCCTGGAAGCATTTGGAGAACTGTAGAAGTCCAGGTTTCTGTTGTGCCAGCTGCTGGCCAGAGCAGAGCTAAGCCTCCTCTTACCCTGCTTTTAGCACAAACTGGATAACACCACTACATTCCCAGTACTGCTGTGCCCTGCCTGGGTCATCTGTAATGTTATTTGCAAAATAAAATGAGAAAAGAAGGAGTCTATTAATGTTAAAAAAAGAGAGATGTGAATATCAAAGCTAAAAGAGCACCTCAACAGTCCTTGGAAGCATCTGTTTGGCTTGAAGAAGCTTTGTGAGGTGGAAGGAGGACCTGGTGGAGCTTGAGTCCTGGTTTCAGCCAGGGTTTCTGTTCCAGACTTGGCAGCCCACCCTAGGGCTCATCAGTCTCGGTGCTTCAGTCTGAGAATCCCTTGGGAAATGGGAAGCCCATCAAGGACCAGACCCACAACATAACCACCACACTGTTTTATACCAGTGGAGGACCTGGACTTGCAGGAGATGGAAATACTCAGCGAGCAGAAGTGAGCATGAGGGAGAGAAACAGAGAGTTAACTGAATATTCCAGATAGCATCAGTGTAAAGTATAGCTTGACAAGATTTTCTTTCAATATTATCTTCTGCCATTTAGTAATTGTATGTATGCACACTCATGCGTGAAATAAAAAGCGGTGGGATGTGAAGTTTTTGGCATGGACTTCAACAGATGCATGATGTGTGTGGGGAAGAGGCACAAGTCAGCTGTTTGGATCATCCCTCACGAGTGCCAATAAAATCTTTATACCATGCTATTAAGCATTCACAATGCACCATCTGGACTGCAGGAATGCTAATTTTGGAATGTTTTAGACACAGCAGTTTATGATCTCTGGTGCATTAGTTACCTAGTTACCTGGAGGGCAGTGATGCAGGATTCAGAGAGAAATGGTAAAAGGCACAAACAAACTGAACCTGTAACTCAGTGGTTTCCAAGTCCTCCCCATTCCAGACTTGTGCAAAACCCTGAGGTCTCTATTGTGTGCTGGGAAGTTGCAGATTTTCCCAGTCACAATGGATAAGCTCTTCTTTTCCAGCCAAACACTGGAATTCCTTTTTTTGGTATTTTTTTACATCTAGTTGATGTTGGCCAAATTTCCCTGACCAGGAGCAGTGGAGATAAAGGGCAGCAGCTCCCAGACCCCAAATGGCATAGAGAAGGAGGATGAGGAGGACGAGAAGGAAGAAGCCAGCGGGCGGACAGGGTTCTCTATGCAGTCAGTGACTCTTTGGACTGGTTTTGGGCTTGGCAGACTCCAGTGAGTTGCTGGCTGCAGGCCAGGCTGTGGTCAGGGTTATTTATTTCCCCTCTGCCTTGGCAGTTGATCCCAATCACTGTGTGTGCAGCCTGTGCTGCCCCACTCCAGCACTGTGGTTTGTTCTTAGACAAAACTCAAGGCTGGAAGGAGACTTTCCAGACAGGTGAGCAGTCTGTGTAACTCAGATATATTCTTCCAGACTGAAAACAGGCCTTTTCCTGTTGTCCCCCTGAACACAAAGGAGCACTGCCAGGGGCCCCACTACTCAGCTTCCCTCTGGGGCTGCTCAGTCCCATACCTGCAGGCAGGAGCCCTCCAGCCCCTGCTCTGCTTTTGTAATCAGAAAAGCTCCGCTTAACCGGCCTGATTTATCCTTGCCCCAGCCAGGTAGCCTGATGCCTTCATAACATCCTTGTCTGCAGCTGCTTTTAATACCTAAAGGCATTTGGCTGTTCTTTCTGCTGGCTTGGACCCACTGCTACCTTAATGAGACCTGCAATTTTACTGGCACTTCCCCTCCTAGTGATGCCCATTAACACTTGCAGAGCTATAACTGTGCACACACGCACGCTCACATCTTTTGGGGAAAAAAACACCTGAAAATAAGGACTGCACATATAAAATTGCCATGTCTCACATATTAAATGGGTTTACTAACCAGTAACATTTTCAAGAAAAATTTCTTATATTTGAGATTAACAAAGTTTTCTACATATTTTCATAGAACTAGAAGTAGTTGCCAAGCCAAAATATTATGCCTTTCTCTTTTCCTAGCTTCTTTGCAACAGTGTATATTTGCCTTTTTTTACATTTCACACCTGAGGAAGCTCAAATCTGGCTTTAGCTGCAGAAGGCTAAGAATTTTTATCCATTTCTGAGCTGTTGTTTTGTACTGACTTTTCCTTGGAAAGGCTCAGCACTTCCCTTCCACCTCAGAAAGTTTTTTCATTCTATAGGAATAGAAAACACAAGGTTCTTGGCTGCTCTCAGTATCACAGGATGTGTCCTCTTTGGTGCATTATTGTGAGGACACCAGCAAGGTTTTGCTCTCCATTCTGGTGCAGAGGGCAGATACATGAAGGGGAACACTCCATCACTGAGGCAGAGAGTCTGGGATCCGTGGCAGTCCCTTGCATACCCACATAACACAGCTTACCCATGTCCTTTGTTCTAGAAGTGGTATCTGCCATTCCAAAAGCTGGGATGATGCAGTGAGATGAGTCCTTAGAGTATGCACGTGTAGGTAGATACAAAAATAAACTCTCAGGAAAGACGGTAGTCCGAGATATGTAAGGGAAGCAGCAATAAAAGTCAATAAGGTGTCTCTTATGAGATTTTCTCTCATCCTAGAGTTTTGATTAAATAATGGATAAGTCAAAACTACCTGCTCATGAGAAGTAATGTCAGCCTTGATATGTGGATTCCCTTTTGGCCTGCACAGGGACTGATTCCCTTGGCTGGATCCACAGAGTTGGAAGATGTGCAACATCCCATCTCAAGCATGGATAGGCCCATGATCAGGCTGGGGAGAGCTGGGGGAAAGTCCTGTAGTGAGGGGTGGTTGGGAATACCATGACAGATTTCCAGCTCAATTAATCAGAAATATCATTACAGCATCCAGGATTTGCGCAACCACACGAGATTGTGAGATGCTCTTCAAGAAAGGAGGTGCAGCTTTATAATTTTAATGATGACAAAGGTAGCCCCCACTTTCCTTTTCACTAGACCCCCACAGGTCCCCTCAGCTCTCTTCTGCCTGCCCCCAAACACACTCACACCTACACTCACTTCCTACCCAGCACCAGTCACATCCTGGTGGGTGCATTTCTGTGATTGCCAGGTCTGAACAATTTTTATGGGTCTTTCTGGTGCTTCCTCTGCTTTTTTCTTCACCTTAGAAATTGTGGAAGGGGAATCAGAAGCAGGAAACTTTCAATTAGCACTGCTTAAAAAACTATCTAACAAGAATTATCATCTGGAAATGAGATGCTTCCCACACCAGCAGCTGCAGGATACTGGGGAGATAGATGTTTGTATCAGTCTTCTCAATGGCAAATTATGCCTATCTTTGGCTGGTGTGGGGTGAGGGGAAGGATCTCCCCTGCTCAGAGACTTATTGGAGCCTGTGGCCACGGGATGCCCCACAGGCTCTAAGCCCCCAAACCTGACAACTGCAAAAAAACACCCAGCAGATGATAACCACAGCAGAAAAAGAAGGGAGACATCACACAGAAGGTTTGTCTAAAAGGGAGGCTACAAGGGAGTGTCAAACCAACAACCAGCCTTGGTGTGTTCTCTCCTGCACTGGTACTGGCACTGGCACTGGCAAAAGATGGGAAAAAAAGTCTCTTTCTCACTGTTTCAAGAAGTCTACTGTTAGTTATTTTGTGTTGGTATGGGGGGAAGCAAATGACCTTCAGGATCAAGTCAATGGCTTGGGAAATGCTGGAGCAGCAGCTGATCAAGGCTGCAAAATTCAGAAAACTGAGGCATTGAGACAGGTCAAAATTTTCAGTACACAAAGTACTTTCTCCCTTTGTGGTTGGTTTTGTTTTGTTTTGTTTTGTTTTTTCCTTCAATATGTAAATTCTGCCTAAGGAATGTGGAAGGTCTAGGGCAGAGCATTAGCACATTGTCAACCTAAACACACAATAAAACCTGCCACAGTAAAGCCAGAATAACCATTTATGGAGTGAGGCTGTGCTGGAAAAAATGTTGTTTACAGCTTAGCATCTCCTCTGTCTGAAAATCACCTAAAGAAAGGATGAACAGAGAGAGGATTCATTAGGTGATTTAGTGTTTAAATAAGAGTGTGAAGTGGGTATTTGTCTCCACTCCAGAGGATTCAGGATTTGATTCCTCCAATTCCCTGCAGCTACTCTTAGGGGATGAGCACATAGGCCTATGCCCTGGGTGTCCCCTGAAATGGGTGCTAGCAGATGGGAATAAACCCACAGGAATAGGATGCTGTCACCCTTCTAAGAGTAGTGGAGAAGGGGAAAGGGAAACCCACATTTTCAATTATTTATTTCATCAGGTCTGTTTTAATAGTGACAGATAAGGGATGTGAGTCCATTCTATCAATTGTTTTAGGAAGAGCAGGCACTGCTGAAGGAGCAGATCCCATTTTCATATCTATTTCCAGCCCTTTGTAAATCCACGGACTCCTGGTCTGGAGTAGGGTGGTGGCAGAGTTGTACCTGTGCAGATGTACAGCTCCAGTATGGAGATTCTAACCAGGATTTTACATGGATAAAAAACCTTTGATACAGTCCTGCCCAATATCCTTCTCTCTAAATTGGAGAGAGATGGATTCAATGGGTGGACTGTTACATGGATAAGAAATTTGGTTGTGCACATCCAGCGGGTGGTGCACAATGGCTCAGGGTCCTAATGGACATTAGTGGCAAGCTGTGTCTCTCAGGAGTCTGTGTTATTTCATATTTTCCTTAATGATGTAGACAAAGGCATCAAGTGCACCCTTAGCAAATTTGCAGATGACACTGAGCTGAGTGGTGCAGTTGTCGCACCTGAAGGATGGGATGCCATCCAGAGGGACCCAGACAAATCTGAGAATTGAGCCGATAGGAATCTCATGAGTTTTAACAAGACCAAGTGCAAGGTGCTATTCCTGGGTCAGGGCAACCCCCAGTATCAATAGAGGCTGAGGGATGAACGGATCGAGAGCAGCCCTGACAAGAAGAACTTGGGGGTGCTGGTGGATGAGAGGCTGGACATGATCCTGCAATGTGCACTCACAGCCCAGAAAGCCAAACATGTCCTGGGCTGCATCCAAAGCAGTGGGGGCAGCAGGTCAAGGGAGGTGATTCTGCCCCTCTGCTCTACTCTCATAAGACCCCCACCTGGAGTTCTGCATCCAGCCCTGAGTCCTCAGCACAGGAAAGACATTCATCTATTGGAGTGAGTCCAGAGGAGGTCACCAGAATGACCAGAGGGATAGAGGACCTCTCCTGTGAGGAAAGGCTGAGAGAAATGCGTTTGTTCAGCCTGGAGAAGAGAAGACTTGAGAGTGACCTAACTGCAGCCTTCCAGTACCTTTTCTACAAGAAAGATGGAGAGGGACTTTTTACAAGGGCATGTAGCGATAGGACAAGGGGGAATGGCTTCACCCTGACGGACAGTAGGTGTAGGTTAGAAATAAGGAAGAAATTCTTCACTGAGAGGATGGTGAGGCACTGGAATAGGTTGCCCTGAGAAATTGTGGATGTCCCATTCCTGGAAATGTTCAAGACCAGACTGTCTGGGACTTTGAGCAACCTGGTTTTCTGGAAGGTGTCCCTGCCCATGGCAGGGGGGATGGAACTAGATGATCTTTAAGCTCCCTTCCAACCCCAACCATTCTATGATTCTATGATGCTATGATTACATGGTTTTTATAGGTGGCAGTCTGAGTCATCTCTAATTTAACCCCTTCAAAATTATGAGCTACATCAATAGCCAAAGGAATCATGTCATGTTTATTTCAACTAGTTGAATGAAATTGGTACCTTCTTCCAATTACTAAAACTAATGATACCCAGAAGAAATAAGGGCTATTGGAAAAGGCATGGAGGGCCATGCCACCCAGCAACGTGGCAGTGCCCCTAAGTGTTCAGCCATGCTGAACCCGATTTTCACCAGTTCAGCCACTTCACAGCAGCCTGCACAATATAAAATGAGATATGGTTGCTCTGATTAGTGTATTCTTTTCCCTACTTTTAGACTTGAAAACAGTCACTTGATAAATCTGGCCTGGGATTTATCTGCTTTCCTATTTATTGTGCAGCCTGCTGTGTCACTTCCTTTCCATATTGTGGTGGCTGGAATCTATTATTTCAAAAGTGTTTTTCCTTGAAGTGTTATTTTTAATGACACAGGCATGAGCAAGAGCAAGTGTGGTCTTGAGAGCTTTCAGACATAGTGTCCACTCTAATATACATCACAGCTGCTGAAATGCCACCTTCCAATTTGGAAACATTATGGACACTCAAGCAATTTCACCTAAGAAATGCAGTAAGGTTGTTATGGAGAGAGTACAGCCTGCATCTATCTACCATTGCCTATTCCCTGTATCCGGTGCTGCCAGACAACGAGTCCATTTTCTCCATCCTATTAGTTCCTGTCACACATGTGGCATGGTGAAAGACTGCCGTTTGCCACAGGAGACAGCAGCAAATAGACATGGCACTTCATCCACCATCATTTTCCATGCACCCTGCTGCTCTCCTTGTCCTCCCTTTATACCTCCAGCACCAGGGTGGAGGATGCCCACAGTCGGTAGCACCAGGGGAGAGTTGTCCTGGGAACCTCCTGGCACCATTTTTTACAAAGATCAGTACCAACATCAAAACCTGCCCAGCTTTTCCTCATCTTCCTCAGAAGAGAGCAGGGTTAGTCACATAAGCTTGTTCTGACAATCTGCAGAAGGACAATACTAGCACCATATACATGGAGAAACATGTATATGGGAAAGTATCAGCATAATAATGGAAGGTTTTTGAGCTGCCTCACAGAATTCTTCAGGAGGGATTTTTAGGTTTTGCTAATTTCTAAAGACTTTCTTACAGCATATATCAGCAGTGTGTTTTGCTGGATTAGTATGCCGCTATGTAGCAAAAATAACATGAAGCAATTCAACACAACCTGCACAGGACTGAGTGCAGAACTGGTCATGATCCAAACTGGGACAGTACGGTTGTGCTGGAGCCACTTGGGTGAGGCAAGGACATGCTCAGGGCAGCACAGGTCAGGAACTGGTTAAACAACACGTGGGAGGAGATGACCTGAAGTCTGGAGGTTATGGACTGGTTCCCTGCCCTCGAACATGGGCAGGAGCACTTCCAGAAGAAGACCTTTAATGAGGTAGGAGATGGGAGCAGACCCAGGTCTCCCTCTACTTTTGCTGTTGAGAGGTTAGGTAGGCAGCAAAAGAAGGAAGAGATTCAGTTAGTTAATTCCGAAAACTTAATTAACACCGTGGCTTCTTGTGAGCTTTTTGGGAGCACCAAAGCATCCACATGCTCCCTGTCATGCCACTGCCCTTCCTTGGCAAGATGGCCTTTGCTGGCAACAGCAGACTTCGTGTCCATCAATGGGTTTGTCCTCCATGATGCTTCTTGAGCCCAGAAAAGTGTTTGCTGTTGTGGGCTTCAGGAGAGGATCTCCCAGATTATGAATGCTGCACTGAGCTGGAGGCACAAGCCTTCCCCATCCAGTGAGAACCCACAGCATCACCTCTCCTATGAATGAGAGGCTTTCAAAAGCACTGGCCACATCTGATTGCAAAGATCAGCCTGAGAGCAGGCCTGGAGAGGGTGATTTATGAAACCCCCACAGGGACAGAGAGTATTTGGGAACCAGAAATACTAAAAAGCCATTATCTACAAACCTAATGCCTTTACTTAAGAGGCAGTTTCCCTTCTTGCAATGCTATTAGCTTCCAGGTAACGCTGGGAGGATGAAATCCCTGTTCATGTGGGGTTATTAATCAGAATACCCAAATAAGCATGAGAAAGCACACAAAGCATGAGAAAAAATAACCCCTTTCACACACACATCCCTGCTTTCTCCTAGGAGGAGTAAATGCCACCTGGAATCAGAGGCCAGATTTGGTAGTTGTAATTAGAATCTTTTCTTCATGAGTAAACTAATTTTTTTCTGCTTCTGTTTTTGTCTCTAATGGTATCTTTACATTAAAGCAGACATTGCCTTTGCTAGCTTTTTGCTGTCAAGAGAAAAGATGTGACATATAGGAACACCCCAGAACTTGCAGATTTGGTGGGGAGAGGTAATATTTGAGTTAAAATTAATATGGATGTGTATGTAACTAAAAGCAGCAGCCTGCACTGTGGCAGCTGTTAGTGGAGGATTTTGAACCATGACTGTTCTCCCTACAGCATCCATCTTTTCAGCCTTTGGTGTCCTGAGTGAGTTCACCACCACTGAAATTGCCTTAGGACACCCAACCCCAACACAATGTAGGCAGCCAGAGGAAAGGCTGGTCTCATTCAAAAGATCCAAATGTCTTTATCTGGGGTTTCTGCAAGTGATTTTCTGTGTCTATTCACGTGTCCTGCACACTCTGCAGTTCGCCCTGGGGAAGTGTTTGCAGTGGTGAGATGCCCAGGCTCAGTCCTGCACCATCCCTGCCCCAGGCATGGTGATCCACCACAGGTTGTGCTGCATGTGGTCTTGCTCAGAAGGATTTCTTCTGGTCCCAGGCAACAAATCCCAAAGTGCAATTAAACCCTGTGAGATGAAAAAACTCTGGTTGCAGGAAGATAGATAATTCACTAACCAATGTGGTGGTGGTTTTACATTAATAAGTAATAGCAATTAGCTAGTGGACCATATTAGCTAGTAAAAGTTTTCTACTTTAATGAAGTAATATTGATGTTTTAATAGGTAGAAAGCCCCACTTACCCAGGGAAGCTGCAGAGGGAGGCTCCAGCTCCTTCCTTTCCCTCATCTCAGAAGTTGTTTCTGCCTGAGCTCAGTGGGAAGACATCACAATGCCACAAAAGCATAAATACTGCTGAGGTTGCTTCCAAGAACTTGCACATGCTTCTGGATATCCTGCAGCTCTGTAATCTACTGAAAGACTGAGTGGGACTGTACATACAGGGGCAAGGGAATCCCCAAACCTCACCTGTATAATTTTCCACATAATTGGAAAAGTGTGAGGAAACTACAAGCTGGCATCATCTGAAACCAGCAGTCCTGCCTAGAAAGCTGGATTTGACACATAGCCTTGGCAAAGCACTTGCAACCACTGTTTGGCATCATCACAAGCAGTGTTGAACATTTCTAAGGGATGTGTGACCAAAATTAAAAAAGGAAGGAGTTTTCCACAGCACATTAGCTGGGATGGACAAAACCCCAAGTAGCCCAGTTGCCCACACAGCTCTTGGTTCGTGCTCATGGCTGCGCCAGCGGCACCCAATGGAAAAGTGTGACACCAACCTCATCATCTGAGCCTACATAAACTACTAATAAAGTAAAATAAATTTTAAATGGTTATCCAGACTTTATTTTCTAAGAGGAAAAATACTCCTTTTCAGGTTAAAGAGCTTGCAAAATAAAATTAATTAAGGCACCCCTTTTCCATGAGGCTCTGAGGATAAATATAAGGATCTCAATTCATGTTTTAATAATCACTATTTAGTGACCACTTGGAGTAAAAGGCTAACTGCAAATCATCCTAATTGCAGCTGAGGTATGAGGCTGAATGATCTGGTTACTTTGACTTGCACTATTTCTTGGGAGAGCAGTAAATACTAACACAAAACCATGATGGCTTAGTTCCAGTCTATGCCTCAGACCAGACCACTAATTTTTACATCTACATTTATAAAGATTGTATCCCTTAAATCGAATGTCTAAAAATAAAGAGAAGACTAATGAAAAATTTAATAAACCCAAGACTTTTAGTGGAAATTACTTAATTGAATGCTGAAATGTGTTACTGGTGTTTCACCCACTGCTCGAAGAAGCTAAGAAGGGTAAGCAGGAAAGAGTGGCTTCTTCTCCAGCTGACCACCACAGTGTAACCGGGGTTTGCCAATGACAGACCTCCCTTACACAGACAAGCATTTGTAATCCATATAATGCACAATGGCAAAGAAAAATCGCACTGCTCCTCAACAGGTTGAGATTTACCTTCCCCTTTTAATACAGCATGTTGGCCCACAGGTACCACAGCACTCCTGCAGTCATGTAGGGCAGGAGGACGAGCAGGGCCTTCTGAGGATAAATATTATTAAAAATGCATCTGACCTGAAATTTCTGCATCCCAAATCGAATCCAAACTTGCCAAAAGTTCAAGGATGCTCAGATCTGAGGTTCTGGTTCAGGCAAGTCTCTGGAGACCTGAGAAACCCGTTTACACTGCAAAGAGAAAAACAGGAAGCAGAGAGCATGTCACCCCCCAGGGCCTTTCCTCCAGCTGAGCTGGCTGGTCTGGGAAAGGTTATTTCAGTTGCAGGCACAAACAGTAGGAACTTTCCTCTGCTCTTTACAAAGTTACAGCTTTATCTGTGGAGTACTAACCCCGTGACAGGAGGCAATGCCTTCCATCAGTCTGTCTCCGAGCCCAACTGATGGAAACCAAGGGAATGGATCAATGTCTCGGGCTTGACACTCAAAGGTAGCTTACTTGGAGCATCTTTTCTGCACTGAAATTATCACCTGGGCTAAAAAAAAACTGAGTGGTTTTTTCAAAGCAGAACTGAATCTTGGTTTGCCCCCCTGGCTTCTGTGTCTTGGCTTCCAGGTGGCTTACATGTTCAGGTCATTGGGGTTTATCAGCAGGAAAACTCACAAACTGAGTGCTTCTCCAAAGTGAATTTGTAAAATCCATACATTTGTCAAAATTGCTTCTGAAGTCTAGAAACCACAGCACACAACTTGGGGAGCTAACCAGCAAAGCTGTAATTGCAAACTCTCACATCAGGCAGCTGAGTCATGAGATGAAGTAGGAGAATTGGGGATAAACAGCAAGAAAATCCACATTCTTGGCTTGGAGAGACACAGAGCATTTCTAGTTCCTTCCCTGGCTGCTGTCAAGGCTTTGCAATAATTACCATGAATAATCTATGCACTTCGTGTACACTACTCACGTAGAGTAGTTTTAATGTAGACAGGGTTTAAGGGATTTTGAGAAGAACTGCTCAGAGCAGTTTCAAACAATTGCAAGGTATTAATGTCACATTTGCAAGTCCTGGTGTTTCCCTGATTTTAGCAGAATAACATTTTCTGCTTATTAAGGGTTTATCTTCTTGCTCTAGACGTAAAAATACCAAGAACAGATGTTAAATTGCAGGTAAATATGCTGCTGTGCTGGGGAATGGCCTTGTATCAGTTGTAACTGAGTCAAATACTCTGGAAAGCCAGGAGGATAAAAATTTGTCATTCATTCAATCTACTTAACAAGGGTTGGTGAATACAATTAGGGAAAATCAGAGCTCATCCATGGGCAATATCCTGTCCAGAAGAGAAGTGAGTGCATGCTGAACACATTTTATAATTACTAATTCAACCAACTCTAATTACAGAATTGTTCACACCACGATGCTGTGCTTTTATTCTTTCTCCGCTTTTAAGATATCATGAAGACTGTTTAGTTCTTCTCCCACTTTCTCAGATAATATGCCAGGTATCGCTCTTAATAACACATCTGCTAAATTTCCAGTGTAACCATCTCCATGTATGCAGAGCCCTGTCTTATGGTTTCTCAGTACCAGGATTACACGTTTCCAAGAACCTTTTTTCAAATGTGCAATTTGAAACAATGGTTTTAGCCATTATTCTCTGGGTCTGAGCTAGTTGGCAGCCTCTGCTCTCCTGACAAGCAGGGAGGCAACCTACTCAAAGAAAATTAAAACCTCTGTAGGGAAAGAAAATTAAATCCTCTTTAAGAAACTTCAGAGAGAGCTTAGTGGATAACAGAAAGGCTGTGGATGTGGTTTACATGGACTTTATTAAAGCTTTTGACACTCTTTCCCACAGCATCCTTCTGGAGAAAGTGGCTGCTCATGGCTTGGACTGATGTACTCTTTACTAGGCAAAAAACTGGCTGGATGGCTGGGCTCAAAGAGTGGTGGTGAATGGAATCATATCCAGCTGGTGGCTGATCACTAGTGGTATTCCCCAGGACTCAGTGTTGGGGCCAGTCCTGTTTAAGATCTTTATGAATGATCTGGACAAGGGGATCGAGTGCATCCTCATCAGCTCACAGATTACACCGAGCTGGGTGGGAGTGTTGATCTGCTGGAGGGGAGGAAGGCTCTGCAGAGGAATCTGGACAGGCTGGATATATGGGCCAAGGTCAACTGTATGACATTCAACAAGGCCAAGTGCCAGGTCCTGTCCTTGGGTCACAACAACCCCAGGCAGTGCTGCAGGCGTGGGGCAGAGTGGTTGGAAAGCGGCCCAGCAGGAAAGGACCTGAGGTTGTGGCACACAGCTGAGGGTAAGTGTGAGAGCTGTGGGATGCAGCCCCTGCTCCAGCCCCACCCCAGCCCTTGCACAGACCATATTTACCATCCATAGCCCTTGCAAGGCTCAGCACCAGGCAGCACCATGGGCAAGGGGCTCCTCTGTGTAGCTGGACTTTGATATCTTTTCTAACCTAAGTGTTTCTGTCATTCTGTGAGGGGTTTCCCAGCTGTATTGGGTCTGGTTGAGCTGGAGTTCATTTCCCCACAGTAGCCCTCACAGTGCTGTGCTTTGCATTGGTAGCCAGAAGGGTGTTGATAATACACAGGTGTTTTGGCTACTGCTGAGCACAGCATCAGTGCTGTAACGTTCCTTCCTCAGTCGAGGGCAGGATCCTGGGAGGTGACCCAAGTAGGCCAGCTGACCCCCACTGACCAAGGATATTCCACACCATATGACATCAGGTCCCATGTAAAAGCTAAGGCGAGGAGTAGGAAGGGGGGCATTCATTGTCTCATTCCTTCTAAGGGACCACTGTGTGTGCTGAAGCCCTGCTGCTCGGGAGTGTCCGGCCATCACTGCTGACGGGAAGTAGAGAATAAACCGTGTTACCTTTTGCTTCACTTTTGCACACGCAAGCTTTCACCTGGTTTCTGCTTTAATAAACTCCCTTATCCCTACCCACACATTGGTTTTGCACCTTACTCTCTCCTGTGTCTGGCTGGGAAGTGGAGTGATGGAGCAGCTGGGTGGGCACTTAGAGTCCAGCCAAGGTCAACCCACCACACAAGGGTAAACCCAGAGTAACTTTGGGTGGTGATTCAGTAAGCAGAGAATAAACTCCCATTTCTGTCTTCACTAGCACAGCTATGCTCCATCAGTGTAATCAGGGGTTATAGCCCCTCCAAAATGTTTTCTGTTGATGACTTGGCTTTATGGCATGAAGCAGAGAGTGCCTCTCTCTGATGCTCACCTGAAAACTGTGAGAGCTGTCTGGATTAAATACAGCAATAAATCACAGTGCAACAATCCAAACCAGCAAGTTTAGAGAACTTTGGCTAGTGGTCTTTGAGACACAGTTTCACAGCACCTTCTTCCTTTTTCAGTATGAAAGACCTGTTCTGTCTTCTGCTGGCAACACTTAGGTCTGTGATGCAGCTGGACTATGAAAGTCAAAGGAAGGTGTTTATCACAATTGAGATGAGTGATGGGCAGCACCAGAGCAGAGCTCAGCCTGCTCTGACCACATCAGCTCCACCATGAGTGTGCCCACACACTCCCATTCCTCAGGCAAGGGGTGGCATCATGAGGCACGAGTGCAAAGCAAGCAGTGCAGCCACCTCCTGGAGAACATAGATCCCAAAGAGTTGTCTTGTGTTCCCCACAAAAATGAGCCTTGCTATGATTCTCAGTTGATTCATATGAAAGAAGTTTGCATCAGCTTCCTCATTGTGGGTATTCTCTCCCTTTTTATATTTCAGGGTATCAAAATTAGGAAAAGCATGTAGAACTGATTGTCACAGGGACTACCTCAACAGATCACAGCTGTCAATGAGGTGTTAAGGCAGGCTAACCCAGATCAGGGCATCTCCTCTGCAAACCATCCTACCCCAGATTTTTTGTCTTAGAAAGTGGCCTCACACCTTTTAGGCTTATTTGCCAGGAATTCCTGAGGAAGGGTTGTGCTGCTGTGACATGCCTGGAAAATCCCACATTTGCCCAGGCTATAAGTGATTTTACAGTAAGCTTAACAACTCTTTGGGGGAGAAGCAGCACAGCAGGGTCTTTTCTTGACCTTCCTGTTCTGCACCTTAAGGATTTCTGATTGTGGAACAGACTTGGGTTTTTTTATTTTATGGTGGTTTTAATCTGCAAATCTCTTTCATAGAATAATAGAATATCTTGAGTTGGAAGGGACCTATAAGGAGTATTGAGTTCAGCTCCTGGCTCTGCACAGGACAGCCCCAAGAATCACACCGTGTGCCTGAGAACATTGTCCAAACACTTCTTGAACTCTGTCAGGCTTGGTGCTGTGACCACTGCCCTGGGGGACCTGTTCCAGCGTCCAACCACCCTCTGGGTGAAACATCTCTTCCTGATATCTAACCTAAGCCTCCCTGGCAGAACTTCATGCTGCTCCCTCAAGTCCTGTGATGAGGTGTCCCCTCAATTTTCTCTTCTCCAGGGCTGAGCAGACCAAGTGACCTCAGCCACTCCTCATATGGCTTCCCCTCAAGGCACCACCATCGTTTGCTCTCCTTTGGACACTCTCTAATAACGTAATACATTTCTCATATTGCAGTGCCCAAAACTGCACACAATATTCAAGGTGAGGCTTCACCAGTACAGAGCAGAGCAGGACAATCCCCTCCCTCAGTCGGCTGGTGACGCTTTGCCTGATGCCCTCCAGGACAAGGTTGGCCCTCCTGGCTGCCAGGGCACTGCTGACTCATATTCAACTTGCCATCAACTGAGACCCCCAGGTCCTTTTCCATGGCACTGCTTTCCACCATCTCATTCCCTGGTCTATACACACAGCCAGCATTGCCCCAGGTGCAGAATCCAGCACTTGCCCTTTCATATGGTTGGTGATTATCCAGCCTTTTAATTTGTCAAGGCCTCTCTGAACGGCCGCTGTGCTTTAGAGGGAATCAAGAGTGCCTCCCAGTTCAGTATTAGTAGAATAACAACTCAGAAAAAAATTCCCTGTACAGGCTCTCAGACTGGCTTCCTAGGCTAGCTTTTACTATCACCTCATAGATACATTCTTTCTAATTTTTCCTCATTGCACTTTAATAGTTTTTGGCCAATTGGATTTAACCTCACAGTAAATGCCAAGAGCCGTGTATGATGTCCTCAGTCTCAGCAGATTACCTTGATTTTCACCACAGGAAGATCTGTCTGTGATTGTTGCAGTCCCTGTTTTCTGACTGAGAAGTGATTTCTCCCTACCTATGCACTCTGACCTATAATGTCCAGGTCCCGAGAGCTAATGGGTGGAGGCTACCTTAGTATCCACAGATGTCCGGATAATTTTGCATTAAGATCCCAATTCATGTCCTTAAAAATGTAATATGTAAAATTGATGGAATGTCACAGGTTTAATTTAGTATAAACCTACTGAAATCAATGAGGTTATTTGGATTCACAGCATGAGGGCTGACTCCATCCATGCTTGGATTACCAAACTTCCCAGTTCAAGCAATTGTGCTTCTTTGATTTTACTGTCTTAGAGCCAAACTTATTTAATATATTAAGAAATTACCTTGGCATGAAATGCAGGAGTGAGCTAATGACAAGCTATGAGGAGTCAGTGCCTACGACAGCCCAAAGTAGACAAGGCTCTGGGTATGACTGGGGGGAAAGCTTGGCCAGTGCAAGGAAAATAAGTTTGATTTAACCTCGTGAACTGAGGGGAGAGTAGGGATGGCAGTGATCTCAATTAGTGCAGCAAACACTAGGGATAAGGATGGTGAGTAAGTTGGGGATGGCACGACTGGTGACAGCAGTTGCACTGCAAGAGCAAATGGGCTGCTCTGCTCAGGAATGGCTTCAGACTGAAAAGGAAATGGTGATTCCAGCCTGCTAGAGCAGACAGGATCTGGAAAGGCTCTTGGGGAAAGCAGAGCAGTGAAAAATGCCTGCAAGTTTGAAGATAGCATTGACTTTCACTATGAGAGGGTGGAAGGTAGATGGTGAGTAGCAGTGAGGTCCCTGCCCATCCTCTGCATGTCACATGTCCCCTTGCACCCTCCAACAGGGTCTACTCTGCCCGGGTTACTCCCTGGGAGGATGATGGAGCGAGGCTGGCACGGTCAGCAAGCCAGCCAGGTCCCTGCAGCCCAGCAGATGCGTGAGGGTTGTAGGTGTCTTGCAGGTGAGACAGACACTGCTTTCTCTTGTCTGAAGATCTTCTCCTTCCTTCCTCTCTCCCTTCCTGAGACAGACAAAAGTGGGTAAAATGCCAGGGCTTGTTTTCTGCAGGGGGGAACCATTTCTATCTCACTTCTGCTCCCAGGCTCCTGTGTAAGTGGCAGTCGTGGGTATTACTGGACTTCATTTCATATAGGGTAATTTACCTGCCAACTTTTTAATGTGAAGATCTTGTTATCCTGTTCTTTTCAAAGCTTTTAAAGGGATCTTTTTCTCTACTTAACAACCACACCAAATAGTTAAGATTTTGCTTTAAGCATGCTAGGCGTTAATCGTTCAGGATAATATTTTTGTTATGCCCAGCACAATTTACACAGTCACAGAGGATGAAGAAGCCTTTCAGCAGTAATGGCACTGTAGGAACACTAAAGAACAGATGCTTGTTACCAGCATTATCCAAAGAGTGACACAGTCCAGAATACCCTGATTTTCATATAATCAACCCAAACAGAAGAGAGTGATAAGTGAGACCTACAAGGATATAAACATTAGTGCAGGTTGATCAACCTGCCTTCAAAATATGTAAGGAAACAGAAATTAATCCTTGGATATAAATTCCTTCCTTGGGGTCACTTTGAATTGTCTCTGGACCCAGAGAAGTCTGTGGCCAGGGTATTTTTCAAAGGCCTAGTTGACATGGACTCCAAAAATACAAACACAGATATGGTGGCATTCCGTGCAGATGAGAAACCTGCTTGATTAATAAAGAGGAGAAGAAACTTGCAGATGAAACCCATCATCTTCCTCATGTGGATGATGCTGTTGGGTCATTGGTGTGTGCCTGTTCTCTGAGTTGTTATTTTTGGACACAGCTGCCCTTCTCCCCTGGAACTGACTCACCTCTGCAGGAAAGCCTCATGCAGTTGTCTGCATTTTCCTTCCATGGCTCCTGATTTCCTTCTAGGGGCTTGCATCAAACCTCTCACACAAATAGTTTTAGAGCATGACAACTGTGACTGTTTTCACAGGGAGAGACCTGAGCCAAAGAAAACAATAAATGCTTGAACTCTATCCCGTTAATTAGATCTCAAAGCATGATTATACTGAGTCTTGTAAAACCCATCAAGTAATTCCTCTTATCCTCACTTTGTGAGGATGTCCTCAATTTTGGAAGGTTGTGCATAGAAAATTCAAATTATTTTCACCAAATTCATGTTGCGTGGCAGGCTCAGGAATAGATTTTAGATCTAGATATTTGTAGGCAGCCCAAGCTGGAAGAGATGAGTTTTCAGTCAACATCAGCTTAGAAGCTGGTCTGAGATGTCCCTTCTCAGTGCTGTTTTATTTAGATTGTAACAGCAGAAAGTAGGGCAGGAACCCTCTGAGCATGGAGGAGACACAAACCTTTGTCTCAGCAGCACCATAGTTACTCTCTCTACAATAAACAGCTGTTCTTTCATGAAAGAACATGAAACCCAGTGATTCAGGAAGCAAGCAGGCACCATGTTGCACAGCTTGGTGGGACCAGGCATCCCTAAAACAGCACCCTTTCAGAAGCTTCAAAGACCTTTTGCAAGATCCTTGTGGAGAATCTTCCCTTCAATTTCCCACATAAATTTGTCTTAAAAACAACAGGCTAAAGGGGGGGGGGGGGAAGGCAAGAATCTTAGTAATCACTGTGAGTCTTACAAAAACAAGGGGAGGGTGAAAGTGTCTTATTAGAGCTCTGCAGTGTGGGGGACCTGCAGGTGCCCAGGAGTGTGTGTGTGTGTGTGTGTGTGTGTGTGTGTGTGTGTGTGTGTGTGGTGGCAAAACTGCCTGGGAATGAGAGATGTGGTCATGCCTTGTTCTGGATTTTTTGTTTATTTAGGGTTTTTTTTTGTCTCTGCCTTCTACTTAGGTATCCCCCCAACTGATTTATGAGCATCTTGTATCTTGCAAAAGTTTACAGTGAACTGCCTTTTGATAAATGTTTCATTTTAGCAGATCCATCTCTCCCATCCCCAGGCACGCTGTAGCATCCAAGAGGAAGACCAAATGCTCATCATCCTTCCTCCCTGATCTGCACAACCAGGTCTTAGCCTGCTGTGACCATAAAAGCCTTCTCTCTTTGATCAGAAACCATAAAATCAATGAAAACTGCAATTTCCTGGCTAAAATTCCAATCCAAAATCTGCATGGAGACGAAGCCTTGAAGGGTCATCATATGCTCAGGGCTGATCACGTTTTTCTGCCCACTCTTTCTCATCTAAAGATTCTAATGGCTTAAACATGTAAGTGTTTGGACCAGTCACATTTTGCAGCTATGTTTTAGAATAAATAGGAAGTGAGAAGACTTGAGCAGCAGCAAGGTTGCCATGGCAATTATTTGTTGAAGAATAGAAATTGCAACAATAAAACGTTGAAGAACATGTCACCTTTTGCATCAGGCCCGTCTGGACTACAGAGAGGACAGGCTGCATCAAGGAGAGAACACCCTTGGCCTCCCTGATGCTCCTCAGCAGAGACTTGGGGAACCTCCTGGGGGCACGGCCGAGGCAGTGAGCCCCTTGGTTCAGTATGAAGTTTTGTTGAGTGACACACACCCGAACTTTGCAGACACATTAAATCACACATGAGTCATCAAGTGATCCCACCATTATATCAGTGCAAGTACTTACTTATAAATCACAGATGAATCATAAGGCATTAGTTTGCCTCTTTAAACCATGGAGTATCAATCATATGTTTTGTCTCAGATTGCAGCCTGCAATCACTTTGAAAACAAGCTTATCTCTGCTGCAGGAAGGTTATCTGCAGGGTGCTCTTGTGCTACTCAGATGAACATTGATGGACCACTACCCAGACAAGTAGATAAATGGAAAATAAATCCACATGCAATTACTTTAACTTACATAAGAATATCTCTGAGAACCAAACACCAGATATATCAGCACAGTGGTACTTGTACACTGTTATCTGAGCAATGCAATGATAAATAGATAGCATTTCTAGGGAGTTTTTCCTTGTGGCTTTACATTTGATGTTTTATATATTTCCTTTGGTTACCCCTGGCACCAGGCTTTAATGGTTGACTTCATTATTATTCTCATCTTACAAAGGAAGGGACAAGGACAGAATGTAAATGGGAGCCAAGGTGAGATAGACATAGCAGAGCTCGAAATAGATCTTGTTTCCAGGCTCCATTGACACAGACCTTGCCTAACAGTATAAACTCATGGTCGTTTTGCTGCCACTACAGCAGATGCTGCTGGCATCTCCTAGATGTGAGGGTCACACCGTGTCTGAGCACCAGCATTTCAGTGACAACATTCAGAGACACCCTTGGGGCGTTTATGTTCACATGTCAACGTCACTGGCCCAGGAAGTAATGTTTGCACAAATAGTTTAAAAACGCTGTCTGGAAAATCTTAACCACCCTAGGACACCCCTCTCTAAATACAACAGTAAAGTGGCCCTTATGCCTTAGAAAAGGGAGGCAGAGCAGTATCTCACCAGTCACCAGACCAGCAGCTGGCTGCACTGGGCAGCAAAGAGCACTTGCACAATGGCCCCACCCTTCTCACCCACAGGAGGACAACTCAGACTAAAATGGTGCTTCTAGAGGAAGGATTTAAAAGGTGACTTCATGACCGTGTCTGTACTAGACTACACTGAAACACAAATGCTTAAGCTGTACTCACAAAATATACACAGATCAAAGCATGTTCAAATCAGGTTCTGATTACCTTTTTGGGCACAGTTGGCCCGAAATGATCTTTTATCTTGAAATATCTGCCAGCATTTTGCCAAGCAGAGCCAATCCTGTCTTGGAGCAGGAAGGTGGACCAGAAAACATTCCAAGATCTCTTCAAGCTCTGTTTTCTTGTGGATCTTGTTCTGATTAAAATCAAATCTGTGATTTTGATCCCTTCTTTGATCAATTAGAGCTTACAAAGAGCTTACAAAGAGCTCTCATACTTTCTCAATGCAGGGAATAGCCAGAGACCCAGTTGTGTGAAATATTCAGCAGAAACTGTGGAAGAACACCAAAACTGCTTTCCTACACAAAACAATGAGCCATGTAAAATAGAAGCCCATGTCCAGCTACAGTCAGCTATGCCAAAGTCAGAGGGAGATGCAAAGTATCTGGCATAAAATCATTGCCAGCATTTCACAGTGTTGACCATAAGTTAATATCCTTTACTTTCAGAACAACAAGGCAGCTCTAGGATAATTCACACCTACCTGCCCTGTGGCTTTGCATGGAACACAGCTTCCTTAGAGCTGACTCCTATTGGTAATTGCCAAACAAATTTTTCATGCACAAAGACCTCGCTGTTAAAAATAACAAACAGCTTGTCATAAAGAAATTAAAATCTGGGACCTTTATATTCCCAAGGTAGTTTCCAACACAGTATATGAAAAGCGAAGGCTGCACTTAAAAGCCTGTATTAACTGAGTGCTTGTATAATGAAGGTTAGAAAGGGAGTAGCCACCTTGTCCTCAGAAAAAACTGGAGAAAGTTTTGAGAATTGGGAATTAATTTCATCTGCTTGGACCAGTTCATGATGGGACCACACTGAGCCAGGGAGGGCTTATCCACAGCTCCTTCCCTAAGGCTATTCCTTGGCACAGTGTCTGTGGTGTTCCCAGTATGGAAAACGGTTGTGCCACTCACTGGCACAAACCTTCACAGGTACCAGGTGCATCAAGACATGAAGGTCAGTGCAATTGACCCCAATGTCTGCCACCATTTGGAAAACAAGCACCTCTCATTCTGCAGAGCACATTTCTGCACAGTCCTCCTTCTGCAGCTTGAAAACATTATGAATGCTTGATGTCTCGCTACCTCGATACTGAAACACTGTCGTCAAGCAAAGCTACCTCCTTGAATAATGTACTGGATGCCAAGGAACATGAACCATCCTAGAGCAGGAAATTTGGTTTGCTTTAAGCAAAGTCATCTGCCAAATCCAAATTCCTTTTGCTAAAAGACATGGTTGATAAAAAATATTTATGTAAAGTTATCCTTTGGAGGGTTTGAGCTGCAGGTTCAGCTTTCACACTAACTCTGCTTCAACACTGAAATGAAATATTTTTATTTCCCTATGTTCCTGCTTTTTAGCTTGGTCAAAGATCACTGCACTCGCCTGACAGCAAAGCACATCTTCAGAGCCCATGGGTCCTGCCTGTCTGTCAGAGCTTGCACTGAGGCCCCTGGTTTCAGAGATGTAAATATCGGCTCAGTATCAGCCAAGCACTGTTTCTAAAGCAGTTTCCAATCCTCCATGCTAAGGAGTTATTACAGTCTTATGAAAGGCTTCAGCACGCAGAGACAGGTTCATAGATCAGTTCCCTCCTCTTGTATTACTGCAGATGTCTACCTGAAAATAAGATGTTTTGTTAATGAAAGATAATCTATGCCTTGGTGTATTTCCCCACTAAAATCCAGGTTTATTTTAGTCTTGTTATCAGATGCAGAATTAGTAAGCTACATTACCAGGATCAGAAAAAAATACCTAATTTTTTGGAACTCTTACATACAACAAGCTGAGAGTGGGGAGAAGCATAAGTTCATAGTGTCTCAGCAGGGTTGTCTTCTCTGGGAAAGCTTTTGGATTTGTCAGCATTAGATTATGAAATTACTTTCATTTCTTAGCATCTCCCCTTCAAGGTAATATATCCTCAGGAACTCTTAGAAATCAATTTCTTTCCCATCCCTGACAAAAGAACTACCAGTGTCCAAAACAAATTCCTGACCATGCCCAGTCCTCTCCTGGACAGCAACCATGCAGCACCAGAGAGAGGAGGTGGGACAAAATCTGTACAACACACAATCTGAGAGGTGAATTGCTTCATCCCACAGCTGCTGAGGGGGAGTGGGAGCCACATGGCCCTTCCAGAGGCCACAAGGAGCAGCCAAGTGGCCCATCAGGCTGCAAGGCCCCAAGTCAGGCTCTTGGCAGGGGACAACACACACCCCATTTGGCTGGCCAAGTGGCATATGTGTGCTTCTGGCTGGCAGCCTGGCTGTGCCCCTTTGGTTTTGTCCAGACCAGGGAGCAGGCCAGTGGGAATCTGGATGTTTTCTGGGCTGGAGAAGTGATGGAGGCTGTGGCTATTGTAGTGATGGAGGGCTGGGGACATGGATGGCTCTGTGGATACAAGTTCAGGGTCAAATAAGAGATGTGGAAGGTGTTGCATTGTTGAAGTCTTAAGGCACAACAGATGGCAGATGTGAGGAACGAGGGGGAACCTGGGATCTTGTGCAGAAGAGGGAAGGAAAACTGAAGGTTAAATATCATGTGTGTAGAGAGCTGTGGCCCAGTAGTGATGTTTGATGTTCTCTAAAATCCTGTGTGCCCATGGGAGCTATGCCCTATGCCCATGAGGGATGCACTGGGCTATCTCACCAGGCTTCAGGAAGCCAGCTTCACCTCAGGGAACACCATCACTGTTTGCATTTGTAAACACCAGACCCACTGAGCAGTGGGGTGTGGATGCACAATGCCTGCACAGCTCACCTGTGTGCTATTCGGATTGGGCAGCATTTATGCTTTACATTTTTCTTTTTTTTTTTTTTTTTAATGAGTGAGTTTTCTATTCCCCAAGGTTACAGGAAGAATTTTCCAAATGGGGACTGAGTATCATCCAACCTCATCATCTCAACCTCTCATTTCACCACAGAGTATAATTAAAACTGAAATCCTTCTCTTTCTGATGAGCTTCTTTGTGAGACATGCTGGTTAGGAGTCTGTAATTGCAAACTCCTTTGAGCAGGTCTACAGAAGAAAAGTGGTGATTCTGCATTCTGTAGCATCTCCTGTAGCTTTGTCTGTGATTGGCTCCAGTTGTGCATCCACAGAATAGCTGTACAAGCTATCAGCTCAGACTCATTGAGCAGCAGCATTATGTTACCTGTGGCACTACAGCCTCAGGGTACCTAAGCAACAACCCAGTACTCACCATAGGAACAAAAGTTCTACAGATTATCACCAAATGCAACATTTGGTATTCATTGCATTATTATAGTCTTTAAAATAATACTATTATCTTTACAGGAAGAATATCACAACCCCTTTTTCTTAGCAATTATTGCATCATTTCTGAATTAGTGCCCATTAGCAAATTTCTTATATCAGAATGGGTTGCTGGCTGGAGCTTAAAGTGTAGGCAAATAGGATTTCACATGCAAGTATGATTCATTACCACCACCAGATAACAGAATTATCTATTCAAAGACCTATGAACTATTCCGTATTCACTGAAGGTGAGGTATTATGTTTATTAACAAGCGGTATTTGCATGAGCTTTTCCAGATTCTCAAGAGGGCATAAAGGCACTACAGTGTGCGTCAGCCTGTGTAAAGAAAATTAGACACATCAAGAAAAAATTACAGGACTTTTAACCTCTCCAGTTTTGTCTCCAAAGTGAAACACAGTGAAAACTTGCTCTTCTCTCTACTGCTACTAGAATGTCCTGAGGTGGCTTGTGCCAACACTCAGGCTCTGGTGATGACAGTGGCCCTGGGCAGATGCATCCTCTTCACTCATCTCCAAGCAGCCACAGAGAATAAAAATCAGGAGCCTTGGTGAGAAGTGCTTCTGCAGTTGGTGTTGCCTCACATCCTCGCTGGCTCATGTCTGCAAGGCATGTGTGCAGGTGGCACTGCCTCTTGCCTTTGCTCTTCTGGAAGCGCCCCCAAGCTCCCCACAGCAGACTCATAAACCAGCGACATCTTCAACTCTCCTGATGAAATTTTTCCCTTCTCCTTGCAAGAGGTGTGTGCTGTGCAGCACTGCCAGCACTGGGAAGAGCAGTGTCCCAGTGATTTTCCAGGCATCTGGCTCTTTGTTGGTCAAACACACACACTTAAGAATCAGCCTGCAAGAGTTCAATGCATATTCAAATCTTCTTCTGCCAGGTGCTCTTAGATTAGGAAAGGTTTTCAAGAATGGAGCCAGAAGAGCCCAAGCAGACAAGTACAAACACCTCATGGTCATCCCTTTTTGTTCAAACAGTTAAATACCAAATCTTTTTGTACACTTTGCTATTTCAGCCCGTGGTGATGTTCTGCTACAAGAAGCATGACTATTGTCCTATGTAGCTCACAATTTGTGTTCTCCCATGGAGAGCAGACAAAGTGCATTTTGTCTCATGCTCACTAACTCTGGGTAAGTCTGCAAGCTTGTTTCCTCCTAAACCTCATGAGAAGGAAGGGCCTTGCATGAGCAAATCACCTTTAAAAGACAGAAAAAAGAAGGTAGGAATAGGCAGGAGGTGTTCTTGGACACAGGACTTCCAGGGTTTGATTCATGTGAATCATACGGATCATATAATGACATCTTCATAAATGGTTTGAAAGAGTGAGGAACAGAGATTGCTGATTATATGAACTGAATCAGAGCAATAAAACTGAAAGCTGACTGTACGGAATTGTAGGACAATCTTACAATAAAGGGCTGGATGATAAAAAGTGAGGTGAAATGTGATATTGATAAATGTGTAATAATGCATCTGGAAAGACAACTTTAACTCCATGCACACAGTGAAGGGCTTTGAATGGGTTGCTATCTCTCAGGAAAGTGAGTTTGTTGAACTGTCTACTCAAAGCTCAGGACTAGTCTGAAAAAGCTATTTTTAATATCAGTATTAGGAAGTGATAGAAAAGAATTTGAGAAAAAACAAGAAAATATTGCAATGATTGTATGCCTGTATCTCACCATACATCTCTACAGTGTATAGCATTGGCACCTCTTCCCAAACAACATGATAGTGGCAGAAAAAGCACACAAATGTGAAGCAAGGGTGATTTCCTATACGGGGAACATCCTGACAGAGATAAGGAATCTTCAGCCTAAGGAATAGAGGACCATGAGGAATATATATTAGGATTTATAAAACTGCGAGGCACATAGGAAAAGTTAACAGGGAATAATGATTCAACTTCTCATAATACATTTAAAAAAAAAAGCTAGGGGACCTCAGCTAAAATTTTCTAGTGGTAGATTCAGAAACAAGAGGTGTACACAGTGTGTTGTCAAAATGGGGAACTCACCGAGATGATATTGGTGGATGTCACAACTGTATGTGCTCAAACAGTGAATGGAAATTGTTGAAGGAAGAAAGAACATATCAAGTATTATGAAGCACAAAGATATCTACTTGACTCAGGAGTTCCTTGGCAAAGACTCTTGGGGAAGTTCTGCTACAGCTTTCACACTTTGTTGCCTGCGTATAAGCATCCACTACCACTCTTATTTTTTGTGTGCCTTAACTTCCTCATAGTTCTAAGTATCATTCTGCAGTCCCATCAGAGGTGTGAGGATGAGGCAGTGAAACCTAGTAGAAAAGTAAGTCAAGCTCACAGGGGACAAAATGACACCAGGGTGTGCTAACTCAGGTCACAAAAAGAACAGGGGCTTCTTGAAATAGAGGATTTCTATGGCAACAGTGAAAAACTATGATCTTCTTGCTTGTCTTGACATCTTTTGATCCACAGCAGCCTATGGCTTGCACAGTGTTTATCTCTCTTTCTGGACATGCGCAGAGGTAACCTGCTGACCATCCAGCCATCCACTCTCAGCAGTACAGAGTTGGTCCTGATGCTTTCTGGCTGGCAGGGATCTTAATAGAACAGTTGCTACTATGTAGTGTTTGTAGTGTGCTTAAGGCAGTGGAGGATTAAGGGAACAAAATAATACAAACCCCAACAATATAGATTACTAATTGGGAAGATAATAACAAGACAAGATTTGTTTGTTACATGTTGGTGGGGAAATGGTCTTTTTTGGTGCTTGAGCTTGTACTTGAACTTATAAAGAACTTTGCAGCTTTCTGCTGTGTATTCCCTCTCACTCTTGGCCAGCTGCCACATGCCAGCCTCTGTGCACTTAGGGATAACCAGTAATATCTCTACTGAGGGCTGCTGTGCAGGACCTTTTTATAGTCTTCCTTTATGTCATAATGCCCAGATTGGTGCAAAAGTGAGCTACGAGCCACAGTTCCTAGGATGGGTCTCAGCCAACCCTTCCACTTGCCAGGGCTCCTCTGCAGGGTGCACAACACAAATCTCTGCAGAGGAAAGGCAGTTCCTTGGACCTCTGATGGTCTGGGAAAAGGCAGGTAGCCTTTACTTTCTGCAGGTTCAAACATTTTGTCCTCACCGTGGGTGTGCTGAGCATGTGCTGCAGCTGAAGGTAGTTGGCAGTAGAGACACTTCATAAGGAATAAGAGATATTTCCTGTTCCAAATTCCTGCTGCCTCATCTGGGAATAGGTGAACAGGTGTTAGACGTGATTTTGGACCATCTGCAGTGTGTGAATGCAAGCCAGGCATTAAGTAAGGTTATTAACTTAAGTACAGCTCTGAATAGGAATGTTGAGTTTGGCTGTTAAGTTGGGGGTTGAACTGTGCTCACAGGAGTCCTAGCTAGATGAAGGAACCAAAATGAGGATGTACTTTCGACAAGTTTGAGAAATATTGATTTGTATGGACTCCACTGATGGTAAAGCCAGTGCTGGTGTGGGGTTGTGCACGGTCCCCAAGGATGATGTCCCATGGGTGCCACCACTGCCATCAGTGCGTCACTACATGGGCACAGCTGAAATGCCCTGTAAATGTCCGTGAACAATGTAAGGAAGACATCAACTAGATATTTACTTTGTCTTATCTTATGCCTTTTCTGGCATGAAAATCCAATATTACAAAATGTAGGAAATGTATAAGAAAACTCAGTACCTAGAAGAAAAGGTCATAGGTGGCAAGGCAGGTGACAATAAAAAGACAGGATGTCCAGTTTGCTAGTATTAACTGTTGGATAAAACTCATTGTCCTGAGCAGGTTGTGAAGTCTAGGAGAGGGCTGTTGTAGTAGCAAATTCAAAAATAGCAGGTTAGCATCACTCAATAACTGAAGGACAGTGAGTTGGGGTATTAGACAAAAAAGCAAAAAGGCTGCTGAAGGACAAGAGTAGAAATATAATTATGGAAGATAAGACCTGCCAAAGAGAATATTTAATCCTTTGAAGAGATTAAGCATTTGATTTATAACTGCAAAGACATAATAGATTTTTGTAGTTTTTTTTCTGAGCACAGTATTGGCATTCTGATTAGAAATTGTCAATGTACAATATTAATTCAGCATTATGCGGATAAAGAAGTGACTAATAAACAGCTCAAAAAAGTATTTTCTTCATCAAATGAATTTATTATCTATGAGATATTATGAAGATCAGCAGGAGCCTGATACCTCTCCAAAATTGTTATGGATAAAAATCCGTAAGACACAAAATCACTGCTGGTAAAATTTCAAATGCAGCAACTGTTGGGGAGTACAGAAGGATCTGGAACAAGAAGCAAACTGAGACTTTTAAAAAGCAAGGCATTTAAAGGAAGTAAAATTCAAAGCTGGCCTGATCCAGGCAAGGTAGACCAGCCCTAAGAAGAGCTGCACCTCAGAGGTGAGTCTGGAGCACCCAATGCAATGCACCACGAGCATTCAATGGTGTTAAAAACTTCAAAGGATTTTAGCAGGCAGAGAGGCAATAGAAGCAATGAACTACATTAAGCAAAGCATAGAGAAACTGAATACACATTTTTCTTGGTCCTTCCCAATACCTCCAGACTCATAGAAACCACCAGCAGCCCTTGCACTTTGCTGAGTGCTGAGGCTTTTCCCCACTAAAGCTCCCCACCAAAGCCTGCACCCCTCTTATTCCATGATGCTGCTTTCCTTGGATTTTAACCTCCTGTTATTTGAAAACCAAGTTTGCCCAATCTCTTGAAAAGCAGGCACCTTGACAGGAACACAAGCAACTCTGGAAAACATCAGTCTGAAAAGAAACCTTTTCCTGGCAGCTGATAAGAGCAGGCAGAGAATGGAACCAGCAATAGTCATGCCACCACTAAGGAATTGTTGTGGCCAAAGATGCTTCTGCTGGGGCATGCACTGCTCTGTCAAAGGACTTCATTTCTCAATGGTTTTGAACTACTTATGCTGTACACATGTCACTTTCTAATTTATTTTTGGCTAATGAAGTTTCTGAGAAGCAAATTAGATTGCTATTGACACTGAATCTAATGCAGCCCCTTCTTTGTCACAGTCGCTTTCTGAAATGAAGTTGTAACAGTGCTGTAAAAAATACTTGATGTGACAGGCCTGGAAGATGAAATGGTTTGTTGATGTCAGCCTGTGCTAATGGAAGCTGAGCTGAATTGCTCAAGAGCAACAAATTATATAGATTTAGGGCATAGAACAATTTCAGCTACATCACCTTAATGTTCTTTTTAATGAAAACAAATTGCTTTGTGCTATGTAAAGTGGTGCCAGTGGGAGCTGCAAAGTTCAAAATGACACTAGGACATTGGTAGATTCCTCATCCAGCTCAGTGGAAGTGTGACACAGTGAAAATGAGGACCTCATTGGTTCCTTCCAGAAGAATTTGGTCCCCAACATATATTACTGAATCTTTGTTTAGATACTATAGCAAGGCAAATATGAGGAAATATTCTTGTTTTATTTGTAATAGTAACTGCTTATTGTTTTACTTCATCACAGTATCCATCAAACTTCACTTCCATTTGCAACACCTCTGAAACCTGGCCTACATTTCAAAGTGTTTAGTTTTTTAAACTAAGGTGACGTAATTGCAAAAGAGAAAAGAACAACCCCAGAATAAGTGGGTCTACCAAGGAGCTGTTAATTCAATACAGTTTATTTAAATTGTGCAAAGCAACATTAGCAGCACTCGGATAAGTGATCATTATTTGTGTGGTGTGGCACCTCAGGCTCCCAGTGATGCACCTGCATCACTCTGTACTGGGTGCTAGATGAATATACAGCTCTAATGTCAATATTTTTGTACTAGGCTGTTAATATCCCAAATACATTTGGAAAAGAGGAAAACTCAAGTTCTGTCAATTTTTCTTTCTATCACAAAGGTGAAAATAGAGGCATTTACAGATTTTCACAGAAGAGACTTGACAGGACACCTTTTCCCACAAAGATACTGGATTGCTGATTCCAGGTCATATAATGAAGTGGGACCCAGTCCTTTCCTTTTTGCTTACCCTGACCACAGAGAAGCACGATCCTTTTTGTTTTGGAGATCACTGCATTTCAGTGCCACTCTTCTGTATTGTAACAGTGATTTTTTTTCAGGAATAAACCTTCTCCTTTGTACCTGTACATTTATAAATGCCTTGAGGTTAGTTTTTAAATTTTAGTAGTCTTACTAGGTACAGAGATTATCTACCTTCTGTACTGCAAAAAATAAATTGGAATAAATGTGGATGTCATTATATCTGTGTTGTTATAAGTGGCCACCAAAAAGACTGACTTTGACCAGGTTGGTGAGCCAGGTGAAAGAACTGTGGTGCTGTTCAACAGACAGTGCAGCTGTGCAAGAGCTCTGGGACTGCTCTGGCAGGTCTGAGCTCAGAGTCACCACACAGTCACTGATGCTTTTTGTTTGCAATAAAAGGGAGCTCTTACAGCTTTGACAGGTATATAATAGATCATACCCCATTTCCACCTTTTGATGCTCAGATGACACACTAAATACTTTGCTCAGTTTCGACTGCTGTTTCTACCAACTTTTAGCTAATGTATCCATTAGAAAAGCATTAAAAATACTTCTGGGGACAGACCTTGATCATATGGCTTTCGGGAAACGTCTGCTTGGCCAAACTGAAATGCATGAATGAATTACAAATCAGATGCTCAGAAAGCAAAAAATGACATTGTATGAGCTGGGTGACTTTTCCTGCAGCATGAACAATGGATTATCCAGGGGAACATAAGCAAATTCTACAAGGAAATGTATTTACTTAACCACTGGCAAAATAGTTTGAATATCAAGTACATTTGTAAAGTTCAAAGTCTATTCAAGAATAACTAAAATGGGCTAGTATGATGAAGCAAAAAAATATCCTCCATTCTACTCTCCATCAAAATCATACAGGTTTCCAAATGGCCTCCATTCCCTTGCAGACATTATTAGTTCTTTGGCTATGTGTGTGCAGATGTGCATTCAACAAAACCATGAAGTATCTGTGTGAGCCTGCATATCCCAGTGTGGCCATTACACACCTTTCCATTCCCATGCAGAACTCAGATTTAAGCCTAAAATGGCCTTGCCTGTGAAATAATTTCTTTCAAAAATTACTCTGCTGAGCAGAGTATTTTATTATTTGACAGCACACAGAGGAATTGTAGGCAAAAACCATGTTGCTGTTACAGAACCTGGAAGCTGAGAATCTCCCCAGTACAAGGAGGATGTGGACGTACTGCAGCAACTCCAATGAGGGCCACAGGAGTGATGAAGGGACTGGAGCATCCATCTCACAAGGAGGGGTGGAAAGATGGGACTGTTCAGCCTGGAAAAGAGAGGGCTCAGCAGGATCTTACCGATGTGTTTAACTACCTGACAGGGAGGGAGTAAAGAGAATGGAACCAGGCTCTTCTCCACGGTGCCCAGTGACAGGACCAAAGGCACTGGGCACAAAGTAAAACACAGGAAATTACGTTTAAACATAAGAAAAAGATTCTTCTTACTGTAAGGGTGGTTGAACACTGGTCGGATTGTGGAGTCTCCATTCTCGGAGATGTCGGAGGATGCAGCAAGGCCGCAGAGCCTAGCAACATGGAAAAGAATGTAAATAAGAGGTGAATGTCCAATCATATGTGAAGTCTAGTGGTAAATATAGATAATAGAGCTAAGAATAGTGTTAGTATGTAAGATCCTAAGAGACAGTGTGTGTGTGCAGTTGTGGGAAGACAATGTAATATTCTGGATGAAGAGAATAAAGCTGAATTTAGGCCATCATCATCTGGTGCCCAGTTTTATTTACATGGCCGTCCTCATATTTAATACAAGACGGAGAGCCTCAGAACCCAACTGGGCACAGTTCTGGGTGACCAGCTGTGGGTGACAGTGACAGAGCAGAGCTTGGACTCACTGCTCTCCAGAGGTCCCTCCTGCTGGCACCACAGCATCCTTGCCCCACTTGAAGACCTGACAGAAAACATTCTTGCACTTTGCAAAATTTTATTACTCAGTTACCTTCTCCTCTTCTACCTTGCTCTTCCTTAATTTATTTCTGGTGAGTCTTTCTGACCTCTGAACTGCAATTTTATGAGCCAGCTGGCTGATTTTCACTATAGGTGGACTGGATTATGACTGGACAGGATTATGGCTGGACTATGTCTTCAGTACTTAATGTTTTCAATTGGTCTAAAAGAATCAGAAACATTATAACAGGACTGAGCTGGGCAACAATCTCATTGGAGTCACTCTGTGTCAGGATACCACAGGGAATGCCACAACCCTTACATTAAACATTTCAGCAAGAAGTAATAATTCAAATCTAAACTAGACCACAGGGACATGTCTTTATTTAGTCTTATTTTAAGGCTGCTGTTGTAACTGCAGTAACAGCAGAGATCCCTATATGACTGATGCAGTATCTTGTGGAATGGGATAGCCAAGACCAGGGTTCACCTACACAGTCGAGTTGATACGCTCATGATTTTGCTGTCCCTCCCAAGTGGCATCACATACTCCATGATGCTTGAAAGCTTCTGCCATGGAGAGAGCAGGGCCAGTCTGCCAGGCTGTGAACACCGGCAGGATCCGTGGGGCTGGGTGCAAGGTCTTGGGCTCACCATCCCACCTCCCAGCAGGGCTACCTTCCTCAGCAGTCTCTACTGCCACGTGCCTGAAAACTGAGTGTGCCTGAGCGCCTTGAGTACTTCTAACCATTCATCTTCACAAACAATGACATGAAAAATTAACAAAACCTCATGCCCTCCTGTTTTTTATCATTATTGCCTTGTGACTTTTAGCCCACACAGTTGTTCCAACTCTCTCCCTGCACCAGAGTACCTACAACAAGGAAGGTAATCCCTTCCAGCAGGGAACACTTTGCTGTGGTAAGGGCTATCCCAAAGCAAGGACATCTCTGTTATTAAAGTAACTCCTGGTCTTCTATCTTAAAAACCAAAGAAGATGAAATAATGTGCAAACCTCGCATGCTAAAACCAATGAACATGACTGGATTTTTAGACTCATCTCTTAAATTCCTGAGGAAGAAATCCTTTCTTTAAGGGTTGGAGAGGAGAAAAAAACAGAAAAATAAAATAAATTTTAAAAATTAAGACTATGGCGTTGCTAGTGTGCATATATATAAACAAGATGCAGTTTACAGTTCAGTTGTTGTACTAATAGCTTGTCTCATTTTGTGTGACAACAAGGATAATATATTGAGGCAGGAAACAGAAATGCAGAGGACATTCAAAAGATGTCTGCAAGCACAGTAAATCCTCAGGATCCAGGCAGGGCAGGACACTCACAGACACATCGCTGTCCCTGACAGCCTTTTGCCAGGGGTCTGTTGCTCATGAGACAGATCTCGGCCTGAGAGACTATCATGCCTTTCCTGCACACACAGGGGATGGTAACTAGTCTGCTTGGATGGGAAAAGGCAGAATTTTCATTAAATCTGGTACCTGGGCAGGCAGCCTGCTGCCTGCTGAAACCTGACATATGTGACTGGCTCAGCCTCGCAGGAGGTAGAGAGAGAGGAAATCCAGGGTAAGGAATTACTCATACAACAAGCAGACCAAGACGGGGGAGAAAAAAAAAAAAAAAAAAGAAAAAGATTATTTAGGTGCAACCCCCTGCTAGGTATAAGACAGATGGTCTTCCAGGGCCAAGAGCCAAGATTTTTTTTTTACTACTGGCCAGCAATTACATGAAATTCTGGGAGGTTTATTTATTTATTTATTTACTTGGTCTTCAATTAAAAATACCTTAGAACTAAATCTGACAGTGTTCAAATTCAGTTTACTCCAGCTTTACCTTTTCATCCACTAATGGGTTCAATTCCTTTTTGATCTTTGCTTTCAGGATGGAGAAGTTTAAAAACCAATGTATAGAATTTTCATGAGGGCTGCTGGCAGTTTCACTCTGCATCAATGCTCCCAAGACTTTCCAGCAGCAAACCTGCTTGGGCAGGTATGGCGCAAGCAAGCCTTTCTTCTCTTTCCCCTCCTGGAAAATGCTGTCATGGGGATTGCAATGACATCACCTGTATGCAGAGAGGGGAAAAGCAGTCCCACACATCTCACAGCAGGGGGAGGGGAAGGGAAACCACGACCAAGCACAAGGCAGAAGGGAAAAACCTACAGGAACTCAAACTCCACGATGACAAGACCGAGGGAGAAGATGCCATGGCAGTTGGGCAAGGGGCCAGCAGCGAGCAAGGCACGGCACTGCCAGGCCTGGAGAGCTTCCACCTCCACCCCATCAGCCACTGACCACAGCTGAACCAGGCGGGGAAGGGCACAGGAAGCACCTCATGGTGCCCATGGGATGTGCCAGATGTGATCTGGGAAAAAGCCCAATGCCTTAGGTATGCCTTTATCTCAGGGCTGGCTTTGAGAGATTGGCAAATGAGAAGAGCTTGTATTACATAATTACTTTTAAAAACAAAAGCGGTGGGGTTTTTTTCAAGTAAGAAAGGTCTGGTTATATGATCCAAATGGGTTTTTATTTTAAATCTTCTCCCCCAGATTTGTGTCATGCATTTTTTCAAAGCAAACTGCCCAAGGACTGAATTAGAATAAGCCAGAGCATTAAATCCCTTAGTTCACAAGGTTTTAATTTTCTCTTTGTTAAATTTAGTGAAAGCTCTTTTACAACACTCTAAAAGTGTTATTTAAGAGAAAATGTGATTTTAGCAGCCAGAAACAGGAGACAAGGTGTCGGGGCTTATGAATCAGATCGTAAAGGATAAAACAATGAAGCTCCACTGATTTCCACTAAACTAAAGCCATTTTACACCACCTGAGCATCTGGTCTTTCAGCTTCAGCTCACCTCCACTGCCAAATCACTGTTGTGATAATGCCCTTCAATGGAGGACATCCATTAAAGGAAACAACAGCAATATGATTTTACTTCCCTTTCTGCTGTTCCAAAGATAATTACAACTAGAGAGTCTAAATAAAAGGTTGTCTTTGCTTTCAGTTTTGTACAGGGACATTATTTTGCAGTGTTGGACACAAGATTTAATCACAGCTTACATTTCCTTAGATATCTGTGTCAGTCATCCTGAAACACAAACACTGGGGGAATTCAGCCCTTTGAGCATCACCATGAATGTGTCCTGCCTTCCTTGGTGCTGTGGGGGCAGAGCCACCTCCTCTGGGATAGGTAAAGGAGGGCTGCCTGCAGGGGACCATCTGTTGTGCCTCTGAGTCCAGCTCTCCACACTTACCCACAATCCATGGTCTCTGATAAGAAGGGAGAATGTCGTGGTTTTGCCCACCAGCTAGTCCCTGGGGCTGAGGATGGTTTTGTCCAGGTGGGTTTCTGGACAAAAAGCCAATCAAAACTCTCAGTGACGCCTTTGCTAATTACATATTTAAGAGAATGGAAGAGAAGGTTGGTTGCACAGTTGAAATTAATAGCAGTAGCCATGTAGGAAAGGCAGTGGGCCCTGACTGGGCCAGGGCCCCCTCCTCCCCCGGCCCTGGGCCGGGGCAGGTGTGGCACTAAAGCCCCCCTTCTCTCATGTAAGAGAGTAAAGAAAAAAACTTTAAAGAACTGACTGCTTGGACAAAAAACTGCTACAGAAAAATTCCGGCAAAGAGATAAGGGACCTCCAAGGTCAAAGCTGGCAGCTGCAGGAGAGAGAAGAAAAGTTTGAAGGAGGGGGGCTGTTTCTCCCCCCTTTCACTCTATCCCTTCTGCAGGGTAAAGACTGAAAAATAAATCCCTACTACCTTTGGAAGATTGCTGGGGTGAGGAGACCCTCATCCGGCTCACAAAGGAGCTTGTGGATGTACAAGGAAGCCGAGACTTCATGAGAAGGACTGAAATGAGGCAGAGTCCTTTTGAAGATTTATGACCCTGAGAGCTTACACCGGAGCGAAAACGGCTCGGGTAAGCTTGGGATCTCAGTGGGAGATCCATGCTGCTGGTGCTGGAGATTTGTGACCCTGAGAGAGAGAACTTACGCCAGAGCAAACAGCTCAGGCAAGATGTTGGGATCCAAGTGAGGGATCCACGCTAAACCCATGTCGGAGAGGTCTATTCAAGGACTGTTCTCCTCTGGGGAGGGACCTCTACAGGAAAACAGGGGTGGACTCATAAGCCATTATCTCCTGTAACTCTTGCAAGTCGATGGAAGGGAAAACCTTCAGGGCCTGGGTAACCCCCAGCCTCCAGTCTTAGCCCAAGAGGCCGAAACAGAGTTCCAGCTGCGATGAGAGTGCTGCAGAGTTACTGAAGAGACCTGGTGCTCCAAGAATGGAGAAAGAAACTGCTCCTCCTCCTTGGACTGATACAAAGGGGGGAGAAGTATTTCTGTAAATACAAAGTACTTTTACTTCAGTAGAATTGTTATAGATGTAGTTTTTTTAGTTTTAGCTTGTTAGTAATAAATGTTAATATTATTTTCCCAAATCCAGTCTCTTTTATCTGCATAAACCTTCTCTCAGCTAATAGTAATTGTGTGGGGAGTGTGTGAGCAAATTGACCCAGAGCAAAACCACGACAGAGAGGCAGACATCACTTGCCACTGAGCAGATGAAATAACTTAAATGCTAAAAGAGAGTCATGAGGGGATCAGCCCACAGCCTCAGCTGGAGCATGGGAACCAACAGGGGGAGATGAAGAGGGAAGGGCTTTGTACTGCTATAAAGGAAACCATGGCCCTTCACAGAGAATTTATTAATGTTTTATGAGTCCTGTCTAGAGGTCAGACCACATGTAAGGGTCTCTCTGGGGATTTACTCCATCATTCACTCTCAAGAAACTCCTAGGTTTGCAGCCTGCAAGTGACCCATCTTTGCTTTTGGATGCATTTCACCAGAAGTCCCAGTGTCTGAGGCAGCCATACCCATGCCTGGCATTCCTGTGCTGGTTCACTACTACTCATAAGTCTTTTCTAGGACCTGCTCTTCAGAGCTGGCTGAAAGCTGTAGATCTATTGCTTGTTTTTAAATGTGCAGGCAGCAGCAGACAACACGTCATGGACTGAATGTGCCATAGGAGAGATCTTCACAATCTAGGGGGTGAAAGCCTTTCTTCAGTCTAAACCATGATCAGCTTGAGGTTTAATAAATTTCCTTTTCTAGGTAACAAGTTTCATTTTAGAAAGAGCAGCAGAGTGCATAGCAAGGACCTGAACATCCCAGCATGGTGCAGACAAACCTCAGAGTCAGATCCCTGCACATTCAGTTGGTGTTAACAATCTTTCCAGACCACTGCCTCTGCAATAAAGCTGAGGTAAGATGAGACTCTGAGGAGTTCCACACTCTTTACAAGTAACTCAGTCCCATACTTCAGAGACTGTGATCCTGCTGGCCAGATGACCCAGGCCAGAGGTGCCAGCACTGCAGAGGGAAAGGTTTTGCTGATCATTCCCTGAAGCAGAAGCAATAACTTCAGTCACCAGGGCTGTTTGTGGCTGTTAGCAAGTCAGTTGCAAGTAAGCAAATCACAATATTAAAAAATATTCATGAAAGAACATGACTTGAAATCACGTGAAATAGCATAATGGTCCCATTTTTCATTCTCAGGCCTGCTGTGTGATGATTCCTGCCAAGGATGCCCATGTCCTTAGGGTGGCATCCCTGGAGCACCAGCAGGCTCCTCCGCCTGCCCCAGCCCTCCATCGCACTGCAGGTACCCATCCCTCCAGGGAGAGATGCCCACTGTTATCAGGGGCCTCACAATTCCACCCAGCCGTTCCCACCTGCAGCCTGGAAATGCAAACCACAAGAGGATCTTGATCCCCATCCACAGAGAGATATCATCAGCAGCACAGTTTGAGTTATTGATCTGGCCAGCAACTCCAGCATCTAATCAGGGGGTGTGGTCAAGACTGCCACCACAAAAAGCTGCGTTTTGCAGTGAATAGCCTGGCATTTGATGCAAAGTTCAGCAAGTGCAGATGAAAAAGCTCTGCATTTCATGACATTTGGATTAGATCTCCCATTTTTAATATGAAATAATGTTCCCTTGGCTTACTTTTCTTTCCATCATTTAAAAAATAGCCCACACAAATACCCAGAAAAAGAGCTGTTACTTGAACCTACTAGGTAAGTCCCTCCAAATCCTTATTCCCTTGTATTCCAGGACATCTGTACATGTTAAGCAAAAGAAACTATTATTTGCTACAAGGCAGGTGTTTTAGCTGTACTGGGAGTTAGAAAAGAGAGTCTGGCTAAAAACTAATTCAATTCAATGAGAAGTTCTTTAATTTAACACACAAATTGATTTGTTTTGGCTGATCAGTACTGATAAAAATAGAAAGACATGCTTTGAAATAATTAAAAAACCATTTGACTGGAATAAAATGTTGACTATAAATGCCTTCTGAATGAAAATAATTTCCACTTCAGTTTTTGGAGAAGAGATTTGGAGCTGATAATTAACTGGGCTAGTTTTCTAATACTGGGGTCCTTGGCTAGCTGGTTGGTTGCTTTCCTGTTACAGACTACAGAGGCCATGTGCTACATTTGAGAGTAACCATCTGACTTTGGGATGTGGCACTTAAACTGATGCCATAATTTTTTAAATGTCCCTACTTGAACATCTTATTCCAAACTTTTTTCAGTAGGCAATTAAGAGCTCTAAAAAATTGAAAAATATATGGTAGGAAACATCACAGCTTAGTTTCCAAAGTTCCTTCTCATTTATTCCTCTCCTGAACTGCTCAGAAACTGTAAGAATCTTGATAAATCCAGAAGAATCCTCCTCTAAAGAGAGGAACACAGTGTTTTGCACTATTAAAATGTGACATTGTTGAGTGGTTCTTCATCCCTACAAAAAGTAAAGCGTGACTTCTTTGCTCAGTACTTCTTGTTCTAAAGTGAGGGATAACTCGGGATGATCAGTATGAGCTGGAAATTAATGAATTTCCTAAGAAAAAGTAGTTAAGGCAATATTTAAAAAGCTGGTATCTGGCCTATCAGAGTGAAAAGTCTGTATCAGAAATCAAATGGAAGGTGATTTTGTTTTTTAAGTTCATGAACTTGCACACCTGGAGCACTCCTTAATAGGCATTTGCATCACTTCCACTGGTGAGGTTATCAGAAAATATTAATAAAAATAATCCAATCATATTTTCCAAGAATAGGCATTATAATTTTATTTATTTTTACACCCATAATGAAACCCCTGTAAGAGATTCTTGTGTTCAAACAAGAGGTTGTAGTAGGTTTTGCTGATGCATATAGAGTCCATTTTATTGTTTTATTATAGTGATCTGCATGATTTTGTGTACACTGGAATTACATCAAGGATTTTTTTTTTTTTCAAATAGCTTGAAAAAATTGCACAGAAGAAATAACTCAGACAATCCCCCACTATTTTTAAAATGTTACAATTTTCAAGGCACATCGTTACATGGAGTAAATATCTAAGCAATCACTGTTGCAGTGGGACAATGAGCAACAGTCAGTGTGTGGGCTGGGAAGAAGGACTGACCTCCAGGGTTGTCCTCCTGCTTGTGCTACTGACCAAAAGGGTCACATTCTCACAGATTTTCTGTAGTTCTTAGCGTCCTCAAGGTATTTAATTTTTTGGGATGCTTGTTCACCTCTGAAATTTTGTTTCCCATTGAGCTTTATGTGATGAACATCACATAAACATCAGGAGTGATGAACACAGCCTTGCCTATAGTCAATGAATGTCAGAGTATTTTGCAGCAAGTCGTGTTATGTTTAAATGAAAAATCTCTGGGAGGTAATGCACAGCTCACATTTACCTCTATGTATCCAGAGAAGGCCATTCCCATCACCAGCTTCCAGCAGAAATTTCCTTTCATTGACTATCTCAGGATGGGTACAATCCTGCCTTATCACCAGTAGCATTTTACAGACAGGCGGACAGCTTGAGTTTGCTACACCAGATAAGAATATTTTCTATTTTTATTACCCAGTAAAGAGAGTCTGAAAGTTGGGAGTATTTAGCATTAACAAGCTGCCCTATAACCCTGGCATTCCTAGGTTGTGCAAGAGGAACAAATCGTCATAACCACTGAGAGGAAAGGGAATCACTCTTTGTCACCCCATTTATATCTTTCTAATTGTGCTCTCTAGTAAATCTTTATAAATAGAACCATTGTGCATTAATGTAGTCTCTGAATGAAATATAAGCTCATGCCAGACACCTGTACCACGAAGGAATAGGAATAACATTGGTGAATCTCCTAATTGAAGAAGAAAGCTGCAGAGAGATCCCAGACTGTGCCAAGAAAGTCTCTGCCTGTATGAATGCAAGCGCTTTAATCTGCATGACAAAGGCTCCTCTCCCCTTCGGAACTGCCACAGCAGAGCATCCGCTATTCATTCCATGCAGTCCTCACGCTGCAGTCTGGAAAAAGAGGTTGGACCCGTGCAAGCAGTGCCGCGAGTATGTCTTGCAGAACACAGAACATTAAATTCTCACTAGAATATGTGCTTTCATTACCTTCTTCCCCCGTGCAGGGCAGAACTGCACCCAGTGTTTCCTTTGCACGGCAGTCAGTCCCTTCACTACAGCAGAAATTTTGCAAGCCTGACTCTGAAACACACTGCAGAGGTTCAATTACTCATTCAGCGTAAAATTCTGCCTGGTAATAAGATGTCCCTGAGATGCAACTGTGCTGTGGTTGACACAACAGAAATAAGGCAGAAACAAAGGAAGGAGTGTGAATCACCAAAATCCACAGTTTCCAGCTGAAACACGGGTTGCCTGTTGATACTGCTGTTTGCAGGGAGAACCAGGGGGACCCCACTGAAACCCGCAGGGCAGGTGATCTCACCGAGTGATCTGCTGGCTCATGCCAGCCTCCAGACACAATCCCCTGCCTGGGAATGGTGCTGGGACCAGGGCAGGGCAGCTCCCCCGCTGGGCAAGCAGAGGCCCATCGGACCCGCTCCCTCCCAAGACAGTGCTGGGGCTGTGGCAGGAGCGCTCTTATCCAAGTGGATTTCTTTAATCCAGTGGTATGTGTCACTTTTGACTCACACATATTTCTGCTCCCCAGACACACTGATTCAGCTACCCTGTCTGCTTATTGTATATGCTTGAATCAGACTGGAAAACCTCGGGTACGCCAGTGCCAAGCTCTGCTCTGAGCTAAGGGTGAAAGGTAAAGTAACTGCAGAGAAGACAAAGTTTTACACATAATAAATAAGCAGACATTGGCCTTTTCTCCTTTCACCACTGACTTCTTGCAATTAGTTCTAGTCAAATCTCTCCCGTGTTTTTGGCAGGACCTTCTTTCTGATCAGACAAATCTCCAGATTAAGACAAGATGGATTTTGCTTAGAGCAGGATCCTGTTAAAGACATGGAGAGATCTGTTCAGAACAGTATTTCTATTCTTTTTTTATTATGATCAAGTAGCAACTGGTAGGGAAAGAAAACTACAGATTTAAAATTTAAGATTTTTTAATTTTTTAAAAACTTGTCTTGCAGATCTGTCACAAAAAATATGTGAGATACTGAACTACAACAATTACCCATCTACTTGCTTGCTGATACCCATAGTTCAGTTTATTGGGACTGCAGAAACTTGGGGCACAGAGAGTCTGTGCCAATTCTGATCTCAACTGCCCATGGTGTAATTTACCTCATGTTCATGTTTCGGTAAAATAACTGAGATGGAAATGTGTTTCACCCTTTCCATCTTTTTGCCTTTGGAGTTGAAGAAAAGGGAAACTTTACTTCGAAAAGTAGGAACAGTGAAATGATTAACAAAAGCTAAATAGAGTAGTTTCAGGCTGAAAAATGTATGATTCATAGCAGCTTGTTCAGACATATTCCTAAGTCATATACATTATGGCAATTTAATTATGTAATAGAAGGGATCATGTACTGTTGCATGCCCACAGTTCCCACTCATTCAACTAAATGCAGATGGGCCTGCACTGCACAGAAAGTAACACACAAAAGAGAGGGAGAGAAAGAAAAGTGGTACTGGAATTTAAGAAAAAAACACGTATCAAAAATAATACCCAAATGGCAAGTTCTGCACACCACAAAGTATTCATTTGCTCAACTATAGCAAAAGTGCAGCAGGCCAGGCAGGAGACCGGCCCAGCAACAAGCCAAGGCAATCCCAGTGTAAGATTAATGCCATTAAAAGGAGGGGAAATGTCACAGCATGCATAAGAAATCTGAAGACTTCAGACAAGCAAGTGGGTGTTTCTATTATACAGCTAGATGTAGAATTTCAAAGCCTTTCCAGTGCATTTCTCCAGTTAAATCAGAGGTTTAAAGGCTAGTCAGTGTTGCCTCAGCTTCTTTAGCCATCTGATAAAACCTAGAAGATGATTTCTAAGTAGTGTGTGAAGGATGCAGGTATTTTGTAGACCTCATGACTGTATTTTAAATGAGCTCATGACACTTCCTGCTTCATTCAAATACCATCTTCAAAAAGCTCCTGTGTTGTTTATGTACTAGAAGACTTCGGTTTATGGGAACATGCATCCTCACAAATTTGTGTCATATTGATCTCTTTTCAAAGCAGTGGTGGCAAAGAGCAGCTGAATATGAGGGATGCAATGCTGGCAGTACTCACAGCTACAATTACTGTTTGCAGTGATGGGAAACTTTTTAAAGAGGAAATGGCCTCAGTTTGTGCCAGGGGAGGTTTAGATTGGATATTAGGAAAGATTTCTTCATGGAAAGGGTGGTCAAACATTGGAACAGGTTGCCCAGTGAAGCGGTTGAGTCACCATCCCTGGAGGGATTTAAAAGATGTTATAGATGTGACACTTGGGAACATGATTAAGTGGTGGACTTGGCAGTGCTGGGTTAATGGTTGGACTCAACCCATCAACTCAAGGTCTTTTCCAATCTAAATGATTCTATGATTGTGAAAAACTCATTTGATACTCTGAGGTGCCAAAAGTTATATTCTTCTTTTGATTTACCTTCATAGCACAGAACAGCATGGGCACCATCTCCTGTAGCCATCAGTGGCGGGGAAGATCATTTCTGTATGAGAAGTTGTGGCTGTGGCTCTGAGATCATCAGCGCCAGATTTGTGCACTGAGATAAACCTCTGGTATGTGTACAGTCTAGATCTGACACCAACACGTAATTACTTTAATATAGAATTATTAGGATCTGGTAATGCCAAGTTAATGCTCCTGTTATAGGTTATGCCTGCTTTTGTCAGCTTTAGGAAAGCAGATAAGAACTGATTAGCCACAAGGTGCCCGGCATGCTCTGTGGTCCCTCTCAGGGGCACTCCCCCTCCTGCACACCCTGTTGCTGGGGCTTCATCCTGACAGGGAGGATTGCTCCCAGCAAGAGGGGAGGAGGGCTGAGAGTAATATAAAATATAGATTTATTTTATAAAACATATAATAGGATAGAAAACATAAATTTAAAAAAATAAATAAAAATCAATGCCTCAATGCCTGAGCACCTGGGCATGCCCTCAGATGCATCCTCTCTGTGCCAGCACTAGCAGGGCTGTAAGGGCACTGCTGCACTGGAGGAAAGCCTGCCTGTTCCAGGTGAATGACACTTGACCCAGGGGCAACAGAATTAAAAAATACATATAGGGCAGACAGTGTGAATGGTCTCTGAGCAAACAGTAGTGGGCACAGCCTCCAGCAAGCCTTACTTCCTCAAATTTGACCACTTCCCAACAGGAGGAGCAGGAGGAATGGGAGGCTGTTTGCCTCTTTGCCACCTTGCTCTGACTACCACAGGAAGAAGCAAAGCAATCCAGGGTGATGCAGAGGAATGCAGGCAAAGGCAGAAGGAAGCAAGTGCTTAGAGGCAGTATGGGCACCCAAGGGAAAAGGGACCTCCTGCTGCCACCGTGCAATGTGATATGTGGAGCTACCACTGGCCAGATCTTGCCTGTAGTGCATGGTGAAAGCTTACACCGTGCAGAGAGGGCAGGGAGGACCCCTTGTGCCATGCAATGCAAGAATAAAATCTTGATTTACTAATCCGTGCCCCCGTTAATCAGCAGAGCCAGGCTGTGGCATTTTCCTGCAGGATTTACAGGGAAGAAAGCAGAAGGAAAGCATGAAGAAATGGGGTTAATCAATTTATTGAAGAATAGGATAGTGAGGCCTGGGAGGAGGAACAGCCCCCATGCTCAGCTGCACTGTCTCTGGATCACCACTCCTAGGGGGAGAGCAGCCGCCACCCCAGCGCGTGGGGAAGCCATTAGCAGCATTACCTCATCCCACGGGAGTGACTCAGAGCAGCAGTATCACCTCTGCATTCCAAGCATATCAGGTCAATACAATTATTCCAAAGTGTTGAGGAAGCAGGTCTAGTGTGTAAGGGAAAAGGAACAGACACAAACTATAGAGAAAGGCACGCTATTGTACATTCCTGTGCATCATCCATCCGTATAGCAACACACAGAGGCAATTGATTTCCATCAGCTCCAGGCAGAGAGCAGAATATTCATGCTTCATGTGTGCGCCTTCTCCATCCCTGCTATGTGCTGTTATCAGTGAAGACAGAGTCAAAGAAGTTCTCCTGAGTTTGGAGCACAAAGGGACATACCCCTAAGGACGGGTGGAGCTGGTTGCACAACGTTGACCTAGTCCCTGAAAAATGGTAGCTAAAGAAAGAGCCCATATTGCACCATAAATATTCATCATTGAGTTTACAGATCAGCTGTGATACAGCAAAAACTTTGGACTCCACTTTGCAGAGCTATGGGGTTTTAGGCTTGCTGGAGGCTGAGAAAGAAGAGTAAGTCTGATCACAGTAACCGTTCTGGTCTGGATGCAAGCTGTAATGATATCTTCTTGTACAGGAAATGGCTCTGTAGCTATCACATAGAAATGTGGAGCTATTCTTTGGGAGTGGTGCAAGGAATACGCTTCAGCTTGCCTCATCCTCTACAGCTTCAGGTGAGAGAAGTTGTGTTAAGAGAGAGACAAAACCCAGGCCTGATCCCTGACTTTGAATATCAGCGCTCCACTGAGCTAAGATCCATGTGTATGGCACTGTGTCTTAGCTGGGATCATCCCTGCAAAGATAGCATATGTTGTTCTCCACCAAAGCAAGCTGCAGGGAAGTTTGGTGCACTTTCTTACAGTGAAAGCAGGATTCAGGTTTTAACTCGTTTTATACATAGTAAGGCACTGGTCAAAACAGGCTCAATGACAGGATAATTTACACACTTTTCCTTAAGGAAAAAAGAAAAAAAAAAGCTAAAAAATACAGCTCTTCTGATCAGTGATGGGCACATCTTATCTCTGATTTAAACCTACCAGAACCCCAGGATGCACATTTCTGACCTCAGATTTCAGCTGTGGAACCTTCATGTATTCAAGCTGGGAGGCAGAAACCATTTCGTGGTCCATCTTTATTCACAGTGTTTTTCGGTGGCTTTAAGAGGGATTTTGGACTTCTTTCTAAGCTAGGTTTTCAAAGGTTCACATATACTAATGCAAAGCCACAGGATTTAATTTTCTTGATGGAATAAAACCAGAAACATATATATTTCATAATCATATAAGGAGTACCCATTTTGTTTCAATTTGCCTTTAAACAGAATAAAAAGGCATCAACTCACCCAAAATGCAAGCACTGCCAACAGCCAAAGTGGGCTCTGTCCCCAGGGCAGGTCACCACTGATGGCACAGTGCTCAGTGTCCTGCCAGCCAAGGGGAACTTGCTGAAGAACAGCCCTTCTGGCACTGAAACTGCTGACTATAACATTTGACAATATTGCGGGGTTTTTGCCAGTCAGATTGAGAAACGGAAGGAGGATCAGTCCAGTTTCTAAGGTGTAGCAGGGCATGACAAACAACCAGGAGAAAAGACCCCGGGGTTAAAATCAATCCTTACTACCAGCCCAAGCTCAGCCTTCATGCACAGACTTGAGCAAGTTTCTGTGCATATGGCTACATCCTGTTGGAGCTGATAAAACTAACCTGCCTCGTGGGGGAAGATTTACACAATTCACTAATTCTTTCAGGAAAAAAATGTTGCTTGACAGAGTGAGGCCAGGGCTGGGAACTAGACAAAGACAACTCCTGGAGAAATGATCTGTGTTGTCTGGGCAAAAACCTGTCCTGCCCCAACCCTCTCCAATTCCTGCCATTGGCATCAGTGGGGCCAAGATCTCATTTTTTTAACCAAACACAAATAAACAAGGATGTAACACTGGGAACACTAATGTTTACTGGACGCTGTCCACTGTTTTGAGGTCTCTCGGACAGGATTACACCACTGACCTCTGGCTTTGCCCAGCCCCAGTGCAGCAGCAGAAAGGAACTTTCTGTTAAAATGTCAGAAATCAAGTTCTCTGTTTGGGCAGCTTATTAGCAGGAAACTCTACACAGAAGTTGAAAAAGGCTGCAAGAAGGATTAACACTGCCTTGAACTTGACACTAAAAATTAATAAGGGGAATTACACCAGTAAGGAAGGTGTGAATTTAATTAATCATGCTGGCAACATAATTCCCCATGTGAACATTTCTCTTCCAATATGAACCATGGCCATTTTCAACACAGTTGAATGTTTCTTAAGAGGTAGTTTAAACTAAGCTGAAAAAAAAAGTCACTCTTTATCCTGTAATAAGAGGATCCTCAGGGGAGATTATACTGCATAACTGCAGCAACACAGCTATAATTACAGCAGTCTGATTCTCATGCAGATGGGTCCTGACTCTGGTAGAGTTATTGATTTGTGCTGCTGCATTTGAGAGGGAAACAAGCCCATTGTGTCTGAATTATCCTCCCTGTACAGCCAAGAAGAAGGACTACAATTTTTGCTAAAGAAGAAAGAACTGGAACTTCCTTTCTCCCTTTTTCACTTCACAATTTCCAACAAAATTATTTGATGTCAAACCACTTAATCTGTAGGACTGCAATCCTCCCAAAATGCCATTTGATTTATGGAGGAAAAGGAATACAGAAACAGATTGCTTTTTATTTCTAATTTTTTCAGGCACTAATGCAGTCATTTTAGATACTAAACCACAGGAGAAGAGAGAACATGTCCCTGCGTTTTCTCCCTGCAGCCAAAGGCTAGGTGAGCTGGCACTGTAGGCTGAGCCTGCTTTCATGACATCTTCCCTGACAGCTCATTTTCAATCCCTGATTCAGCTGTTCCCGATCACAGGTGCATTGCATCACACCTACAAACCCACTGGCATTTTATTAGACTACAAAGAGCAGACTATTCCTATGCATTGTGCTCTATATGTAAATAGAATAATGTTGAGTCATATGTAAATGTCTAAACACAGCCTGAGCCACCATTAACTTCCATGAAGACCTATCAAATACAGACACAATCAAGTCAGTGTATCAAACGTAATTTACTCCAAATGAGGATCTAACCCCAAATGCTGGTGAAGTTCAGCACTGCCTTTGTTCAAACCAGCTGTCATTCCACGTGCAGGGAACTGTCCATGTGACAACTTTTAATTAGTTGCATACAAATTCAACCTTGATTAATATTAACAGCACAACTTCTGTAGAATAGTGTTTTACTCAATATTTAAAGTTTGTGGGCTCTAGTCTTTCACCAGGTCACTGATAGAAATGTCACTTTATGAACTAGTTTCACTACTCTGCTGGTCAGGGTCACAGACAAGTAAATGTAATGACTTGGGCTGAGAGACATTTTGTCTTGGCACAAGATGATTGCATTTTCCCTCAAGCATCACTTTTCACCTAAGCTATCAAGAGTAAACAACATATGAAATCCAAAGTGCCTGTTAAAACACTTTCCTTGATGAAATATTTAATACATTTGTTAATTAACAACATACATATTCCTTATCTTCTTTAAAAATAAATGTTCCTCTCTGCACAATGAATAAAAATGTGAAAAGGCAAATGGTGAAGAATTTCAGAAAGTTTTATGATTTGAAAACAGCTCACTCAAGGTATTTAAGAACAGGGCTCCCACTTTCTGTGTAAGGTGGCCAAGAACTGCACCCTGGCATTTCAAGAGGCTGTCTTTGGAGATCTTTTCTCCCTGCCCAGCCCCATGCAGTATTTGGGGCACACAGAGCATCCATGGCACGCAAAGGGCAACAGGGAAAACCTGGGCCACCTGCAATGCCAGTGAATTCTGCTTCCACAGGCATTGTACAGGTGCCCCATAGCATGGATGGAGAACTGAGCACTAGATAACCATGAGGAAGCCTTGCCCTGAAGTAGAAACCATTATTAAAGGGAGGTGAGATCCTGGACACAGGAGAATCTTGAGAGGTTTCTTCCTCCTCATTTGATCATCATAGGTGTCTCCTGGACAGGTTATTCCTCCCTGTTTGAGGGGTGTACACTCCTGAAAGGAACGAGCTAACTGCACCTGGGATGGTAGTGGGAAGAAGCATCACTTCTGCAGGCTCTCTGTTGCACAGGAGAACACATGCTGTGCACAGAGGAGCTTCGGGGTCAGGTCAGGGCACAGACCTCTTGGTGTTTTGCACATACAGTTGTGTCAGAGACACAAAGCAAGTCTGCAGCTTGAGCTGCCCTCCAGGGACCTCCCTCTGGGACCTCCTCTGAGTGGAGGATCCACAGCAGAGGCAGGCATAACTCTGATGTGTTTGTATAATTTTTGAAATGAAGATTAACAACAGTAAACAATAAAGGAGAATTTTGTCCTGTTGTGATTGCTATGACACAGACACTGTCCTCTCTCCTGGGGCCTCCGCAGGGTTGCTCAGTGAGCAGAGTGACTTGTGTCCTTCCTATCCTGGGGCGCTTGCTGAAGCTCACACTAAGCTGTGGCCAACTACAGCTACTTTGGCTCTCCCAGAAAAGGGTTTGCTTTCCACCAGTAGATTGCTATGGATCTGCAACTTCCCCTCAAGAAACATTTTTTATTCATCCCCACCAAGATTTGAAGTGACACATGGCCAAGGTATAACGCCCCCGGTACACACATACTTCTCCCAGTATATTCCCTTACCTTACATGTATCCTCTGTTTCCAACCCAGGCAAGTCCCATTTGCTCATCCTCGGAGGTCGCAGGAGCAGTCATCACTCATAGTCAGCTCTGTTTCCAGCTTCCTGCTGACACACCCTTGCAGCCCCCAGCTCCCTCCCTTCCTACAGGGCTCCCATGCTCACAGTTCAGCCTGCCCCCCTCTCCCCAGCCTTTCCAAAGCAGCCTCCCATAGTCAGGGGATGGAGCTCAAGGATCCCTCTTCATCTCTCTCCACTTCTGTCCAGAGGAGTGGTTTTTATCCAAGTCATTGTTTCCTCTTTCCTGCCTGGTTTCTTTAGTTTCACTACTGCCTCCTTTAACTCTGCATTTCCAGTTAGCAACACAGAACTGAGCTGGGAAAGCAAGTTATAAGAGATAATCATTAAAAAAAAAAATTAAATTAAAAACAAAAAAAAGCCAAACAAACCCAAGCATTTTGGGGTGCCTTTCCCCCATGTGAAAAACTATGCAGAAATTGGTGTGCATAAAAACACAGGGGATCTCCCACTGAGGTGCTGGTGCCGGTTCTGAGTCAGGTAGGGGGGCAGGGTGCTGGGGAAGGCAGCCTACCCAGAGATCTGGGCTTTCCTACATTTTCCAAATAACTGGAGACAATGAATGTTGAATCCCACAAAGGGGTTAAGTTCAAACCTTAAGTCAGTAGGATCCAGTGGGAATGAGTCGAAGGGTGTTTCACCATCCCTGTGCTCCTCCCTCATAGCAAGCTGGCAGACTGCTCAGGTTTTTCTCTGCAAACTGCCAAACCACTATTAAACCTTAAACTCATGCCACTGGAGAGAGGAAACTATTTATAGAATAAAAAATTGAATGAGTTTGCTGGCCTTGGTTCGTATTTGGTGACTTCAACAAGTTATGTAAGGGCGGATTTCAAGCCACCACCTTTGGAGAATCCTTGTCAGGCTTTTCCCAATTTTTCCTGTTGTTTTGCTTGCCTCTGCTGATCAGAGCTGGGCATCATTCTGCAAGAGTATTTTAAGTGGTATATTTAAAATGTTCTCTTTAGGGCAGAGTTGTGTTGCCTGGCCTGGCCTGAGCATGTCGCTCAGAGCCTCACTGCATGCAGTTGGGATCCAGCAGCCTTCAGAAGTCAAGGTGTAGGATTCCCCTATAGTCTACGCACAAACCTGCCCAAAACTCAAAAAGCATGGTGATGATCATGGAAGGGATGGAAGATGTTTCCTTCTTGCTCACTGTTTAGCATTTATCAAAAGTTCTTAATAAAATACTTGTTGTAAAAAAGTACTGCAACTTAATTTGACCTATTGTTAACAGAAGAGCTTTATTAAAAAATACTTCATGGCTTGCATAACAAATGCAGTAGTATTATTGCTAAATACATAAATTGAACCTCAGAACTGGGCTACCAGAAGCCTAGGCATCATGAACACTCAGTACTTCTGAGGACATGACTTGTCCTCTAAATTGAGGTGCAGACAGCTATGCTGATAAAATATTGACTTTGTCAGTAACACCAGTCTGAAAATGGAGACCAACCTAAGGACACAATTCATAATCCAGAGGAACAGAGAGACCTGCTGTCCCATTGAAAACTGCCCCTGCAAACTTCTGAGATGATATCAGCCCTGGCTGCCACCAAAGCCAAAGCGTTTTAAGGGTTCATGCAGCATTTCCACAAAGCAGAGTTTGCAACTGGTGGGGAACAATCCACAATATAAATAGGGCAGCATATCCCTATCAGCATGCAGTGCTGCTTTCACCTCATTAAGAAGAAGGATTGCTTTTCTTATTTCAAGACACATCATAGGAATACATGACCTTTGGATTTGACAAGGGTTCTGGTGGGATCTTCAAAAGCATTGCACTGCATTTTACATCTCCATGTCCCAGAGCTCACATGCATTAACAAATGCTGCAGAGTTTTATAAGATAGAGCAGCAGCTTAGGGATGGTTTAGACATCTCTGCCTCCGTCAGATCCATGTGGCACGATAGAAAGGAGTTTCTCAGGTCACATGGAAGGTGTGTCTTGTTTCCTCCGGTTAACAGAGACAGGGAAGTGCCCCCTGGGGACTGTTCCAGTTGTAATGTTTCCTTTGTTGTAAACAACAAGTTGTGCCCTAGGAGAGGACCTGCTAAAAAGATCTTGGGGATGAAATGTGCTTTGCTTGTAGCTGGGCTTAGCTTAATTTGGCTTTGCCTCTCAGCTTCAGAGGCCATCAGACAGTACACTTAAGTGCCCAGCTCCCACAGCCTTTAACGATACTTTTAAGGTATTTGACAGGGAATTAAGACTCCAAACTGCATGAAATCTCTTAAACCCAATCTCAATTTTTTTCATAACTGAGGCGATTGTAACATTTAGGAACTTCAGATCTGTGCCTGAAAACTGAACTTCTACACATGAAAAGGAGCTGAGCAGTGTTTCAGTCCTAAAGCTCAGTGTGTGCTTCAGGGTTCTTACTGCTTTGAGCCAAAATGATGAGTTATAAACTAGCCCTTGGGTCGCAATTTAAATATTTTAAATATCTGTCACACAGCAATCTCAATCATTTAAATATTGTGTGGGCATACACCAAAAAAATAGGCGAGGAAGCAGAATTAAACAAAAGCAAAATGTCACATTAAATGCAAAAGGAATTAAATTAAATGAAGTGTTGGAATATTACTTAGATGTTAATGTTCAGTTGTAACAAGCTCTTGAGCAGTGCTAGATTAGATTAGATTAGATTAGATTAGATTAGATTAGATTAGATTATGGAGTAGCAGGGATTAGATCTAATGCATTAATCAGACAAAGCCTGAAAAACTCTGTGAGAGAAAAGTGATATTTCTTTGGGTTGGAGGTTTTTAGCAGCACATGTGGCACCCAGGCAGTGGAAGATGATGAGAGCAGGCGCTGTGTCCAACAGCCTCCTGTATTTGCAGCTACCAAGGGTGAGCAAAGCTTTCCTGTCTGCACAAATGAAGTGCTGTATTATGCTCCAAACTTCTTTGTTACAAAGATCCTAATGTCCTCCCCGGCTTCTCTAGCTCTGGAAAGGGCTGGTGGAAGCATGGAAGAGACTCAGTACAGCAGTAAGCTCACACCTACAGGAGTGCTGTCCCTGATACGCCATGTACAGTCATAGTCATGATGACACAGTGATAGTTGCCTCCCAAAGATACTGTAGGCTGGGCATCACGGCCTGTTGCCCAGGCATTGCTTGAAAACACACAGGACTCCACCTCGGGTCATTGCCTTTAAATTTTTTACAACACCTGAGCAATGCAGGCCCACTTCCACCACCAGACTGCATGTTGCAGTGTGGGCTCAGCATCTCTCAGAACGCAGAATGACGACAGAAGGAAAATTGACAGGGTACTTTGTGGCAAGGGCAGCACAAATTAGCATACAAATTCTGTTGCCATGATTATAATGCCTTTTACAGGCATGATGCACATCCTTGAAATGCTTTGACAGAGATTAGATTTCAGCTATAAAGTCCACATTACTTGATGGCCTTAATTTTTCTATTCAATTAGGTTGATCCCAAAAGCTGCAAAGCTCCTGTTTCATTTCACTTTCTTTGAGTAGAAAAAAATAACACTTCCAGTTTTATTTTCCCTTATGGTGGGATGCACTGTTGTGGCTATATTCCTGCTTTCAGCTCAGAATTTGGCTTGGAGCAGGTTGCTGTGGTTTTTCAAGCTGTCCTTTGCCAGGCATTACAAAGGAAGTGTCCCCTTTGGACAATGCTTCAAAGGACAAATGCTTGGAGAAAGCAAACATTCAGAGCAGATCCATCCTGGCAGATGTATACCTGCAATATCATAGGATCTAAGGTTCTCCTAAATACTTGGCAGTGAAAGCTTGCAATCAAAATGAGAAAAAGCTAATCATTGTACATACAAGGCACACTGCCTGTGGTGTACCTTAACATGTGTGTCACATCCTTCTGGAAGTGTGCTAGGAAGTTTCTGTCCAGATTTGGGGTAACATGAATGGTAAAATTCATGTAGGAAGGTAGAGAATATGAGGTCCTGAGTTCAAGGACCAAATCTACTGCTGGTCCTGACTTTTACACAGGGGAGAGGGAACCTTTCCTCTCCCCATCACTGAAAGGGAATAGAGTTGAACAGAGGATATTTGTCCCCAGTGTTCCTTTTCCTTTGCAGGAGTAGAACCCTAACCCTTCAGCAGAAAGAGCGAGATGCTCACAGGGCACACTCCCCCTTCCCCTGCAGGTTAACATTCACTGTGCCTCAAGCCAGTGGCTTTGCAGGAGGCTTGTGGTCTGGCTGGTTCTCTTCCAGACCCAGCCCTGACTATGAAAGACTGTGAAAAATGTGAGGAAATGGAACAAAAGTGATCTCCTGTAAGGGATGAGCCAGGAGAGGGATTTTTGTCTTTTCCTTTCCACGATTAGCTCCAGCTAGATGGTTGCTATGTATATGCATTTCACAAACTCGCTCTGAGTTAAACAGCATCAAGGTGAACACTCAGTACACAAGAAACAATAATAATCATGTCCAACTGGGAATGGCAATTCCTTCTCCAGTGCATTCAAGAGAGCTGCTCAAGCTCAAGGGCTGGTACAACAGTGGAACTACAGCCTAAACACTTAATACAGGAATGGAAAGGGCAACACTGCACATTCAGGGGTGTCTCAAGTCAAGGAGTCATGAGCTTTTTCACTTCCCTTTCAGCCTTCTGAAATGAGAGAGGCCAGTGCCATTGAAGGAAGACTGCCATTTTCACCTTCACTGAGGATCCTTGCAGGAGAGCTTGTAGAATAGTATTAACTTGCTCCTGCACTTAATGTTATTTCCTGCAAACTGGTGAAGATTTAAACCAGTTTGGAGGCAGATTCGGTAACCTGTTGGGGGAGTATAACCCTTTTAGGATAACAGTAGGTGGATCCTTCTTCTGGAAATATTCTATATTCTTCTGCTGACGTCCCAATATATTTTGCTAGATATCCTTTTTCTTTTGCTGCAGCCATTAGCTGCTTTCTTGCACGTGAGCAAAGTGCTAGTCTTCAGTATTCTAGCTGGTGGCAAGCTGATTTACTACCACAATCCTGTACTTAAGTCTGGAGTTGATGACCTTTTGAGAAGACTGCCTCTTGGCCACATCCCTAGCAAGTGCTTAGGGCAGGAAAAGCAGGTGAGGGATACTGAGGGATAGTTAGGACCCTCACTGTGATAAAAATAAAGAAATAGAGCAAGAATGGCTTCAAGAATGATACCAGGGCATCAAGAAAAGCTAACATGGCCTACTGTTGCACACTATTACCAAAGACCTGACTGCTCCAGTTCTCTCTGAGCCCCAGCTGGGGCATTCCTATACCTTGCACACTGGGAAAGATACCATTCCAAAGGATTAGGCACCGGAACAGTGAAGTTGTGGATGTCTCATCCCTGAAAGTGTTCAAAGTCAGGTTGGAAAGGGCTTTGAGCAACCTGGCCTAGTGGAAAGTTCCCCATGGCACTATTGCTGATACAGGATGCCATTGGCCTTCGTGGCCAGCTGGGCACACTGCTGGCCCACATTCAGCTCCTGTCAACCAGCATCTCCAGGGCCTTTTCCTCCAGCAACCTTTCCAGCCACTCTGCCCGCAGCCTGTAGTGCTGCCAAGGTTGTTGTGACCTGGCATTTGGTCTTGTTGAACCTCATACAATTGACCTTAGCCCATCAATCCAGCCTGTCCAGATCCCTCTGCAGAGCCTTCCCACCCTTCAGCATATTCACACTCCTGCCCAAGTTGGTGTCATCTGTGAACTGACTGAGGGGGCCCTTGATTCCCTTGTCCAGATCATTGATAAAGCTTGTTGCCTCCTCCTCCTCTACTGAACTGACTGCCCAGAGGATGGGGCATAACATCAGTCAAAAAACCTCACAGCTAAAGGAAAACCAGGTGGAAGGAAACAGTGCTTACTGAACACAGGGCAAAAAAACTTCCAGAGATATGTTGCTGGCTTACAGTTTAACTGGTGCCCTCAGCTTTGAGCCAGCATAAATTATTATTATTATGAGAGGAATCGCTAAGGTCGGGCTATGCAGACACTTGCTGAAGAAAAGCAGTTCTGACAGTTGCTATGGGGAATTCTCTGCAGCTTTCCTATAATTTTGCAGTGTACTTCACACTGATTTGCTGGAACTAAATGAACTAATGCCAAAAGTAGTGCACTCACCTCAGCATGAAGACTGTGCCTTGACATAGCTCTCCGATGATGCTCATACTGAGAGGGAGTGTGCTTGTGTCTAGTCTGGGGCCTGTAAACTGGTGTGTATTTTTCCTTTTCTGTCCTTACCCTCATTTAAAAAAATGAATTTTGCCTGCTCTCAACAAGTTTGACAGTGACATCCTTCGAATTGAGGACAACCCTAAGCGTGCCCACTTACTAATTTGCCTCTCGTACACTTTGCTACCCCATATCGAAAGCAGCCATCGACCCTCCTAACAGAGACACACACAACCCCTGATGCCTCTCTCTAGTTAATAACCTTCTACCCTCCTGCTCCTTCCCTGGATACCTAAGAATCCATGCCATGTTTAATAAATTTCTCCTTGAGTTAACAGGAAAGCACTGCCTTTAGGCAACAAGCCCAAGGGACCAGCAAAAATTTGGAAAGATGAAATCCTTGTAAACTTCAGATTTGTTTAGGTCTAGGAAAGAGTCTGTGAGAGCGAAGACCCAAACTTGAGGAAAAGGTAAGAGGGTATCTGCACTGGATTAATGCCTGTAAACTGGAAAGTAATTTCTTGGTTTTCTTCTTTGTGTTTCCCCAGAACATCAATATAATAAAGAGAAAAGAGACAGAAGGGGGCAGGAAAAGGGCTGACATGCTACAGTAGCACAACAGCTCTCAGGGATCACAGAAGAACAAATAACCTTCCTGGAATCCATGAGCTTTAATACTCCTAACTGCTTTTCAGATGCTTAATAACATGGGTTTTCTCAATGTTTAGCTCTACGTATTCTTGCTATTTATTAAAAAAAAAGCCACTGAAAATATCTTTCCACAGAAAATGCAATTAATTCTGCACATAAAATAAGGTAAGAGGTACACATGAATCATGACAATAGTATTCCATACACAAGAAGACACGCAATAAGCTTGACTAGTGCTTTGTATAAAGACATATCTGTTGTTCACAAGTGGCTGTTTGAGTCACACCAAGAGCACAATGCATTTCTGACTCTATGCCCCCAAGAATATACAGCATTTCTGTGAGGCTCCTTATCTGTCTATTCAAGGCATTCAGCTCTACCTCTTCCCACATCTGCACAAGACGTTCTGTCTTGGTTTTGCCTTACAAAGTTGCTGCAAAATACACTCAGCAGTAAGACACCAGTATTTCAGTCTTGCTTCCACCTCAACATCAGCATTATCCATTCAATCATGCTTCTTCCAAATCATATTTCATTTTCCTTATGAAGCTACCCAGGCTATAGGACAAGGGACTGTTTTGCTATCTGTGTGCAGAACAAAAGACTGAAATGAAGCAGCATCCTCTGAATAAGTAGAATAACTCTACAGAAGACACCAGGATTACGCTGATTTGCTCCAGTGAGGATCTGTCCTGTGTCCTTTGTTTATCTACAAAATGTACCCTGCACATCCAATTAAGGCTTCCTTAAACTTGGGACCTTATTTATACTTTCATTAACGACCTTCTTGGCACAAGAAAATGAAAACATGCTAATGAAACAAGAGCATACCACAAGATTCAAAGGGTATGTCAGTGCAGAGGAAGATCAGAGTATTGTAGAGGTAGGCTAAGGTAAAGCAGACAGATTAAAACTGAAGATCATGGAGCATATAGTCATGTATTTAGGGATTAACACCAGAATTTCAGCTATAAATTTAGAAGCCTATAATTTAGCAGCAAAATAGGAGCACCTTATATTTCTAGACCCTGAGATTTGCTGAGTTGGTTAGAGCACGGTGCTCTAATCCACCAAGGTCATGGGTTTGTTTGATCCCTGTAGCGGCCATTCACTGGAGAACTGGACTTGATCCTTGTGAGCCACTTCCAGCTCAGAATATTCTGTGATTCTAGCTAAGCACAATCTGACAAGCCCTTGCTAATGTGATGCAGGGCTGAGAAACCAAACTGTGATGCCAAGAGGTATAAGAGTTATTTTCATCAGTCAAAAAAAATGAATGTGCTAGCACCGAAAGTCCTACTGGGATCTTCCTGGGATACTCTAAGGAACTGGGGTTTTTGCGTTGAACAAAGACAAATTCAGGCTCAAGAGGTATTGAGGCTATTTTGGTGGAGGGAAGGAGGGAGATGCAATGGGGATGCATATAGGAGGTTTAGGCTACACTTGCACAGGCAGCATGAGTGAATTGTAAGGTAGGATTGCAGGATTTGAGGCAGACACAGGCAATCAGACATGCTTCTGCCCTGAAACCTGCACAGAATTTGCTCTCATGCCTCAGTGTACCCCCAGCATACTTCTGCTGTTTATCATTAAAGACAAACCCAAGACGGGAGACAAGCCTGCAGGAACGACTCCCTCAGAAGCTGCCTTAGCAAAATGTTGAAAAGTAAGTGGATCTTCTTTGCCAAATTGGACTAGACATAACCATCTCTTTCCAACTAATGAAACACTTCATTTTGTATAGATTTCTCAGCTGGGGCTCCTATCCTGGTGTTTTGATATCTGATCCCATTTTTCCCCATCTGCTCACACATTTTCTCCTCCCTCATCCCAACCCATTCCCTCTGCAAGTTGCCTATGTGCCTCTGAGGGATGAGATGAACTACAAAAGGGAATGTCTCACATCAGGCTCTTGTACTTAAATATGGGAATTAAGGAGCTCTTTTGCAATGAAGCAGCATCAATAATTCAGCAGTATGAGAAGAGGGGAAAGCCCATAGCTGAGCAGGATCCAGGCAATCATTTGTGAATGTAAAAGATGTCAGGACTTAGTCATCCTACGCTGAAGCTTTGGGAATATAACATAGCAAAGAAAGTAGAGTTTCCAGGGATTGTGAACTTCCACACCACCTCCTGCATGTTGAATGAGCCACAGTGATGACAAGCTACGTGCAGAAATTCACCTGTCCAGTAATGACTAGAAAGACTGATGGAAGAAAGAGGAACAAAAGTACTGAGTGCCTTACATTTATCTCAGTGCAATGGAGTCAGCTGTGCACTGGAGTCAGTCTCCAGTGCCCCAGCCAGGCTTATGCACATGGCAGAGCCCAACACACATCCGTTCCCTCAGCCCACACTTCACCCCCACCCAAGGGCTGCCAGCCAGGGGGAGTCTGGGGTGGTTAGACCTCAGACAACAAGAGTATGGCTCTGAGACTGTAGGAAACACTCATCCATGAGCTCCACTTCTGCAACTCCAACGGGTTTCTTGGAACCACCCTGAGATTCTGATGCCACCAAAGGTGCTCACAGCAATATTTTTATCCAAACTGGTCCAAATTTCAAATAGTGCTGAAGTCTACAGGGACAGGATTTGTTTAGCCACCTTCTCAGATGCTTCTGTCACTGTCACTCATGGAAACAAAAAAGTGGGGATTACACGTGTTACTTTTCACTCAGGCCAAAGATTAACTGCACAGTGCCTAAATATGCAGGCTACTGCTTGATGTCTTGACTAATCATCTGGAAAAGAGTGTGAGCAGGGCAAGTTTACAAGTGACACAATGTTATTTGACAGTTAAAACAGAACACTGAGATAATGTTGTGAAAAAACTGCATACAGACCTCACAAATGCTGGTTGAATGGACAACACAAAACACAGGAAACATGGTGTTAGCAAGTACAGTCTTGGAAGGAATCCTTCAAGTATTGATGTAGTCAGCAAAATAAAAGCATTTGCACAATATTCAGGGTCATTTCATAAAGCTGACAGAATATCAGGAAGCATTGGACTGGGAAAAGTCCTGAAAGCATTAAACCACTGTTAAAATCAGTATAGTCTCACCTTGCAAGCAGTGTTCAGTACCAAGCCTCCCATCACAGAGATATGTGAGATACAGAAAGTGTACACAGAGGTATAGCAGATGAATTTCAGTAATAAGGATGGACTAAATGAGATTGTACAAATCCCACAATGGGCTTACAAGAAAAATCTTCAAGCAATTAATTAAATACCAGAGACACACATTCACAACACGCAGCATTTTTCTCTGATTTACACCAGACAAAAATCTGGCTTTATCCTTTTAAAGTGAATCAAAGGGAGCTTGTGCTCTGTGAAAGCAAAGCACTAAATGACTCTTGATGACAATCATCCTACTTATCAGGCCCTGCAACTACTGTTCCTTCAAACCAATTAAATGTCTGTGTGCCAAGAGTAACAATAAAACCAATTGCATCTGCAACATGGAATATTCCTCTCCACCTGAAAAAAATTATGACTTTGAATGAAAGTATATAAGAATGATATAAAAGGGAATAATCTAGAAAATTCAGTCTCCTAACAAATAACACTTTAACAGTATGAAATTGAGCCTTTCTTACAGACCTGATGACTGTTTATGTGCCTCCTGAGTGAACTTCACCTGCTCACAATTAATATATAGTCTCTGTATTGGTCCATTAGGAGTAAACTTCAGCCATTATGAATATTCAACAAATTTCTCTCATATTTGTAGACTTTGGCTTATATTCAACCTATTTAATTTTATTTAGTTTCTTAAGGATCTGGAAAGAGACACCTCCAGAGTCTCAATGAAATGGGAAGAATCATGCTCTAGAAATGTTTTCCACAGGGTACTTAGGCTACAATGCTCAAAAATTCTGTAACTTGGAACTATGCCTACCAGAGAGAAATCCACGTCTGTTTTTCTGTGGAGCATCCTAACAGTTTTGGGGAACAGATTTGACATTTCCAGGATAGAACCTTCTATTTATCAATAAGGGAGACCTTATTGTGGCCTTTCACTATATGAAGGAGGCTTATAAGAAAGAGGAAAAAGGACTTTTTATGAGGGCCCGAGAGATAGGGGGCAACAGCTTTAAACTGAGAGTAGATTTTGATCAGACATATGGAAGACATTTTTTGTAGGTATTGAGGCACTGGTACATGGTGTCCAGTGAAATTGTGGATGCCTCATCCCTGGAAGTGTTCAAGACCAAGCTGCATGGGGCTTTGAGCAACCAGGTCTAAGGAAAGATGTCCTTGCCCATGGCAGGGTGGGTGGAACTACCTGAGTTTTCATCATGCTCTTTTTGGGACCATATGTTGTAAGCGTGGCTCTTTACCTCAACAGAAAGCTCTACTCTCTCATTAGCAGTAGAAATGAAAAGAGGGAATGCCTCTCTCATTTAGGTTTCTCCAGAAAGCAAAACCTCCCATTGGAAAGCTCATCCCACTAATGCAGGAGGCAACCCATCACCCTAGTCTGAAGTTTTTTTCCTTGCTTGTAGCTCCACAGACACTCATTCTATGTATCCGAAGCTTCCTACAACATTAATGCAAGTAATTAAGTGATACAATTTGCATTAGTACAGGCCATCTTTAAGTAGCTTGCTTATAATGATAGCAGATAAGTACAGTGGTGATAAAATACTTCGGTAAAGCAAATACACAGTATGTTACCAAAATTATTCAAATTAACAAAGATGCATATTAGTGTCCTGTTCTTGGTTTGCCAAAGATCATTTCAGCCTAAAATATGTGTATGTGTACTTATGCCATCCTCTTCTTACACCAAAGGATTATTTTATTCTATATATAAATAATTATTAATGGTGTACCTGGTACATAATCTTAACTAGCTAGACATTTAACATCAATTTTTTATAGTCCTCAGATTTCTGATCTTTGTACTTGAAAGACAGTAGTGAGTCTTAATTAAACTCATAACCAAGAACCTTGTCATTAGAAATTGTATGGAAAAATTCAATAAATACACATCATATTGCCATGTTGAGCTGATGGAAGAGCATGAACTCTTCAAAACTGAATTTGAAAAAATATCTCACCTTTAAACAAATTTTTGAGGCTTACTACATGACTAATTTCAGCCTATAAAGTTCACATGAAAGGATATTTATATCACATCTTCCCACAGGTATCTCCAGTTAACCACTAGACTACCTTCTTTCCATCTATCTTTTTTGTCTTTTCCCTTTCCTTACTTCATTCTTCTGGTTTGTCTATGCTGGGAATAGTCTGATAATCATAGTTTGTTGTTATTGCTCCTCTGGCAAGCACTGTATTTCAGAATACAAGTGTCTATCTTTCTAGAATGGAGTTTCCATATGAGGAATTACTCCAGCTTACCTACAGTATACAGGTGGTGCAGTGGCTAAACCGCAGCGCTGTGAACGCTGAGACCCGGGTTCGATTCCCGGTCGGGGCCCCTCCCCGGGCAGACGGAGCTCGTTAGCCCGTAAGGCAATCCATCTACGTCCTGAGGACCTCGCTGCCACCGTCCAAGCGTGCTTGGCCCCGGCAGATGAACCTCAGGATTAAAGGGTGGGCTCAGTTCTGCGCACACTGTGTCTCACCTAAAAAATCCAATGCGCAGGCTGGAAGGTGGAAAGACCTTCCCCGGTTCTTCGTT